>NW_019742329.1:0-234 GCF_002891405.2 Cryptotermes secundus
TTTAGAACTACAGTTTAAAATTTAAAGTTTTAAATACATGTGCTGAAGCCGTTATTTCTTGTTTTCAGTACCGTTTGTATATTATTCTGTGCAGGCTCCCTGCGTGTGTGTGTGTGTGTGTGTGTGTCGCTGCTCATCTTCAAGTATTAGGTATTAAAGATGAGCAGCGACACACACACACAAACACATACACAAGGAGCCTGCACAGAATAATACATGAACAGTGCCGAAAAC
>NW_019742330.1:0-500 GCF_002891405.2 Cryptotermes secundus
TCCACCATTTGCTTCACAATCACCCTCACCTATCATCTGGGTCTGCTACAAGAGGCCAGAATTCGCCGCAGTACAAGGACTCAGTCCGACCCAACTAGGATTAGAAAAAAAAAATACCTTCAGGTTTTCCAACTAAAATTTTGTGTGCATTTCTTATCTTCAATATCATGTTATTACAGTAATCCTTAGTGTTAAAATTACATGTAGTTACTACTGGTGAGTGTCAATAAATTGATTCACCAAACCCATGTCTACAGTCATTAGAACACACAATGTTATCCCACCTCTAAGTAGAGACTATATATGTGCTGTACAACTTTCTTATGTACTTGGGCACAATTCACTGATGCCTATAGAGATCCGGGCAATTAAAAATCGGCTCAATTATATGTGGTTACGGAGGGCGCCAGAAAAATATACCACGGGCACCACGTCAGACAGGGCTGAACTATAGAGTTCTGACAATGGTGTATAACACAGAGAGACACTGGGTTTTTGGA
>NW_019742331.1:0-304 GCF_002891405.2 Cryptotermes secundus
AGCTAGCAACGCATATCTAACAAGCTAGCAAGCTAGCAACGTAAAAGCTAGCAAGCTAGCAACGTAAAACTAGCAAGTTAGGAACGCAAACTAGCAAATTACCAACGCAAATCTAGCAAGCTATCAAGCAAGCAACGGAAAGCTAGCAAGCTAGAAACGCAAAGCCAGCAAACTAACAACGCAAAGCTAGAAAATTAGAAACGCAAATCTAGCAAGATATCAAAATTACAACGCAAAGCTAGCAAGCTACAAACGAAATCTAAGAAATTAGCAACGCAAAGCTACAAAGATAGCAAAGCAAAGT
>NW_019742332.1:0-1059 GCF_002891405.2 Cryptotermes secundus
TTGCGTTGCTAGCTTGCTAGTTTTGCGTTGCTTGCTTGCTAGCTTGCTAGATATGCGTTGCTAAGTTGATAGATTTGCGTTGCTAGCTTGCAAGCGATGTGTTGCTAGCTTGCCAGGCTTACGTTGCTAGTTTGCCAGTTTGGCTTTGCTAGCTTGCTATCTTTCCTTTTCTAGCTTCATAGCTTGCTACATATGCGTTGCTACCTAGCTAGCTTTGCCTTGCTAGCTTGCCATCTTTGCGTTGCTAGCTTGCGTGTTTTTCGTTCTTTATTTGCTAGTTTGCGGTGCTAGCTTTCCAGTTTTGCGTTGCTAGCTTGCTAGATGTGCGTGGCGAGCTTGCTAGCTTTGCGTTGCTACCTTGCTATATTTGCTAGCTTGCTATTTTTGTGTTGCTAGCAAGCTAACTTTGCTTTGCATGCTTTGCTTGCTTTGCGTTTTTTGATTCCTAGATTTACGTTGCTACTTTACTAGCTTGGCGTTGCTAGCTTATTAACTTTGCTTTGCTAGCCTGCTAGATTTCGTTGCTATCTTGCTGGTTTGGTGTTGCTAGCATGCTAGGTTTCGTTGCAAGCTTGGTAGCTTTGCGTTGCTAGCTTGATAGGTTTGCGTTGCTAGCTTGCTATTCTTGCGTTGCTAGGTAGCTAGTTTTCAGTTGGTAGTTGTTGAGATTTCCGTTGCTAGCTTGTTAGCATGCTACATTTGGTTTGCACTCTTGCTAGTTTTGCGTTGCTAGCTTTCCTTTACATGTTTTCTAGCTAGATAGATATGTGTTGCTAGCTTGCTAGCTTTGCGTTGCTAGCTTACTTGATTTGCCTTGCTAGCTTGACAGCTTTGCGATGCTAGCTTGCCAGCTTTGCGTTGCTATCTAGACAGCTTTGCGTGTTTAGCTTGACAGCTTTGCTTTGCTAGCTTGCCAGCTTTGCGTTGCAACTTGCCAGCTTAGCTTTGCTAGCTTGCTAGCTTTCCGTTGTTAGCTTGCTAGTTTAATAGATGTGCGATGCTAGGTTCCTAGCATTGCGTTGCTAGCTTGCAATATTTCGTTGCTAGCTTCCTAGATTT
>NW_019742333.1:0-305 GCF_002891405.2 Cryptotermes secundus
CTTCGAATATAAACAGTAACCGCCTTCTGTTAAACAGGCTTTATGTAAGGCGAAATAAATAAAGTGTACTCCCCCCCCCCCCGTGACGTAACAGGCAAACAGCAGACAGATCATACCACTCTCGCAGGGTTTTGGGGTTGGCAGGAATTTGATGAGCTTCGGAGTTTGCTCATCGAATTACTGCCACCCCCAAAACCCTGCGAGAGTGGTACGATCTGTCTGCAGTCTGCCTGTTACGTCACGGCTGGGGGTGGGGGCTGAGTTGCCACTTCGCGGAATACACCTGCGACTCTGATTTCCCAGCT
>NW_019742333.1:607-702 GCF_002891405.2 Cryptotermes secundus
ATGATTAATGGCACCTTGACAGCAGTACAAGTGCGATGTAATGGTTAGCGTGTTTGCCTGGGGAACTGAGGGTTGAGGTTCAAATACTAAGTATG
>NW_019742334.1:0-429 GCF_002891405.2 Cryptotermes secundus
TCAGCTCATTGCAAGGCCTCTACCTGTACACAAACACAGAAAAACCATACCAAGTATCCATGCACTGAATGGGATCTGAATCCATGATTCCAGCTTCCGACCGAGTGAAGACAGCGTATGCCTTAGACCTCTCGGCTACCATGACCGACTTGGTGTATGGGTTACCTTGTGCAAATATTATACGAGGGGTACTGGAAAGTTCCCAGACTAGGTCAAAAAAGAAATATTGGCTTAACTTAATTTGTCTGCCATCTCTTTCAAAATATTCTCCTTGGGAACATATACAGCATTCCCATCGTTTTTTCCACGCTTCAAGAGAGCCATGAAGTCATTTTCCTCATNTTGCTGCCGAGTACCACTTGCAATTCCCTTTGGATGTCAGCAAAACTGTTTCAAAACATCGTCCCTTCAGTTTCATTTTCAATTAAG
>NW_019742335.1:0-197 GCF_002891405.2 Cryptotermes secundus
GAGTGTACCGCAAATCCACCCATACAAACCTCTACTTTAACGCTGTGTCCCACCACCAATCCTTCCAATAAGCAAGCTGCACTTTCCACATTGGTGCACAGGGCTAGAGCACTGTGTGATCAAGACAGCCTACATGCGGAGTTGGTGCTCCTGAGGGATGTGTTCAGGAAGAACGGATACAACAACTGGGAGATCCA
>NW_019742335.1:358-449 GCF_002891405.2 Cryptotermes secundus
GGTCGAAGATAGCCTGGGCCGAAGGACACCGGGTGTATACAGTATTCCATGCGAGTGCGGCAAGGTCTATATTGGGCAGACAGGCCGCTCC
>NW_019742336.1:0-453 GCF_002891405.2 Cryptotermes secundus
CCAGCGAGGTCGGCCCTCTCTGGTAGTGGTCCCCGATGCTTCCCCATCTACCGGAGGAATTGGAAAAACTTAAGTCAGGGGTTCTCAAACTGTGGGGCGCGACCCCCAGGGGGGCGCCAAGGGCTTGAAAGGGGTGCGCAGCATACTTTCCTACAGATAAAAATTAAAACTGCCCTAAATCAATTAGAAAATTAACAAAAAATAAAAATACATATAGAAAAACTTTGGAGGAATACCGACTTTAATTATCATGAATTTAAAAATAACTAATAATTATTGTATTTACCGGCAATTATAAAACGCGTATGCCAGAGACAGCGTTGATAGTTCGGCAGGAGCCGCATCCTCTGAGATCCTCTGAAGTCTTGACTTTAAAATGCTGTGTGAGGAAATGGGTGCCCAACACATTGCTCTGTTGTTTTTTAGTGATGCTCGATGGCTTTCAAGAGGCAA
>NW_019742337.1:0-445 GCF_002891405.2 Cryptotermes secundus
GTAGGAGGCGACGAAAAAGGAAGTCTCAAATTTGAGACAGTAATACAGTATGCGCCAAAAGTTTCAGTTTTGAAACTCGCGCATCTCGAACGCGCATGTGCGTTTGTCGACGGGGCATAGCTCCAGCCGCACGTGTTCCCAGTAGTGAAGAGGAAGTTGTGTTGTGCAGTTGTTGGAAATGGGTCTCTCGACGGANATAGTTGAGTATTATTTCCGATCACATGGAAGTGGTCGCCAGACAACTCGCTTCCTTGGGTTTGAGCGGCCAGATATTATCGCCCAGAAACCGCTACACAGCACACGTGTGAAGATATGGTGTGCCGTCACAGCACACGGTATATTAGGCCCCTATTTCATTGAGGATGAGGAAGCCAATGATACTACCGTCACCCAAGAACTTTACAGGGACATGGCGATCGGACCATTTCTTCAGGATTTGAGAAGG
>NW_019742338.1:0-784 GCF_002891405.2 Cryptotermes secundus
GGTCCTTGTTCTTAATTGGCAGCGGTAGGCAGCTGCAAAGAGTTGATCACCGAAACGGTCCTCTAGAGTCTGAAGAGTTTCTTCGTAAGTGGCATTTGCCGGAATGCCGGGTAGTATTTCCGCCGCCCGACCGTTCAGAGCCGTAATTAGGTACGTTGATTTTTCCTTATCCGTCCATTGGTTGTGCTCTGCTACGGTCTCGATTTGTCGCCGGAACACGCTCCACGTTGAATTCCCGTAGAACGTCTGTGGCTGAGCTGTGCTCGCGACGATCGTTGCTGTATTTACCCGCTCGGCCTTCATTTGCACTATATCCAACCGGGCCTGGAACTCGCGCTTGGTTTTGTCAAATGCTGCGCAGGCTTCATTGAAGTTTTTCGTCAGGTTTCCTGGAGTTTATCTGTCCGCGCGCAGAGGGACACTTCAACTTTCTGAGTTATTTCTGACTGGAGAGTCTGTTTATCGTGTTCAAGGATCGCAAAAATGTTTTCAATTCTATGTTGGATATTGTCATTCAAACTCTGACCGCATAGATCGCATTTCGGCCTTAATTTCTTCCTTGTCGGCCTCCGCCTTTTCTTGGTAGGCGTCTAATCTTGTCAGCATGACTTCGGTTTGTTTCTGGTTGACGTCTAATTTTGCCAGGAAATCTTCTCTATCTTNTTCTATCTTTCCTTTTATCGGCCTTCATTCCTTCCTTGTCAGTTTTTCTATCGGCGTCTAATTTGGCCAGGAAATTTCTGTCTTTCCTTCTATCGGCTTTCATTTCTTCCTTGTCAGTTTT
>NW_019742339.1:0-947 GCF_002891405.2 Cryptotermes secundus
TGGTAAGCTTGCTACATTTGCGTTGCTAGCTTGCTTCCTTTGCGTAGCTAGCTTGCTAGCTTTGCGTTACAAGCTTACTAGCTTTGCGTTGCTAGCTTGCTAACTTTGCGTTGCTTGCTTGTTTGCTTTCCGTTTGTTGCTTGCTAGATTTTCATAGCTAGATTTCTAGCTTTGTTTTTCTAGCTTGCTACCTTTCCGTTGCTAACTTGTCAGCTTTGTTTTGCTAAATTGATAGCTTGGCGTTGATAGCTTGCTAACTTGGAGCAGCTAGCTTGCTAGATTTCTAGATTTGCGTTGCTAATTTGCTAGCTTTCTGTTGCAATCTTGCTAGCTTTGCGTTGCTATCTTCCTAGCTTTGCGTTGCTAGCTTGCTTGCTATGAGTTGCCAGCTTGCTATTTTTGCGTTGTAATCTTGGTAGTTTTGCATTTCTAGCTTGATAGCTTTGCGATTCTAGTTTATTAGCTTTGCGTTCTAGCTTGCTAGCTTTCCGTCGCTAGCTTGCTATATATGCGTACTTAGCTTGCCAGCTTTGTGTGCTACCTTGAGAGGTTTGCGTTGCTAGCTTGCCCGTTTGCGTTGCTAGCTTGCCAATTTTGCGTTGCTACCTTGCTATCATTTTTTGTTTGCTTGCGTGCTTTAGGTTGCTAGTTTGCTACCTTTGCGTTGCTAGCTTGCTAGATTTGAGTTGCTTACTTGCTTTGCGTTTCTTGCTTGCTAGCTTTGCGTTGCTAGCTTGCTAGCTTTCCTCTGCTAGCTTGCTAGCTTTCCTCTGCTAGCTTGGTAGCTTTGCGTTGCTATCTTGTTAGCCTTGCGTTGCCAACATGCTAGTTTGCGTTGCCAGGTTGATAGGTTTGCGTTCCTAACTTGCTAGCTTGGCGTTACTAGCGTGCTGGTTTGGTGTTGCTAGAGAGCTAGATATGCGTTGCTAGCTTGGAAGCCTTGCTTT
>NW_019742339.1:1134-1358 GCF_002891405.2 Cryptotermes secundus
CTTCCCTTTACATGCTTGCTAGTTATGCTTTGCTAGCTTGCCAACTATGCGTTGCTAGCTTGCTAGCTTTGCGTTGCTAGCTTGATAGCTTCCCGCTGCTAGCTTGCTAGGTATGCGTTTCTAGCTTGGCAGTTTGCGTTGCTAGCTTTCTAACTTTGCGTTGCTAGCTTGATAGGTTAGCGTTGCTACCTTGCTAGCTTTGCGTTGCATGCTCGCTTTGCGTT
>NW_019742340.1:0-890 GCF_002891405.2 Cryptotermes secundus
TAGCAATAAAAACAATTACTACAGTCCGGCTGGCCAAAGAATTCTCATGTGCAATGGGAAGAAGATTATGTTGTTGCCCCACTCTACCATCCTAACCTTCCTGCCGGGGTCCTCGCCTAAGGCTACAAAACGACCAATCCAGCCACAGATTTGAAGAGTGTGGGTAGACAAATTGCATCGAAGAGAGGGAGGGTAGGTGGGGTGGGGGATGATCGGCGAAAATTCTATGCACGGTTCCGCTGTAGATGAAGTAGCAGGGGCAGAGAGATATTATGTGTGTATCTGAGTATGTTTTATGGCCGGTCACAGTGGCCGCGCGGTCTAAGGCATGAACTGTCTTCGCCTGTTCAACCACTGGGATCATGGATTCGAATCCCAGTTGAGGCATGGATGCCTGTGTGCATTTATTCTGTTTCTGCTGTCCTGTGTCCAGGTATTGGCCTAGCGAGTCATACCGATTGTGTAAAAGCACAAGAAACTGGAAAGCGGCCAAAGTCCAACAAAGGTCTGTAGAACTGCCATAGATAGATAGATAGACAGATAGACAGACAATAAATATATGGGGAGAGGCTAATACGTTAATAAATCTAAGAACCTTGAAACAAGCTCTTGTGGAAAATATCAAGCTCAAATTTTAACTAAAAAAAACAACTACGATGATAGGGTTTCGCAGTTTTTCTCAAACCTTCCTAATACCGGTATACCGGAATATCAGTGTCTTAAAACTTACCTGGAAGATAACAATCTGAGACACTGACAGGGTCGTTATATGAATTACAATAAATGAACGAGGCAATTACATATTCAACACACCCTTCTTCTGACTTGCCATATTCACATCTACACGTAATTTGATGCGTCATAACTCCTACCTTTAGCGCCGTTAAACA
>NW_019742341.1:0-1008 GCF_002891405.2 Cryptotermes secundus
AGCAAATCTAGCAAGCTAGCAAGCTAGCAAAGTAAAATTAACAAGTGAGCAACGCAAAGCTAGCAAGCAAGCAACGCAAAGCTAACAAGTTAGGAACGCAAAGCTAGCAAGCTAGCAACGCAATTTTAACAATCTAGCAAGCTAGCAACGCAAAGTAATGAAACTAGCAACGCCAAGCTACCAAGGTAGCAACGCAAATTTAGCAAGCTAGCAAAGCAATGCTAGTAAGCTAGCAACCAAAATAGCAAGCTAGCAACGCAAAGCTAACAAGATAACAACGCAAAGCAAGCAAGTTTGCGACGCAAATTACAATCTACCAAGCTAGCAACGCAAAGCTAGGAAGCAAGCAACGCCAAGCTAGCAAGCAAGCAACGAAAGCTAGCAAGCAAGAAAGGCAAAGCCAGCAAGTAACGCAAAGCTAGCAAGCTAGAAACTCAAAGAAAACAAGCTTGCAACGTAAAGACAGCAAGCTTGAACGTAAACCTACCAAGTTAGAACGCAAAAATTGCAAGCTAGCAAAGCAAAGCTAGCAAGCTAGCAACCCAAATTCGAGAAAGCTAGCAACGCAAATATAGCAAGCTAGCAAGCTAGCAAGGTAAAGCTAGGAAGTTAGTAACGCAAAGCTAGCAACTTATAACGCAATCTAGCAAGCTAGCAACACTAACCTACTAAGATATTAACGCAAGCTTGCAAGCTAGCAACACAAGGCTACCAAGCTGGCAATGCAAAGCTAGCAAGCTACCAACGCAAAGCTGGCAAGCTAGCAACGCAAAGGTAGGAAGCTAGCTACCCAAAGCTGGCAAGCTAGCAACGAAAACCTGGCAAGCTAGTAACGCAAAGCAAGATAGCTAGCAACGCAAACCTGGCAAGTTAGCAAAGCAAAGCTAGCAAGTTAGGAACGCAAAGGTAGCACGCTAGCAACTTATATCAAGCAAGCTAGCAAGCTAGAAACGGAAACATGCAAGCTAGCAACTTAATGCTAGCAAGCTAGCAACGCATTTCTAACAA
>NW_019742342.1:0-1196 GCF_002891405.2 Cryptotermes secundus
GAATAATTCATTCTGCGTCTCCCTTCCTGTTTGAGTATACTGTCCATTAGACAGCTTAATTGTACTGAACTTATTGCTCGCCTGTTTTCCCATGATTGTCATGAGTCTGGCACTGCCTGGTATATCATTGATCTCCTGGCAGTACCTCCTCCATGACGATTGCTTGGCTTTCCTTATTTATTTCTTGTAACAGGGCAGGGCTTCCTTATAGGTGTTCCACTGCCCTGTTCTTTTAGCTGTATTACACAGCCTTCTTGTTTTGATCCTATGCCCACTCAGCTGTTCATTCCACCAATGTGTACTCCTTGGTCCGAGAGTGGTCCTAGCCGGACAATTCTGATTAAAGGACGAGATAATGGTCCGTTGCAACTCGTCAACGGACCGATCAAAATCCTTTATTGTGCGTATAATACGCGAGATGGCCTCCAGATTTATATTTAGGTCGTTTTGTAAGACTCCCAATTGGTTCTCTTAGGATTCATATAAATAGTTTCATCTACTGTGATATTACTTATTTTAAAGCATATATATCTGAGATCCGATAGAGACGGCTCATCAGATACATGCCAATTACTTACCAGGTTTTCTATGTTATTAGTCCCTAGTGTCAAATCAATAACATCCTTCCTATTCAAACCACAAAGGTAGGCTCGTTACCATGGTATAGAATATTCAGGTTCGAACTCACCAGAAATTCCATAGGGCTCTCTCCCCTTGGGTTAGGGCTGGTGCTCCCCCACAAAATGTGGTGCGAGTTGGCATCACACCCAACGATGAGTTCTCTTTTCCCTGCTACATCAGTAGTCTATGATGTCCCTCATTTCCTTAGTTGGCGGTGGTACAGCCGAGTCCTACGGAAGGCAGACTGAAGCAATTATAAACTCCATACTGCCTTATCGATACGGGTATGTTATCCTTACCGCTGTTGCAATCCTGGAACAGAGCTCCAGCAAAGGCAAGGTATTAACATGATTCCTGATATAAACACAAGATCTTGCATTAGTACTGGGTGCAACAGAGTAAAAAGTTCTCCCCGTATAATTTAAGCCCCTTATTCGATCCTTGTATAGCCAAGGTTCCTGAATAAGTGCTATGTCTGCCTTGCCCTAAGCTATCACTTGGCACAGAGCTGCCGTGGCAGCTTAACTGTAGTGCAGTTTGATCTGAAGAAATCTCATTATCTCTCCCAATTGAGG
>NW_019742343.1:0-1033 GCF_002891405.2 Cryptotermes secundus
CGTTCAAATTTCAGTTAAAATTCCACAAATTACCTTCGAATCGTCTAAAATTTCGTTAAATTTCCTGAAATAATATGTAAATCATCAAAGAATGTGTTAGAATTCCTTGAATTTGAGTAAAATATTTAACAAAATATTTGATATTATTTATATTAATTAAAATCGAGAAATAATTTTTGTTTGAAATTACATGAATTAGGTTGAAGAAGGTCAAAATTAGTTTAGAATTCCTTAAATTATTATGAATTCCCCCAAAACTTGATTAAAATTAAGTAATACTTAATATCGTCAAAGAATTGCATAGAATTCCAAAAATTGAAGGGAAAATTTGAAAATTTGTTGAAATTCTTTGTATTGTCTTGAAATCTGGGACAATCCTTGGTCAAAATGTCATAGATTACGTTCAATTCTTTCAAAATCTGGTTCATATTCGTTAAAATTAACACAAATTCTATCAAAAATTATTTAAATTTCCCTAATATAATGTAGAAATCGCCAAAAATTTCGACAGTGTTCCATTTAATAAGAAGAAATCCTTCACATATTGTGTGTAAATTCTTATATTAACTTGAAATCGTCACAGAATTTTCGGAAAAAAATACATAAAATATATTGATTTCGTTCAAAATGTGTTTAAATTATCTTAAGTATCTTAGAATGACTGAAAATATGACTAAAATACATTAAATGATAAAGCAATTATCTTAAATTTAAATTTATTCCTTTTTTAGAGTGAAATATTTTATAAATTTTTCGAAATTGTTTATTTTAATTTGAAAAGTCAAAGAATTGTAAGTTAAATTATATAGATTTCGTTGAATTCTTTCAAAATTTAATAGAAATTCCTTAAATTTCCTTCCAATCTTTCAAAATTTCTTTAAATTTCCTGAAAAATTATGTAAATCGTCAAAGAATCTGTTAGAAATACCGAATTTGTGGTGATAACTTTCCCAAAATAATTGATATTATTTATATTAACTTGAAGTCAAGAAGGAGTTTGTTAAAAATTAGATAAATTCGGTTGAAGAAGGTC
>NW_019742344.1:0-546 GCF_002891405.2 Cryptotermes secundus
ATTTCCTCAAAATTTACGTCCGATCAGCCTCTTGTCCACGACAGGGAAACTATTCGAAAAAATAATTTTGAAATTCCTCCGTAACAATATTGAAGAAAGAGGCCTGCTCAACGCAAGTCAGTTTGGTTTTCGTGCACGTCACAGCATGACATTGCAATGTATGAGGCTGGCGGACCACGTGACCCTTAATATCAACAATAAAATGTCTACGGCTGCAGTGTTCTTGGACATCGAAAAAGCCTTTGATACCACGTGGCACTCAGGTTTGCTGTTTAAATTATCAAAATTGGAATTCCCCAACTCTTTGACCAAGCTTATTGGGTCCTTTCTATCTAAACGTAAATTCAGGGTCCCTGTTGAAGGCGAAATGTCAACGCCAAGGGAAATGCAAGCAGGGGTGCCACAAGGTTCGGTCCTTTCACCCACTCTTTTCAACATGTATATTAATGATGTCCCCCAAACTCATGGCATTCATTTGGCCCTCTGTGCGGACGACACCTGTCTACAGGGTGTTTCACGACTTTAGGTCATAACTGCAGGAGGTGA
>NW_019742345.1:0-1082 GCF_002891405.2 Cryptotermes secundus
TGTTTTTAAACTCATTGTTAGCTTACCATATATTTGATTTTCTTAAGATGATATGTGAATGGGCTGCTCCTTGTGTTGATGTTGTCATTATGCTGTAGCGGTTCAGTCTAGACTACTTGTTTGGGGGGTATCTGTATATGTGTATGGGCTGCTCCCTGTATTGATGTTGTCACTATGCTGTAGCGGTTCGGTTTAGACTACTTGTTTGGGGGGTATCTGTATGTGTGTACGAGCTGCTCCCTGTGTTGATGTTGTCACTATGCTGTAGGAGTTCGGTCTAGACAACTTGTTTGGCGAGTATCTGTATATGTGGGTATGTTTGTGTAGAGTCGAGTTGTATGAGGTAAAGGGGAGGATACTGTGAGTGGCTGAAGAGACACGGAAGGGGTCTGGTTATTTGGTGTGTGTGTTTTTACTAGAATGTCGAATATGGGATTATGTATTTCTGTAAATGTATCGTTCATCTGTAGACCCTTCTTCCTTATGTATCACATATATAACATGTTTCTAATGTGTTGAGTTTGCATCCTTCCTTTATATATAATATGTTCAGCGTCTGGTCCATCGCGCCAAATGTATATCCAGCTTCCAAAATGTGTTATGTGAATATAAATATAAATGCTATCAGGACTAATAAATAACATTCTAAATTCATTTTTGTAGTTGGTTTCTAGAGTGTATCATTGAAGTTGAGACTGATCCACAACTGACATTCATTTCTGATGAAGCATGGGTTCACTTGCAGTGATACATAAATACAAGAAAGTTTTGCTACTGGAATTCACAGAATTCACATTTAACCCATGAAGTATGGCTCCATCCAGTGAAAGTTCATTTTGACAATTCTTTCGAGTTACAAAAGAAGAAAGACTCTATGACTGGTTTCAGCAACACTCAGCTACTGCCCACGTTTCACGTATATCTATGCAGGTTTTGTCTGATAATTAAAGGGAGAGAAATATCAGCACTGGTTTTTGGCAGGCACATTACCCAACCTCTCTTCTGTGGTTCTTTGCAGGTAAAGTAAAAAAGTACCTGGCCGTGAAGGCCCATAGAGTTGTGAGACATTGAGGGTCCCACAC
>NW_019742346.1:0-999 GCF_002891405.2 Cryptotermes secundus
AATGGCTCCAGGTGACACGATATACATGCCGAGTATCATAAGGATAGGTTCAGTTACGGGGAATACCCATGCAGACACCCACACAGTAAACTAAACGTAGCATGTGAAGTTGTGGACAGATATCAGTGGCGACTTCTGTTAAGAGGATAATGAACCTTCCAGCAAAGGCGCAGAATCTGTAGAGTAGCTGACCGACTGTGCTTCATGAAATGAGTTTCATACCTGACAAATAATCACGTACACGCTGTACCATTGGTTCTGACACTTCCTCCGCAGTGAATGCTAATTACCTCAGCACCCTGTTCTCAGATACCCTCATTGGGCGCTCACGTGACGCTCTAGACTAGCATTCGGGAGGTGCACGATTCGAATCTTGGCCGGACACCGGTCTTCCTGGCTGGGGTTCCTCCATGGTTTTCCTCATGTCCACCAGGCAAATTCAGTGTTCATACCTTGTTTATACCTCATTTTTTTTCGGAAGTTTTCCAATTCCGTAGTGAGAGGTTGTGAACTGCTGTTCACCAGTCTCATATTGCCACTGATCCAAGCCTGAGAGAGGATGACAATATTGACATTGCAATCTCCTATGATGGCACCTGGAAAGAAAGGGGCTTTTCCTCCCTGTATGGCATAGGGGCAGTAATACATGTGCCAACAGGGCTAGTCATAGACTTTGAAGTAATATCTGAATACTGTGGCATTTGTGTACAACAACAGAAGCCATTGAATACATAGAATATGCAAGCTGGCATAAAGCACATAAAGAAAGTGGGAAATGTGAAGTGAATTCCAGCGGATCATCAGGTGCCATGGACATGGACGCAGCAGAGATATTGTGGAAAGGGTCAGTAGACTCATGCAAGGTACGCATCACCACTGTGGTATGGGATGGTGACGCCAAAACACAAGCATCTCCAGGATTTGGCTGTCTATGGAAGTAAAGACAGAGCAATTTGAGTGTCTGAACCATGTGGCCAGGAGGTTGGGTACAGGAATAAG
>NW_019742347.1:0-892 GCF_002891405.2 Cryptotermes secundus
CAAAGCCAAAGTCACATTGCGATTGATGTTCAGTCAGTCAGTCAGCCAGTCAGTATGTCAGTCAGTCAGTTAGTCAGTAATTCTTTGTGTCGAGCGTATCTGGGGTTCATGACCAGATATTTATTACTGTTTTACAGTTAAGGTCTTGTTATTGTGAGGCGCCCTCTCTGACGAGAGGACAGGTCTGTCTTTTGTGAGGGTCATTGTCTGTAGTAGTAAAACCATTTGTCATAATGTGAAGAATATTTGCACTTTACATGTTAAACATGATAATAAATGTATTAAATAATTACAGGGCCTCTGTCAGTCCAGCCTCACTACAGGAGATTATGCCCTATTTCTAGTAGCTTCCGCTACAACGGCAGTCTAGTCACTAGAACGGACGTATGCTTGACCGCCGCCAAGTTTAAGCCTTTTATACCTTGTATGTCGAGCTTCGCCTTGTCCAATATTGCGAACATTTTCGTTATCATGATTTCTTATCACTTACGCTTGTTGCCTGCATGATTATATAATCGTATACGTACGGAATTTTGAAAGCCATGTGTAAATCGCGGACCAGTTCTGCGCCTTGGAAAATTGTCAATGGTGCGGAGGACCTTGTTTATTAGGCGCTGGAATTTCAGTAGACGGGTACCTACCGCGAATTCCCACGGTACTGACTAGCATAATTCATTCCAGGTTTAATGAAAACTTTTTGAAAGGTCAGCTTAATATAATCGCTTAATCGCTCACTTTTGAATAGGGAATACAACCTTATAAATGTTATGAAAACCTTTTCTTCCGCCTTTTTCTATGCGTAATCTGCATGTAACCATCCTATCAATATTTTACACAATTTACGAATGGAATATATGTTCCATACAATGTAAGATGAGACACAGGCGGACGA
>NW_019742348.1:0-1108 GCF_002891405.2 Cryptotermes secundus
GTTTCCCATTGCTGTGCGGTACCAGGGCGATTCCAAGAACGGGACATCATTCCAGGACGCGGGCAAATAGGTGCTTGTCCGGTGGAGGTACTGAGCTGTTGTAGACGTGACGCCGTTAGACTGGCCAATAGTCGGCATCCGAGTCTGCGTTGCCAGAGGGTGTGTCCAGCTTCGCTTGAGAGGCAAGCGAGGCGTGAAGACAACCATTGGAGGCGGGAGCAATCTAGTGCACAAGGTAAGTCACTCTTGCTCACCTGTTCCTCCTGTCCACGTCTGTATATCTGAAAAAAAAAATGGCTGACGAATATATAAGTGTCAGTGATGCTTTCAAATTGGTAGCTGAACCGTTTAGCGGCGACAAACGCAAATTGAAAGAGTTTTGCGAAAACGTCGATGCAGCTTTTGGGCTAATTAACCCAGATAAATATGATTTATTTTACAAGTATGTACGCACGCGTATAACAGGCGAGGCGAAGGCAAAATTACTTGTTCGGCAAGATGCCGATGATTGGGCTAGTGTTAAGGCCATTTTGAAGGAGCATTATGCTACTAGGAGAACATTAGATTTTTACGCTTGCGCCATGTTCAATGCCCGACAAGCCAAGCATGAAACAGTAGCTGCATGGTGCAGTAGGCTTGACCAATTGAGTTCAGATTTCAGAGACGCGGCTATAGAAGGCGCGACTTCATCTGAAATGTGCGGTATCACAAAGTTGGTATCCCATTTAGGTAAGGCATTTTTCATACAGGGACTGGCGAATGAACGAATACAGACCGTAGTTCGTGCTAGGAACCCTACACATATTACAGAAGCCGCTGAGATAGGTACTGAGGAAGAAAGCGCATTACTTTCTGCTAAAGAAAAGGTACATAGCGTATCTCAGTACAATGACCGAAGTAAGGATGTGCGTTGCANGTTTCGGTCATAGGGAATCACAATGCTTCCTGACTGGCAGATCGAAAGAGGTGAAAGTGGCAGCTCCTGCAGAGAAAGTTTGTAATTTTTGTAATATGCCAGGTCATGTCGCATATACATGTTGGAAAAGAAAAAAGCAACATGGCGACTTTTCTGGAAATGAAAACCGCAGAGCTAGAGAACGCGCAGATG
>NW_019742349.1:0-618 GCF_002891405.2 Cryptotermes secundus
TGATCCTGCAACCATTGCAATTTCACTTGTTTTCTATGGTGTAATGTTTATATTCTCTCTAATAGTTTCCCAACTTTTTTTGATATCCACCTCTGTGGCCAAGTTTTCCAAAGCCGCGAACCTTTTTAAATTTCAAGAGGATACTGCTCCTTTCCTCCTACCTGATTAAATTTTTTTAGATTGATCCTCTCCATGTGAAATGTGTGTGTTATTTTTCACTCACCGCAAGTATTTCCCTAAAATCTTCCACCACAAGGTAGTGGTAAGTGTCACAATCTGCTGCCCTGAATGATCAGATATCAGGTATACTTGAATGCCATCTTCAATTCATCATAATATGGTCGATTCGATTGTGTGTTTTCCCATCAGGAGATGTAGAAATAAATTTATGGATATTCCGATGTGAGAATATTGTACTTCTGACAGTAATGTTTTGGTGTGGCAAAGTTTACTACTCTAACTCCATTATCATTACCAATTTCATGCAAACTCTCATTCGTTATTCGTTGGCTTGAAAATATTTTCTCTCGTAACTTTGCGTTGAAATTTCGTAGCAAATTTTTCATATGGTAATTCGGGAATTGATCAAATACATGTTCTAATTCCTCATAGAAACTT
>NW_019742350.1:0-740 GCF_002891405.2 Cryptotermes secundus
AACTTGGAGAGTCTGAGGTCGCTGTTCCTGCGATGTGCTGCCACGAAGTAGACTCCAGGGGTAAAGATATTCGAGGAGAACACCCTTCCCGTCGTAGTTTTGGGTGCTCTCTGCGACTTCCTCCTCTGCAGTTCCTTCGAAATCCGCCATGTTTTTGGTAAGGACTCTGGTCCCGTTTCTGGTACTGCGGAACACAAAGTCGCCTTTGACAACATTTTTCAGTTGCTTCTGAAATTGAATAAGGTTTACTGTGGACGTGAGAATTATTTGGGGGGGGGGCTGCCTGCTCTACCTGATGATTCCACCTCCAGAATAGTGGCTCCCTCCTCCAGCGCAGTAGCTCCGTCATCAGCAGTGTCGGTGTCCACTGTTGTCACCCTGAGAGGAGCAAAGTAGTTACGGGTGGGCACCTCTTTGGTCTGGGTGTTGCTTGTGGCAGCCGCTGCCTTCTTTGAAATCGGGGCGGACTCGGTTGTGCTCTGCCGTTTCCGCCTTCGGACCTCTTTGAAGTCTTCCTCTTGGGAGGGCTTCGTCTGGGTTTTGGTTGCCTCCGATGTTCTGGCTTTCACTAGGGACTTCAGATCGTTCAGTGTAATTGTGTAGGTTCCGTACAGAGCACTGAACAAAATCTTGCCCTTGAGAGCCTTGCAATAGCCCTCTCTGCTTTCTTCAGCGGCATTTATTATTGCCGACCACTCAATACTTTCTCCAATTGTGGCTGGTGGGTAGGTGGCCACATC
>NW_019742351.1:0-662 GCF_002891405.2 Cryptotermes secundus
AAACACAGCACCGGTATTTCACAGCCCTACTGCTGAAGTGCTCCTCTTTATAACGTAAGCCTACTGAGTAATTTCAGGAATGATACAATTAATTCCACAAAAACGACTCTTTAGAAGCTAATAGTACTATCAATTCAAGAAATTCCAAACCTATGACTTCTTAAGGTTCATTACCGTATTCATGAGAACCCGCCACGGCTCGCAATCTGAGCCAGATCAATCCAACCCTAACCTTAACGCATTCTGTCTTTAAGGTTCATGTTAATATCATATTACATGCAAAGCCAGGTGGCCACCGGCCAAAAGATGGCTCAGCCATCGGCTATAGCAATGTATTAACGCACATCATAATCTAAGTTAGCAACGCCATCTGTTATCGTGCTCTCCGCTTTAGCATTCGCTTGCAAGCCCGGCAACTGGCGCGATTCGCGGCTTTATAACGAACTCCCAGCAAAAGTATCTATTCAAGGGCATCTCGCTATCACATTTTGATTACATATTGTCACAACTTAAGAGGTCATGACTACAGACCGGGTACGGATTGGATATATTGACCACTTGTATACACCACACTTTACAGTTCACTGACATACACACACAGACTAGTGTTCTCGGTCTATTACAGTCACCACTAGCCGTTTCCTGGCAACAGATTTACCACA
>NW_019742351.1:687-1027 GCF_002891405.2 Cryptotermes secundus
GGTCTAAGTGCATGGGGAAACCCACCCTCTCCAATAACTAACTAACACTCTACACACATGAACTCATAGCACCATCTTGTCAACCTCCCTTCTAGAGTCTAACTCTTGACTAACTGCTCACTTGGAAGTCCGGAACTCAAAGCCAAAGTCAAAGTCACAGTCAAAGGTATGTTACGACCGACGGTCAGTATGCCAGTACGTCTTATAATAAAGCACCCATCTGGTGCTTAAGACCAGAACTTTATTACTGTCAGTCAGTTTGTTGACATGGGACGCTCTCTCTGACGAGAGGGCGGGTCTGTCGTTTGCAAGAGTCACAGTCAGCAGTAATAAGTCTGTT
>NW_019742352.1:0-1147 GCF_002891405.2 Cryptotermes secundus
TTAACCATCTCTACGGCGTCTACAGTAACGCAAACACGTTACAATTTATTTGTCGCGATATACGCCCGATATATTACAATGGTGTCAGAAGTGGGATTAGGACTTACACACGTGATCAACGAGATTCGNCGATCTCAAGACACGTGACAATTTGGTGTTAGAACTTAAACACGCCACGAACGAATTATTGTGCGCCTAGTGCTACCCTTCGAACGGAAAAATGGAACATGTGTTAGAGCTCTTGAAGTCCATGCAAGAAGACATTAGAACAAACCAAGTAAAAGCAGAGGCCGACAAGGAAGAAATGCTTAAAGAGATTAGGGCAAATCAAGTAAAAGCAGATGCCGACCGATTGCGGACGGAGGCCAAATGGAAAACCGGCCATAAGAAGTTGCTGGCCATTATGGAGGCCAACCGATAGGAGATGGGAACCTGGCGAGAAAATACTGCCGCGGAGACGAGAGCAACGAAACCTGCGGCGGCACAACGAGAAGAGGTCCCGATAGTAATACCGGTCGGAGTGACGACGGCCTGCCCAGAAATGGAGGCACGTCCAGAAGAAGAAGAGCCGACTTCAGCGAACAGGAAACCTGAGGCGGCAGAATTACAAGAGGTACCCGTACAAGACGCCGAAGTAATGCCGGTCGGAGAACCGAAGAAGAAAAGGCGCAGGGACCGACATCGCCGAAATATAAAGAATTCGACACGGGATAATTGCGGACCCCAGAATAAATTGGCCGTCGTCAGCAGGAGGGTGTCCCGCTCTGCAAGAGTGGCATGGCGCAAGAGGAACATCTTCAGGAAATCTTGGACCCTAGGAGATCANCCAGCGGAAAGAAGTGACCGCCACCGCAATAAAGATTACACGCTGTGTAGGACACAGGCGCATGGGAAAAATCAAGAATAAGGTCGCACCGGAAATCGCCAAGAAACGGACGTTCGGGAAAAGACTGTGGAAAGGGCCGGAACGCAACACTGGCCTCAGGGACCAAGGCCTGAGACATCAACTACAACGCAGAAATGAAGTGAAGGACCTAGGCGGCGAACAGCCGCGATACGTGAAGGAATCAGACCTGAGAATAACTGCAAGACTACAGATCGCGAAGCGAGTAGCCGGATTTTCTGTCTGCCTACGAGACGGCAAGGA
>NW_019742353.1:0-433 GCF_002891405.2 Cryptotermes secundus
CTTTACCTGTTATTTCACCATAGTTCTATGAGATTTTTGGTTTTAGGGAAACTATTATGATTTTCACACCAGCACTAGTTGCTGGAATGGTCTTCCAGGGAATTTTATAGGAAATGCACCAGCTCTCCCTTCTTGACACAAGTTTGGATTTTGAGTATTCGTCAGAAAAACAAATCATTAAAGGAACTTGGGAGGGTTGTTTACTAGGCAACGGCTGAGTAAACACATTCCAAGGGCAAAGAACAAGCACACAATTACACAATAGATGAAAAGTTGGTGGCAGTGCTCTCTATTCAACCCTCCATAATGTTATGGGGGGAGGACACATGGTGCAAATTCCAACAGAATCTGTCAGTGAAACAGTGAAATATGGTCATAAGTCCTGCAAGACTTGGAATCAAGAATAATTGTTGGCGAGGGCCAGCAGCAGATT
>NW_019742354.1:0-250 GCF_002891405.2 Cryptotermes secundus
ACAGTTCTGCGATCATTTCTGGAGAAATATTGTGTAATTAAAAAACCCCAGACGAATCAATTCTCAGAAAACTATATCTACCTTTGCTGTATGAATCTGCTCTGGAGTCAATCCATTCTGACATCGGAGGGAACTGTGTCTGGATATCGGTGGATGAGACAACCGATTTATGTGGCCGATACATAACAAATTTCGTAGTTGGTAAGCTACATCTAGACGAACCCGGCAACCCTCATCTTCTTGCTTGCCA
>NW_019742354.1:285-439 GCF_002891405.2 Cryptotermes secundus
TTTTTTTTTATTGTGAGATATAAGAATTTGGCGTCGGGCTGGAGGGCCCATTCTGCCAATTACAAGCTTAAGTTAGAATTTGTAACATGCTTACAAATAGGTTGAGAGCTAAAGCATATTTACATTGAGTTTACAAGTAGGCTTAATATGAAAC
>NW_019742355.1:0-1108 GCF_002891405.2 Cryptotermes secundus
ACCTTGAACATTTGTAATATTGATGCATAGTCTCCCGGCAGTTTCGTTCCAACATGCTTTGGGTGACATTTATCCCATAATTTATACCATAAATCTCTACATCCTCTGCAGCAACAACAGCAGCAGCAGCAAGTTACAATAAAAAATATCATGGTGCTAATAATTGCAGTCCATGAAGTAACATATTTATAGTACCGAAAATAGTCATTTGCTTCTTGATCTTTAATCATTTCCTCAACCTCATCCACCTTGTGACTTGCCATCCGCAAATCATCTACAGAAGACAAAATATTTCTTAAAGGAATGGACAAAGGCAACTGTGAAAAATCTTTAGTCTCTTTAAACATCAAACAACAATCGAAATTCATGGGAACCGTGGGAAAGAAATCATTTGAGATATTCCCTAGAGTGGTAGACATTGCATACAGAGTAATATAAGAAGTATAAGCTTTGCATCCCGGCTGTAATGTCAGTCTTCCTCTTTTAAGTATGTCAACTTGTTTGACATTTTCGTTGCATAGGACAGATAACATTTCGGGTTCAGGTGCTACGTAAAGCCATTGATTGCTCATACGTAACGGTATCCAATAGGTTTTCAAAAGTTTTACAACTCTTATTTCACAAGACTCAGGTATTTTGTTGGATGTGGGGTGAATCAAGGTCATTTCACAATCAACATCAGGAATGTACGAAAATATTGGAACATCCGCTTTACATACCTTGTGCAGTGCATTGGGTTGAAAACAACCCGCCAGCTCGTTGGTTGACATCTTACCGAATTGGCTCCTTAAAGAGTTTACAAAAATATATTCCTTTAAGGGATAAACAAAGACAAAGGCATCTTGTCTGGGAAACGGATAGGGTAAAATCTTATACAAATAGAAGGTTATCGAAAAAGAAGGGGTATGTCTAGTACATACACAAGAAACGGACCATGAGCATAGACATGAGGTACAACTATCCGTTGTAGCTCAGGAAATGGGAAATCAGGATAATCCAGTCCACTTGGTAATTGTTGAGATGTCGAAACGGCACGAATTCGTTCGGCAGAAACGAATTGTTTTTGAAAAGTCCCCTGTTCGACGTGAACCAAGGCATCTACAAAAAT
>NW_019742356.1:0-1316 GCF_002891405.2 Cryptotermes secundus
AGGCTTTGGAAGGCCATAGGAATGTGAGATGTCGAGGTTCCCAAAATTTCTAGACAAATGACTCATAGATGGCGGTAATGTTGTCAGCCATACGCCCCGGCCGCTCTTTACCCCCAAGAATATTCCTGGTAATCATTTCTATTAGAGGCTGAGTCGACCCCAGGGCCTAGTGCGGATGGAAGAATTAGGTAAATAGATTCATTCCATTTCAAAACACTATATTTTCCAAAGTTTTACACATAAAAACATGATTATATATGAAAAGAACTGCAAACTCACAAGTTTGCACTGTGATACACCAGTTGGCAGCATGAATGCAGTGCCTCACAAAATGGCGACGAAGCTGGAAAGAGTTTCTATGTGTTGGAATATGCGAGATGTTCGTCTCTTATTGCAGTGCAGCGTGCATTCAGAGCAGAGCACAGAAAAGAACCACCATGTAAACAGAGCATTCTGCGGTGGTATCGGCAGTTTAAGGATACTGATTGTCTGTGTAAACGGAAGAGCACGGGGCGACCAATATAGTGTTTTGAAATGGAATGGATCATTTGTAGTAAGGTTGTATACTATGAAAGAACTATGCTACCATCAACACAACAACATTTCAGTTACTACAATTAGGTCTTTATTACTGCAACATGTTTCGGTCATACATGATCATCATTAGGCTGGAATACATATAGCTATTGAAATACCGACACGGAACCTAATCGGTGCAACGCGTCGTATTGTATATTAACATAAAAACTTTGCCTCAGATTGGAGTAGAGTTAAAATAGCAAATACATGATTAAAAATATAAAAGATAGAAATAAATAAAGGTATACTATATACCGTATGTCCAAAAAGTATTCGACTTCACTTTTTGCTGCTGTAAGTAAAGGCCAATGGGGTGGGGAACTGAGCGTAGTGGTAGAAGGGACTTTCATGCGCATGCGTGATTTTTTTGCTGACTCGCAACACTGCCGCATGCGTCTGTGGCTGCCAGATAGCGAAGTGGTGTAACTCGTGTTCGTCGTATTCTCGTTTCCCTCAAGGTGACAGAAAGCTTGGAGCAGCGATACTGCATTAAGTTTTGTCAGAAATTTGGGGTATGACACGGAAACCAAGGTCCAGGCGTCACAATGGAAGCATCAACATCCCCGAGGCCAAAAGAGCACGACAGGTTCGGAGCAATGTGAAGGTGACACTGACCGATTTTTTGAATACCGGGGCGTTGTGCATCATGAGTACGCAGCACTAGGTCAGACTGTCAATAAGGAGTACTACCCAGAAGTTCTCCGCCATCTTCGTGATGCAGTTCGGCGCAAGAGACC
>NW_019742357.1:0-533 GCF_002891405.2 Cryptotermes secundus
ATAAAGGTTCATCGAATTTGAGACCTGCGTGGACTTATTTGTAGCATGACACACCAAAATGCGCTACAATGGTGTCGTTGGGGTTCATGAATTTCCCGCGTTGAATCCTTTGCTTTCTGGCGGCGGCGCTCTGCGGCCAGTTTTCGGTCCCTACACCGTTTCCTCGGTTTTCCGACCGGCATTATCGTGGCGTCTACTACGGGGACTTCTTCTCTCTGTGTTGCCTCAGGTTTCGTTTCCACTGAAGTCGGCTCTCCCTCTTCTTGACGTGCCTCCATCTCTTGGCAGGCCAACGTCTCACCGCGGGCATTCGGTGTTTCTTTTACGGGTTCTTTGACCGGCCTCACCATAGAATCTTGTGCGAGTACTTCTTGGTGCTCCACTATGGACTGCATCATCCTTTCCATCATTTCTTTTAGTTCCTTCCGGCCAGTCTCTCTCTGGGCCTTCCTTTCTTCGCTCTCTGCCATTCTATCGGCCTCCGCCTGTTCATGTCGGGCGTCGGCCTTGGCCCGGTTGGCGTCTGTTTTTTC
>NW_019742358.1:0-444 GCF_002891405.2 Cryptotermes secundus
GCAATCTAGCAACGCAAAGATAGCAAGCTTGTAACGCAAAGCTAGCTATCTAGCACCGCAAAGCTAGCAAGATAGCTACGCAAAGGTAGCAAGCTAGCAAAGCAAAGCTAGCATGCTAGATCGCAATGCTTGCAAGCTAGCAAAGCAAAGTTACCAAAGCTAACAACGCAAAACCAGCCAGCTAACAACGCAAAGACAGCAAGATAGCTACGCAAATCTATCAAGCTAGCAACGAAAATCTAGTAACCTAGCAAGCTCAGCAACGCAAATCTAGCAAGCTAGCAACGCAAAGCGAGCAAGCTAGCAACGCAAAGCTAGCAAGTTAACAACGCAAAGCCAGCAAGACAGCAACGCAACGCTATCAANTTAGCAACGTAAGTCTAGCAATCTACCAAACTCAGCAACGCAAATCTAGGAAGAGAGCAACGCAAAGCTAGCAAGCTA
>NW_019742359.1:0-396 GCF_002891405.2 Cryptotermes secundus
ATTCAGCAGTGAGAATGAAACGATTGCATTTTCAACCAAGAAGACCCATTGTACTCGGCTCCTTTCATATGTAGAATGATTTTATAAATTAAAAATCGGTTGTTCACGTGTTTAAGATAAGACATTGTACAAATATATATGTAGTCATATAATTTAACTTGACAGAGTACATTTTGGTAATTTCAAGGGATTCATTTACGGCCCATATCTTTGTCATATTTCGCCATCCTGAAAATAAGAGCGTTCTAAGTCCCATACGCACAAATCGGAGAAAAAAAAAACGATGTTATTCAGCAGTGAGTATGAAACGATTGCATTTTCAACTAAGAAGACGCATTGTACTGGGTCCCTGTCATACGTAGAAAGAATTTATAAGCAAGAAACTCGGTTGTTCAC
>NW_019742360.1:0-270 GCF_002891405.2 Cryptotermes secundus
GGGATCTGATTCTGCAAGATCGTAGACTGGCCATCCAAGGCCTCTAACACCTTGGGACTAAGTTATGGTATATGTGAGCAAATTTTGTCAGAGGAACTGAACATGAGGAGGATTGCGACGAAGTTTGTGCCACGACTGCTGCAAAATGAACAGAAGCAGCGTCGCTTGGAAGTCTGCAGGGAACTTCAGCAACATCTTCAAGAGGATCCAAACTTTCTTTCGAAGGTTGTCACTGGTGACGAAAGTTGGGTTTATGGCTACGACCCTGAA
>NW_019742360.1:313-415 GCF_002891405.2 Cryptotermes secundus
AAAAAAAAGCTCGGCAAGTCAAGAGCAACATTAAGCCCATGTTGATCTGTTTTTGTGATATTGGCGGGATTGTTCATAAGGAGTTCGTCCCTCCTGGTCAGA
>NW_019742361.1:0-855 GCF_002891405.2 Cryptotermes secundus
TATCTTCCAGTGCCTGGCTGATCTCTTGTTCTGAGTCATCCTATCGGTCTCGTTTTAAATTTTAATTTCAATGCCCATCCACGTTCTATCCATTGTTCTCTGCATGACCAAATCACTGTAATCTTTTCATTTCTGAGTCTTGTAACAAATTTTCAATTCCAGTTTTATCTCTTTCAAATGCTATTAAAGGTTTAAATACAGCTTTTGTAAAATGAAAATTCCAAGCATCTTACCTAAATTTTTGATATTTTAGTCTCATTGCTTTCAGAGAACTTATATCCTTGATAATGATTCTTTACTTATGCCCTTTTTACCAAGTAGTATGTTGTCCCAGTTGTTAATTGATAATGGAAAATATAAAGCCGACATTGCTTTGGTCACAGCTTTGATTTTATGGGGGCATGCGGTAATGTAGTTGGTTGAGGCACTATGCCACAAGCCAGAAGTCCCGATGAGGTCATTGAATTTTTTTCAATTGACCTAATCCTTCCAGCTGCACTGTGGCCCTGGGGTCGACTCAGCCTCTCACAGAAATGAGTACCAGGAATTAATTAAATAATCTTCCTGGGGAGTAAAGCACGCCTGGCGCATAAGGCTGACAACCTTACCGCCATCTTTGAGCCGATTGTCTAGATAATGTGGGACCCTCAACATCTTCACTTTTTACTTTACTATGATTTTATATAATTACTGGCTTTTTAGACAGTATCCACCATACTGCTTGTACTTAAGCAATGTAAGATAAAAGCCTGCTTTGCTGGGCCCAAATTGTTGGGGCTAGTCAGTATCTCCCAATGGCAGAAACTTCTGGAGACAGAATCCAGTGTTCAAAATATGATTTTAAATAAAAACAGG
>NW_019742362.1:0-403 GCF_002891405.2 Cryptotermes secundus
AGTGTCAGTAAAATTGCACTGGTATAATGCTGCTTATCATCCATGCCAGCAATAACAGCAAAACCAAATATATCAACTGCTCAACTAGCCAGTTAAAATACTGACAGTTCTATCAATCCCCATATTACTTTTTATAACTCTTGAAGACTACTGCATCTTCCATTTCTTTCCCATGTCCTGTGAAAGTAGACAAGAGTGCAGCCTAACAAACTTTTCAGTGAAACATTTTACTCCTAATTATCCGTGGGAATGGAAGGGAAAGGGCACGCAAACAACAATAAACACAAACAACCAAAGGATTCCTCTAAATCTGGAAATGGATACACAAGCAGCCCAATGGAAAATTGTTAAGATTTATAGAAAAGGCAAACTGAACGCTGAGTATGTTTAATTTTTCTCTACT
>NW_019742363.1:0-228 GCF_002891405.2 Cryptotermes secundus
GCTACCTACCAATACTACTGCCTCTTTTCTGTCATACAAAATATGTACTCAAAATCTAATTCTCTCTGTATCCATATAATCACTAAAACACACTTTATGCAAATCACTGTACACACTTCACACCAGATAATTAATAACAGTGCAAGAATAACCTCAAACACACATTGTCTCTCACAACACACCCACTATTCTTATATGCACTTACTTTCGTTAAATCAATAAATGTAC
>NW_019742363.1:359-1072 GCF_002891405.2 Cryptotermes secundus
ACTCGGTCCAGGACTATACACACTTAAACCTACCACTTCCACTATCTCACTGAATATTTCAAGTTATACCTTCAGGCAGATAATTAATCACAACTAGAACATATATGTATACAAACATACACAAAAACACCGTCTTATTATTTATAAACACATCTTCATACCAGGAAAGAAACCTACCTTCATCTTGTACACCGGATATTTACGTCACAGTGACAGGGCAGCCAACCGCTTAACATGACTGAAACAGAAATATTCCATTATCAGTTCCATTACAGGGCGGTAATTTTTCAAACTATTTGTTACCCANTCATTTTCGTTTACAATTTATATGCTACTTCCTATTCAGAAGGGAAATTGGGGCGAAACATATGCCAAGCAGTCACACAATTGGTCGCGTATCAATCCACGACAAAGAAGGGAACGACTTCACTGATAAAAAAGATTTTCCGTCATAATGTTGTGCCATTGGAGGGAAGCATAATGCCATGATATGTAATACTCAGTAGTCTTTTGTATCACCGTGGGGGAATCTCAAACTCGTGAGGTGGGAGCGGCGATTTCGACACAATCTAAGCTATCACGTAGCAAAATTACATCGGAATATAAGAGCACAGATTCATATTATGGAAGGAAAAACAGTCCACACAGTCAATTTTATACAAAACATAATATTTCGAATTATATTCCATGTTACGACAGTCCTGTATAACGTT
>NW_019742364.1:0-386 GCF_002891405.2 Cryptotermes secundus
CTTGATATAGTTGTGTTGTGATGGTTTTAATAAAGAAATTGTATATAGATATAAACAGACCATAGTTGAAGAAATAAAAACACTGAACAAAATGATTTTTGAAACTGTTTTAGAAAGTGGGTATTACTCTGTGGTCTTTTTTTTTAATTCAATTAGTAGGGGGGTGGAGTCCAACTGGGTACAATCGGCACGGCGGCCACTGATTGGCCTATTGTAGCCTACCCCAAGTGATTATGATGGAGAATTTGGTGGAAAGAAGATTGGCAGGGGAAACTGAAGTAGTCGGACAAAACCCGCCCCAGCGCCACTTCGTCCACCACAAATCCCACTTGACCAGTCAATCTCCATAGTCTTTCTTTAATATAACAATTATCTGGTATGGTGCA
>NW_019742365.1:0-223 GCF_002891405.2 Cryptotermes secundus
CGTTCCTAGCTTGCTAGCTTTGCTTTACTATCTTGCTAATTTTGCGTAGGTAGATTGCTAGATTTTCGTATCTAGCTTAGAAGCTTTGCGTTGCTAGCTTGCTAGCTTTGCGTTACTAGATTGCTAACTTTGCCTTGTAGCTTGCTAGCTTTGCGTTGATAGCTTACTAGCTTTCAGTTGCTAGCTTGCTAGCTTGCAAGCTTTTCTTTCCTAGCATCCTGGC
>NW_019742365.1:293-852 GCF_002891405.2 Cryptotermes secundus
TTGCTTACTTTGCGATGCTAGCTTGCTAGATTCGTGTTTCTATCTTGCTAGCTTTGCGTTTCTAGTTTGCTAGCTTTGCTTTGATAACTTGCTAGCTGTGCGTTGTTAGCTTGATAGCTTTGCGTTGCTATCTTGATAGATATGCGTTGCTTGCTTGCTTGCTTTGCGTATCTTTCTTGCTAGCTTTGCGATTGTAACTTGCTAGCTTTGCGTTGCGAGTTTGCTAGCTTTGCGTTGCTAGCTTGCTAGATTTGCGTTGCTAGCTTGCTACTTTGCTAGCTTCCTAGATTTGGGTTGTTAGCTTGCTAGTTTTGCTTTGCAATCTCGCTTGCTTTCCGTTTCTAACTTGATAGCTTCGAGTTGTTAGCTTGCTAGCTTTGCGTTGCTAGCTTGCTAGCTTGCTAGATTTGTGTTGCTAGCTTGATAGCTTTGCGTTGCTTGCTTGCTAACAATGCGTTGCTCTCTTGCTTTGTTTGCGTTGCTAGCTTCCTAACTTTTCTTTGCTAGCTTGCTGACTTTGCGTTGCTAGCTTGCCAGCTTTGCGTTGCTAGCTTGCCAG
>NW_019742366.1:0-500 GCF_002891405.2 Cryptotermes secundus
TGCTAGCTTTATTTGCTAGCTTTCTAGATTTGCGTTGCTGGCTTGTTAGCTTTGCGTTCCTAGTTTGCTATGTTTGCGTTCCTAGCTTGCTAGCTTTGCGTTGCTAGCTTGCCTGCTTTGCAGTTATCTTGCCAGCTTTGCGTTTTTAGCTTGCTAGCTTTATTTGCTAGCTTTCTAGATGTGCGTTGCTGGCTTGTTAGCTTTGCGTTCCTAGTTTGCTATGTTTGCGTTCCTAGCTTGCTAGCTTTATTTGCTAGCTTTCTAGATGTGCGTTGCTGGCTTGTTAGCTTTGCGTTCCTAGTTTGCTATGTTTGCGTTCCTAGCTTGCTAGCTTTATTTGCTAGCTTTCTAGATTTGCGTTGCTAAATTGCTAGCTTGACGTTGCTAGCTTACTAGCTTTGAGATGCTAGCTCGTTAGATTTGCGTTGCAATATTGCTGGCTTTTCGTATCTATTTTGCAAGCTTTCCGTTGTTAGCTGGCAAGATTTCGTTGCTAGCTT
>NW_019742367.1:0-658 GCF_002891405.2 Cryptotermes secundus
CATTTCGGCTGCTTCATCTATTGCTTCAAAAAATTCATACACGGACACACTGCTGTGGTTTCCTTTCCAAGGCTCTACCAAATTGGCTACACTCAGGTCTTTCGCCATATTTGCCATTTTCCTTCAGTTATTTCCTTAATATAATTTCATATAAATGTTCCCAGATACTGGCTGGCTTTTCGGGCAAGGTGCCCGCAATGTCAGCTGTTGATAACGGCGGAGGTCCCCACGGACCTTACCACGTCGCCTGATCCCTTGCCCATGGGGCCGTTCTCCTTGAGGTTCGACCCCAGGTCGACAGAATCATTTTTCAGTCCGGCCAGCTGCTCAAGCTGCTGGACTCCCCTCGCCCTTGAATGGCTGGAGGTGAGGCCAATGCCGGCGGAGGTCCTGGCGCCTCCTCGCCCTAACTAACAGGTGAGTTTCCCCCCTTTTTACAATTAATCCTTCCTCGGGATTTTACGTATTAGTTGTTACTCTACACGAAACACTGTCTTCCCTTTCTCTCCAATACTGTGGAAGAAAGTCAGTTCTTTCAATATTTAGTTCTTCATACAAGTATCCTGGGCTAAGGAATCGTCTAATGATCCTAACTTCTACTTCAAAATTAACCCTCAAGCCTTCTGACAGCTCGTATTTATAAACTTTATAAGAAGGA
>NW_019742368.1:0-677 GCF_002891405.2 Cryptotermes secundus
GTGTCATTGTGTTGAGGATTTGTAACAGGATAATTAAAAATTCTCCAAAAGATTTGTGATAATGTTTGACAGGTTATAAACAAGCGTTGCCTGTTGCCCTTTGTTTGAAGTAAATTTAATATATAAGATACCGTTGGAGTTGCCCCTGTACCTGCTGTCGGGGGATTGGTTGTCATGACAGATTTCTTTGTTGTTTTCTCTTAGACAGAAAGGTGACTAAACATTAGATACAGAGAATGCGTAAAAGGTGTAGAAAGAATAGTGAAGAATTGGCATTGGCAACACATCCTAAAATATATAGATGCAATTGTGGTGATGTGGAATCTACAATGGATGTAATTAAACACCAAATAAAGGTGTTAATGAAGATGAAAGAAAATTTCTACATCTACTTATAGATGGAGGTTCTTTCTTTTTTCGGCCAGTTCACAGCAACTGATGCACTGCTAGCTGCAAGGTGCATACACATTTTGCCAGTGTATCAGTATGGCTGTGGCCAGTAACATTTCGGAATGAAGTATACAATTCATAGGTCACAGAAGTTGTTGAAAATGCTGTCCCTGTACATGCAGACATTCCTTGCAGCAGCAGAAGGGTTTGTGATTAACCCTTAAAGCTGTTGTGCCGGAATTGTTGCAATTTCCCTATGAATATTGTTTTTAGTTCTTCCATGTGTG
>NW_019742368.1:735-1001 GCF_002891405.2 Cryptotermes secundus
TTAAATAATTGGGGAGTAAAGCGCGACTGTCGTGTCAGGCTGAGAACCTTACCACCATCTTTGAGCCGATTGTGTAGATAGTGTGTGACCCTCAACGTCTCACAACTCTCTGGGCCTTTACGGCCTGGTACTTTTTTACTTTACCTGCAAAGAACCACAGAAGAAAGGTTGGGTGAATATGCCTGCCAAACACCAGTGCTGATATTTCTCTCCCTTTAATCATCAGACAAAACCTGCATAGATATACGTGAAACGTGGGCAGTAGC
>NW_019742369.1:0-499 GCF_002891405.2 Cryptotermes secundus
TAATAAAATACCTACCTACTAAAAAAATGGATTTGCTGGAATAAAGGATTTGTTACAAAAGAGCTGTAATAAATGACTTATTAAAAAAATTATACTTATAACATTTCGCTTACCTCTATGAATTCTTTAAGTGTCTAGTGAATAGCTTCGCAGGTCTCGGGTATGAATTTACTAATTGTACTTTCTGGAACACGAAATAAAAATTTCAGACTCTTGAAAGTGTCTCCTGTGGCTAAATATCGTAAAATCACTTGAGTTTTGTTTTTGCACTTACTGACTCTCTCATATTAGTATCTGATTTTGCGACCAGTGGTGAAACGCGTCCCAGAAGGAAATCAAATTGGTCTTCAGACACTCGTAGTAAGTTCTTGAAATCATCTGGGTAACTCTTTCTGAGTTCCATGTCAACCAAACTGTGTGGCCCTAATTTCCTATTTAGAATCCACTTCCTAAACCACCATCGCCTTTTCTTCCGTTTTCCTTTCATTTCCACCATATG
>NW_019742370.1:0-400 GCF_002891405.2 Cryptotermes secundus
TGAAACATTTCTTCTCATTAATTAGAAAATTGTCAAAATTATTGAAGTTTTCTAGTTTATATAATCAAAATTGAAGTAATTATTGATAGATGTTATGTTAAATTTAACGAATATAAACCAGGTTTTGAATGATTTCAAAGTAATTTATGAAATTTCGACAAAAATTAGGACAAATATCAAGTAAATATAGAGAATTTAAACAAATTTTTATTATTCCATATTAATTGTTGGAATTTTTACAATAATTTGACGCTATTTATTTAATTATTTTCAATGAAATTTTAGTTATTCGTGATATTCCAAACAATTCTAAACCAAAGATTATCTTCTTCAACTTAAATTTTATAAATTTAAACCAAAATTCTTTCTCTATTTCAATTAATATAAGTAATGTCAATTA
>NW_019742371.1:0-1027 GCF_002891405.2 Cryptotermes secundus
GCTTGCTATCTTGGTAGCTATGCGTTGCTAGCTAGTTAGCTTTGCTTTGCTAGCTTGCTATCTTTGCGTTCATAGCTTGCTAGGTTTGCGTTTCTAGCTTGCAAGCTTCCCGTTGCTAGCTTGCTAGCATTGCATTACTAGCTTGCTAGATTTGCGTTGTTAGCATGTTGCTTTTCGTTGATTGTTGGCTAGCTTTGCGTTGCCTGCTTGCATTCTTTGCGTTTTTACTTCCTAGCTTTGCGTTTCTAGCTTGCTATCTTTCCGTTGCTAGCTTGCTAGCATTGCATTACTAGCTTGCTAGATTTGCGTTGTTAGCATGTTGCTTTTCGTTGATTGTTGGCTAGCTTTGCGTTGCCTGCTTGCATTCTTTGCGTTTTTACTTCCTAGCTTTGCGTTTCTAGCTTGCTATCTTTCCGTTGCTAGCTTGCTAGCATTGCATTACTAGCTTGCTAGATTTGCGTTGTTAGCATGTTGCTTTTCGTTGATTGTTGGCTAGCTTTGCGTTGCCTGCTTGCATTCTTTGCGTTTTTACTTCCTAGCTTTGCGTTTCTAGCTTGCTATCTTTCCGTTGCTAGCTTGCTAGCATTGCATTACTAGCTTGCTAGATTTGCGTTGTTAGCATGTTGCTTTTCGTTGATTGTTGGCTAGCTTTGCGTTGCCTGCTTGCATTCTTTGCGTTTTTACTTCCTAGCTTTGCGTTTCTAGCTTTCTAGCTTTCAGTTGCTAGCTTGCAAGCACTGCGTTGCTAGATTGCTAGCTTTGTGTCGCTACCATGCTAGCTTTGTTTTTCTACCTTGCTAACTTGGCGTTGATAGCTTGCTAGCTTTGGTTTGCTAGCTTGCTACATTGTTAGTTTGGCGTTGCTAACTTGCTAGCTTGGCGTTGCTAGCTTGCTTTCTTTGTGTTGTAGGCTTGCTAGCTTTGCGTTTCTAGCTTTCTAGCTTTCAGTTGCTAGCTTGCAAGCATTGCGTTGCTAGATTGCTAGCTTTGTGTCGCTACCTTGCTATCTTTGTGTTGCTAGCTTGCA
>NW_019742371.1:1382-1478 GCF_002891405.2 Cryptotermes secundus
CTAGCTTTTCGTTGATAGCTTGCTAGTTTGCTACATTGCCAACTTAGCGTTGCAAGCTAGCCAACTTTGAGTTGCTAGCTTGCTAGCTTTGCGTTG
>NW_019742372.1:0-275 GCF_002891405.2 Cryptotermes secundus
ATATTTACACTTAAAATTCGAGTAGAGACCATTGAAATTTTGACGGACTAACTTAAAACTTTACCAAAATATTTAATCCCAATAATTTCAAAAGTTATGAGAGGACAGTTACATTACTTGCCTACTTACTCATGCAGCTGAGCCCTACTTGTGGAGCTGCCAATTCTGCAGCTACTCAAGAATATCCCAGCATTTTATGGAACCCGAAGGTTCATTACCGTGTTCATAAGAGTCCTCCACTGGTCCCTATCCTGGGCCAGATCAATCAAATCCAT
>NW_019742372.1:295-512 GCF_002891405.2 Cryptotermes secundus
ATCAATTTTAATATTGTTCACATACCTACGCCTTGGCCTTCCCAGTGGTCTCGTCTGGCTATATAGATTCCTATTCTCCCTTATTCGTGCTACATGCCCTGCCCACCTCATCCTCTTTGACCTGACCATCCTAATTATACTACGAGAAGAGTACAAGTTATAGAGCTCCACCGTCACATGCGTACTTGATATAATGTCATATGCATAATAGTGCTTA
>NW_019742373.1:0-369 GCF_002891405.2 Cryptotermes secundus
GTAAATTTCTTACATTCTTTTTTTCACAAAAATAGTCATGTCTTCAAACCACGTAAATTCTGAACTATAGACTAGTGCCTTACCAAAGGCCCACCATGGTTATGGCAAATTTTCGCCTTCGTCTTCCACATATCCTACCGCTTCGTTTCTACAAATTTCCTCTTTACTTCTTGCTTCGTTTCAAAGTCATTTTACGACGGACGGTTTGCTAGCCACTTTCTCTTAATTTAGAGCCCATTCAGACTCTCATGACCGGATCTTAATCTTGAAGTAAGCTTCACTGTTTGGCCTTTATTCTTTAATGCCCGAAGTGACCCGTTCGGGCCCGTGATAAGTAATGGAATCGCGCGCACACGCCGCTAGTAGAAG
>NW_019742374.1:0-544 GCF_002891405.2 Cryptotermes secundus
TGCTAGAGGGACTGGGCAACAGACAACTTCGTTACGCGCAATAAATTTCATGATATAAAGGAGGTTTCAGGTTCAGTATAGCATTCCATCTAACTAAAGTTTTGCGTGTTTAAAGGTAAAGTTGTCCCTGTGCTTAACTAAATAATCGCTACGCCATGAAGGCGTATGGGGGAGTGGATGTATAGAGCCACATTTTCTTGACCTCAGCACTAGTTGGAGGTGAGTGGTCAGCTTCACGCCCCGGCCGCTTTAACTCGGGAAAGAGCTCCCGGTACCCATTGGATAGGAGGTTTGGTGGACCCCAGAGCCGGTCTGGAAGTTTTGCATGTTTACGGAAAGAACGTAAACAGTATAAAAAGCATGACATACATACATATATGCATCTGGACTCAAGCGCAAATCCAGTACGAATGTTTCGCAATATGTTCATTCTCGTCATGTATTTATGAAACTAATTACAATAAATCGTATGTCAGAGCGAAGTAATCGCGAGATATCGACAGACAGACGAATACATGCCCGTCTCCATCAACATGTTTTATTA
>NW_019742375.1:0-514 GCF_002891405.2 Cryptotermes secundus
TGGTTTCTCGTGATGTTATATCGGGGAGAACAATAGACCGCGGAATCTTAGAAAGCTCAAGGAAATGTTTTGACTTTGATGAAAGTGGCTTATTAAAACACGTTACAATATTTTGGTAGTTCATGATGTTCGATTTGTCTTAGATTAGGATTGCCGTGCCTCCGTGGGCTGTCTTCGGTGTGGTTTGTATGATAAAGTTTGTATTCAGAGATATTGAAGTAGCTTCTCCTTGGTTCTTTTTCTGTGGGTGATTTGACGATATTAAGATTTTAATAATGTGTATCTTCCCATACAAATATGACAGATGAATGATGAATTGGAGATAATACGGAAGGAAAGGCGTGTGTCTAATCTAGTCACTCTTCGTTAATTTACTGAGAAAGACTGGCGATAACACAGAATATGGCAGTAGGGATACCCGGACCCTGTCAGGATTCGACTTATATAGTGCGAGCCAAAAGGTTTGACTTCATGATATCTCGTGAACTTTGAGATGCACACAACACAGATTACA
>NW_019742376.1:0-550 GCF_002891405.2 Cryptotermes secundus
TAAGCAAAGCAAACTAGCAAGTTAGAAAAGCAAGGCTTCCAAGCTAGCAACGCATATCTAGCTCTCTAGTAACACCAAACCAGCACGCTAGTAACGCCAAGCTAGCAAGTTAGGAACGCAAACCTATCAACCTGGCAACGCAAACTAGCATGTCAGCAACGCAAGGCTAACAAGATAGCAACGCAAAGCTACCAAGCTAGCAGAGGAAAGCTAGCAAGCTAGCAACGCAAAGCTAGCAAGCAAGAAACGCAAAGCAAGTAAGCAACGCAAATCTAGCAAGCTAGCAACGCAAAGGTAGCAAACTAGAAACCCAAAGCACGCAAGCAAACAAATTAATGATAGCAAGGTAGCAACGCAAAATTGGCAAGTTAGCAACGCAAACGGGCAAGCTAGCAACGCAAACCTGTCAAGGTAGCACACAAAGCTGGCAACTAGGTACGCATATATAGCAAGCTAGCAACGGAAAACTAGCAAGCTAGAACGCAAAGCTAATAAACAAACATCGAAAGCTATCAAGCTAGAAACGCAAAACTACCAAGATTACAACGCA
>NW_019742377.1:0-533 GCF_002891405.2 Cryptotermes secundus
GCACTTGATTATGATTGGGACAGCATTCCCAAATCAGTTCTGTACAAGGCACAGCACAAATTGTGGGCATTATTACTTCAGGGTGATGATGGAAGTCAAAATTCCCACTGCAGAGGTTTTGAAAAATAAATAGTAGAGCAACTGCTGGAATGTGCAAGGCTTTACAAAGCCTGAACTGGGTTATTCAGTCCTGCAAGAAGAAAACAGCGAAGAACGGTTCCATGTTCACAACAACATCCCAATTGTGTATTGCTTCACTAACCAGGTAATTCTGAAATCTGTCATAAAAGGACGCCAGAGTTCCTGGCTACAGATCCAGAGGTCCCAGGTTCCATTTCTGGCACTACCAGATTTTCTGAGGAGTAGTGGGTCTGGAACAGGGTCCACTCAGCCTCATGAGGATAACTGAGGAGCAGTTTCAAGAAAATAGTGGTTCTGGCCTAGAAAACCGAGATTAACAGCTGTGAGGATTTGTTTAGGTGACCACATGACACCCTCTATCCACTAAAAGTTGGCACTAACTTCGCCGACAA
>NW_019742378.1:0-331 GCF_002891405.2 Cryptotermes secundus
TTTATTACAAATGTGTATGCTATTGGATGACAGCTGTAATTCTTAGTTGTGACTGTAACTAGGATGATCTTCACATCCACATGAGAATGTATTCTCAGTAGGATTTATGGAAGGTGAATAAATGAAATGAAATGAAATATGGCTGACAAACTACTTGTGGCATACTGGCAGGTTTATGTAGTCCAGTCATGGATAACTTTTTCTGTGCATGATTGTGTGCACACATAATTAGACATTATTAGACTATACAGTGCAGTCACTTTTTATGCAAAGATGTAAATGATGCAAATGAAGTATGAAGAAGTGCTTTTGGAACTTTATTCGGCCAGAG
>NW_019742379.1:0-548 GCF_002891405.2 Cryptotermes secundus
AAAGATGTCCCTTGGATGGTGGGGATGACGGTGTACGAGGCTTCCCCTTCTTTGCCTACTGTTACATTCCTTTAAGGACAGCTCTGACTTACAGCAAACCAACGCGTTCGTCGCTAGCCAGTGATATCACTAACCGACATTCGCTTTAACACATTGGCTACACGAATGGGAGGAAATGCAGAAGAATACTTTGGAGAGGGGGCCATAACAGCTCGAGGAAGGAGTGGAGGTGGTATACCTATGGGAATTCTGTCCATCTCCTTAGTACAGTTAATTAGTTCATAATGTACGGTAGAAAGATATCCTTGTTAACAGGCCGTGGAGGCCTATAGGGTTGTGAGACGTCGAGGCTCCCTCGTTTCCTACAAAATCGGCACACAGATGGCGGTGAGGTCAGCGTTACGCGCCGGCCGCCATTTACCGCCCAGGAATCTTCGTGGTACTCATTTCTGTTAGAGGCTAGGTCGACCCCAGGGCCATATTGCGGCTAGAAAGATTAGGTCAATTGAAAAGCGGCCTCCGTAGTCTAGAGGTAACGTTCCCACCTC
>NW_019742380.1:0-341 GCF_002891405.2 Cryptotermes secundus
ATTAGCTTTGCGTTGCTAGCTTTCTAGCTTTTGCGTTGCTAGCTTACCTGCTTTGCCTTGCTAGCTTGCTAGCTTGCTCGCTTGCCTGCTTTGCCCTGCTAGCTTGCTTGCTTGCCTGCTTTGCCTTGCTAGCTTGCTAGATTTGCATTGCTAGCTGGCCTTGCGATGCTAACTAACCAGGTTTGCGTTTCTAGCTGGCCAGCTTTGCTTTGAGAGCTTGCCAGCTTTGAATTGCTAGCTTGTTAGATTGGTAGATTTGCGTTGCTAACCTACTAGCTTTGCGTTGCCATCGTGCTAGCTTTGCTTTGCTAGCTTGCTAGATTTGCGTTGCTTGCTTGTTA
>NW_019742381.1:0-536 GCF_002891405.2 Cryptotermes secundus
AGTACATTCTCATCTTAAGATGTACATTACTTGTAGATTCGAGTGGTTTGTATAAATGTTCAACAGATCCAACATTCAGTCCAAACCCCATCTATCATCACACATAAAGAGCACATGCACTAAAAAGAATCCGAACAGGACCTACTGTACATAAAGCTGTTTGGCACAGTAAACATGCGTACTGTACATTTCTGTAAGATAAAGTTTTCTTCTGCTTATTTGATTAAGCACTAAGTCATGATGATATATGATGGAGAGGAGCTATAGCTTTTCTTGAATACGGCACTAGACAGAGGTGAGTGGTCAGCATCACCACCTGGACACTGAGAAGAAAATTAAAATGTTGCCATGCCAGGAATCGAACCCATATCCAGTACCTCTCTGTAAGTGTTGTTTATATTTTTTGTGACTACACTGCTCTTTCTTACTGTGTATAGATATAAAATCAAAATAATAAATTGCTGTTATTGATAATACCTGTCGCAGATGTCAGTGAATTAATTTCTGGCCCTCATCCAGCCCACGGACCTTGGTTT
>NW_019742382.1:0-533 GCF_002891405.2 Cryptotermes secundus
TAAGAATTAAACAGAGACCAGATAAGGTGGGCGGTAGGACTATTTGCAGGACACTGTCACCTAAAAGGACACCTTTTCTAATAGGTATTGATAGCTAACCCTATTTGCCAAAGGTGCCAAGAAAAAGATGAATCAGCCACACATAGCCTATGTGATTGTGAGGCCATAACTTACGTAAGATTTAGTTATCTGAGCCAGTTTTTATGGAACCAAATGACTACTATGACGTCACCGTAAAGTCCTACATTTCATTAGAAGTGTATGTTTGATAAAGAGATAACCAGAAGGGGAAGTACAATAGATCACTGAAGGTCTCAGTGCATGGAGCAGATAATTGTGATCCACCCCTTTTGCACTCATTCATCCCCACTGAAGTTCTGTCCTCATTGTCCAGCCCATGGTAACCTTACATTTCACCGTCTTGACAATACTGGATGACGTGCTTAAATCACAAAGTTCCTAGCATTGAAATATCCTGAAATGTTCACTTACTTCTTCCCTCCTAAATTCAGATATTTTCCTGAACGCTTTCC
>NW_019742383.1:0-498 GCF_002891405.2 Cryptotermes secundus
GAAAATAGTGTTTCATATTCATCAATTTGAGAAACTTAACTTAGCGCAGATACAACTTTTCATAAACGAATCAAAATATTCACATACGAAAATAAATGAAAAAATAAGCATATGAAACTTTAAAAGTCATTTTATGTTTAAAGCCAATATAAAGTTTAGGAATTCTTATTAATAAAAAGAACATAACAAAAGTTCTGCGAAGGGTTAATCGCCTACTTTCTACTGATGCAACAGAGAACGGAAAGAAAATACCTCTAAAAATTCTCCTTTGGCGTGGGAACGTGTTTACCGAGCCGTTGCCCAGCAACGATGGCGAGATACACATTAAATACGCAGACTGATGGGGCAGATTTATGAACTAAGCCGTTGAGATTTCCTCAGAGTCCATAATATACATACCAACTTCAATAAAGACTGATTCAGGCATTCAAAAATTAACATGGGGACATACAGACACACTGAACTACGACACAGACAGCAAGGTGATCTCATAAGCCT
>NW_019742384.1:0-430 GCF_002891405.2 Cryptotermes secundus
TACTCACTGCTGAATATCACTACAGTCGCCTTCAGATTACTCCCCTTTGGAAGCTATACAACGACGCCAGCGCTTAGCGGACACTTCAAAACAATTTTGGAACTGGTTCTGTGGAATGGCCTTCAGAGCTTCCGTCGTATTACTCCTGATGTCATCAACGTCATAAAAATGCCTTCCTTCCAATATATCCTTTCTCTTTGGAAAAATAGAAAAGTCACTGGGGGCTAGATCCGGTGAATAAGGATGGTGTTCCAGCAGAGTTATTTGTTTACTAGCTAAAACTCCTTCGCAGACAGTGCCATGTGAGCAAGTGCATTGTCGCGATGCAAGATACCCAAACACACTCAGACAATAACAGACGCCACTCACAAAGCGACTGCCATATATGAACAACAATACAGCTGTGAAACGCTGATATGCAAATCTCAAA
>NW_019742385.1:0-462 GCF_002891405.2 Cryptotermes secundus
GTATCCTTAAAGGGTTAAATATTGATTTTTCCTCCCCACAAGATGTGAATAATAAAAGTGGGCAAGGTTCCTGTGGTCGGTGTGAACATGGTAGTGAAATTTTTGGTTTCATGTAAAGGAATTTTTTAGAAGTTGAGTGACTTTTGGCTTCTCAAAGAGGACTGACCTCCGCATCCACCTCCTTCTCATGCTTTATTACTGTATCATCATCCTCATCATGTTGACAGTTGCAAGCAATAAACTGATTGCCAAATAGAGTGGGATACAGTCTTATGATCATCATCACTGTCAGTCCATAAACTGAATCATATTTTGTTGAATTATGATCTTGTATTATGCCCACATTATAGTTAAGGTTCTAATGGCAGTTGATATTATAGACTCGTGGGATGTGACACCAATCGTCTGTTGGAGACATGCCAGTGCGTTGAAGGAAACTACTGCTTGTTTTACATTGAAGAT
>NW_019742386.1:0-320 GCF_002891405.2 Cryptotermes secundus
GTTTACAAAGGCGTTGTTGGCCAACGCTGCCGAGAGTTGTTTATTTCTGCATAGCAACGGCTGCATGCCCCGCTACGTGACCGCGCGGGAGGGAGCGGTGTATTGACTGGCCTGTTACCATAGCATTGACAGCGCTCCGATGTTGTTACGTCACCGCTGGCGGAGGAGCGGATGTCCTCCATAGCGCAATAAGTCACATTATTATAACTGACCAAAAGCCACCAAAACTGCACAATAGCCAAACCAAACGATCGCTACCCAGCCAGGCCATAAGGGAGCTGGCTGCTGCCTAGTAACGGTCGAAGCACAGAGGGAGAGAA
>NW_019742387.1:0-1054 GCF_002891405.2 Cryptotermes secundus
TTGGTAATCGCTGTGTTGCTTGGGAATATGTTATTCCTGTCTGAAATGGTCTGATTAGTATTTTTCGTTCTCGTAATGTCGGGTAGAAATTTTGTTGCAATTGTTCGTGAACTAAGCAGCCTCTGTAGTTGGCTGGATGATGATCACTGCAGTTTACGCATTTGACATTGGGATCTTTTGTTTTTCTTGGGCATTCTTCTGTTAGATGTTCTGCTGCACATTTGACACATCTGGGGCTGTGTCGGCAGAAGTTTTTCGTATGCCCAAATCTTTGACAACGTTTGCATTGGGGAATTTCTCGTTTGACGTGTGGAGCTTCGAATTGTACTTCTGTGTTTAGGAGTAGATCTATCTTGTACATTTCTTTGTTATTTTCATTTGGTTTTAAGTCTATAAAAAGAACGGCAATGGTGTTTGTGCCGCGTTGTTTAATGTTCCAGATGTTTGTTACTTCATGCACTTTTCCTTGGAGACTTAGCTTTGTTTCATTTAACTCAGTTGTTGGGTGAATATTTTTAAGGACTACTCTGAATCCTCTTTCATTTCTGGGTTTATACTATGAAATTCTGTTTGCTTTTCTGTTAGTGCTNTTACTGCTTTTATTATTGTTGTGCATGTGGAAATTTCTAGTGGTTGCACTTTCACTTGACTGTTGTATATTGTTTTCAGTATGTACTTGTGCGGGGCAATAGCATTTAGCAGCTCAACCAGTGGTTTTATATTTTTAACGCCTGATACAAATATGGGTGGGCGCTGTGGTTCGGTGTTTGAAGATTCTCCTTCCATAGTTTCTTCGTCTGTGAGAGCACTAAATCTGTTTACCGTTATTATATGTAATAACCAAAATTCTTGCTTCTTTGATGAATCGGGTTCTTCGGGGTTCCTACTTCTTTTCCTACCGTGTGCAATTTGTTGCCACTGATGTTTTGGGTTTGAGTTTGGCATGTATGTTGGGGTTTGCGGAGTTAATGGATTTATTACAGGAACTTGAGTATTATTTTGCGGCTGACTGCTGTATACTATCGAGTTTTGTGAGTATGCTTGCAAAGGCACT
>NW_019742388.1:0-1282 GCF_002891405.2 Cryptotermes secundus
CATCCCCACCCCTAATAATGTTGACGTACAACCCTCGTCACCTGACCCCATCCCACCTCCTAGTCTCGGAACGCGGAGAGACGTACTCTGAAGTCTGCCGGACGACGTTGACCAGAGAAGGCGATTACCAGCTAGCAGGGATTGTTGTTGGAAATTCCGTTTCGGCTGGGTTACTTCAAAATTTGGTTTTGTATCTGGCTGGCCGGTAAAGTAAGGCCGTCCGCATCGCAAGCCGTTGGGTAGGACGGCTGCGATGCGTGTTATCATTTTGTATTTACCTGTATTATTTGTGTTTGTTAGGGGGTAACCCATTCAAAGCCCAAGGGAAGTTGGAGGCAGGGGCAAGTTGGTTTATTTTGCGTCGCAAGTTCTGGCGATGAGAGATTGCTTAGCAATCGTGTACTGGGTTGTTGTGCCCCGTGTTCTGCCAGGATTATGTGTTTCTTGTTACGTCTGTACTTTATTTATTTTGTTATTAAATTTACTTTATTGTTATCTGGGACCAACATATCACTGCAGCTCCTCCACATAGCTGGGATACCCCACGTCTATCTCGGGGAGCGTGCGAACACAGCAATAGAACCAGCGACAATGGGCTGCTTCTTCCCTCTTCACGGCTCTCGTAATGAGTAGCATTTGAGAGGAGAAGGGGAAGGGGGTCAGTTCAGACTTTCAACGGACGACGGAGCTTTACTCGTACACCCGGGAATACTCGACACTTCGTAACCATCGCTTTGAGCACCTCGATTCTTACAAGCAAGTGTACACCGCATGCTTTTATAATTTCGAAAAAATGTTGCTCTCACTCAGCTGGTTTCTTGCGGGGCTTATTCGCTAATCCTGAAGATTGAGACGACATGCTGCTCCGAAACATAGGTTCAACTTTAGAGAATTACATATACCGGGATTGCTAAACGCTACACAATTACCGCTGTGAGTGCCTCAAATTGAATATATATATATTTTTTATTATTATTATTTCTCTGCGAATTTACAATCTACTCACTACAGTAAGGAGCAATAAGTAAATTGGTTAAAAGTAGGAAGAGAATCAACCAGCGTCGATGCTCTTAAACACAACTGATGCTAGAATTTATTGCTTAACCTAATTTTGTCTTTTCGGAAGGTCGGATGGCCACTGTCTCTTCAGTCTCCGTACAACGTTGGGAGGGTTTCTTATTTCTTCAATTAATCTGTTGTCATGTCCTTGTAGTCGTTGTTTGTAGAGTAGAGCTAATCTTCGTATCTCGTCTGTTACATATGGGACTTGCAGGTCGTTGTG
>NW_019742388.1:2589-3358 GCF_002891405.2 Cryptotermes secundus
TCGGAGACTGGATTGTCTCCGTCTGTAGGTAAAACCTAATCGATAGAGCTAGACCCTATCTCAAGAGATAGGGACCATATAGAATCCAGTCTCCAAAAAGTTTTGTTTTGAAAAATAAACAGGACGGTTTTCAGATAAAGACAAAACGTCGGATAATGTCCAAACATAATATCTGTAATAAAAGTAAGCTGTCTCTGTGCTTAATTAAGCGTCACGACATATCGGGGTGAGGGGCATATTCCCACGCAGGCTTCACCTCGACATTACAAGGGGATCCGGCAGCTATATCCCCAGAGAAGCACTCCAGCAACCTCTAGGTAGGAACTGGGTGGGCCTTACAGTGGTCCGAACGCTGTGAAGAGAAATATACGTACATAACCTTACCGCCATCTTTGACCCGATTGTCTAGATAATGTGGGACCCTCAACGTCTCACAACCCTATGGGCCTTCAAGGCCTGGTACAGGGATAGCTTTACTTTACTTTTACCCATTCTGTAAATCGAAACCAGACTTTCGTCGTCCAGCCAGCATTTCAGTTATTATACTGACTGAGCTAACCCGGCCCCTTTTAGTAATACAGAGCACCAGTATTTGATTTCTCTACGTACACAAATGCATGAGCTTCTGCACATATCCAAGGGCAAANAGCATGAGCTTCTGCACATATCCAAGGGCAAAGTTCAGTAAACTTATTAAGGTACGTATTTTGGGGGACTTTTAAACAACACCCAGTAACGAAAATCTCAGCATATACCACTCACCAATTAC
>NW_019742389.1:0-421 GCF_002891405.2 Cryptotermes secundus
TGGTGAAAGTGAAGTGCATGACAAACCGCGCCCTGAGCGTCCCTGTTTAGTTGCCATTCCTCACAATGAACAGCGCCTCGATCAGCTCAGCCGTAACGACCAGAGAACTGTGTGTATGGCTTAATATTGGCTGTAATGCATTGGAAACGATGTTGGGGAAGCTGGATTATCGCAAAGTTTGTTCCATGTGGGTCCCGCAGATGCTTACACAGGACCACAAAACTCATTGAATGGAAGTCTGTCAGGACCTGTTGCATCAGTTTGAGGCTAAAGGTGACGAGTTTCTGGACAGCATCATCACTGGAGATGAGACGTGGTGTCACCACTATGAGCTGGAATCCAAAAGACAGTCCATGGAGTGGTGACATCTGGTTTCCCCAAGAAAAAAGAAGTTCAAGACACAGCCATCGGCAGGGGAAGT
>NW_019742389.1:449-521 GCF_002891405.2 Cryptotermes secundus
GTGATTTTGTTGGATTTCCTTTAGCTGGGTGAGACTGTCAATTCTGAACGCTACAAGATGATGCTGACTAAG
>NW_019742390.1:0-555 GCF_002891405.2 Cryptotermes secundus
ACAAACACAGCAGTTTCCTGGGAATGTAAAGTTTTTAAAAAATATATAAAATTTCTTGATGCTAATTAATTTTTTCGTATTGTCAATAATTCAAATTTTTAATTAGCATCATTGTAGCATATCACAACTTATGTGATGGTGGTTTCCTATTTGTAGTGATGTTTGCCCTCTGAAGATGGTCCACAGAGACCGAAACATGTAAGGGTGTTAAGTTTTCATGTAGTAAAAAACTTACAGGTCACATTGGACGGAGTGATTTATATTTNTGTTAGTGTGACGGACCAGAATGAAACAAATCAAACACATGATTAAGGTTGTGATATTTTAGTGACTGTGAAGTTAGTGTCTCCTTAGATGTGACACCATGTAGTTTGGTAGAGTTTTTCCCGACTTTTGGATTAACGCCCGTAAATGTATACCAGACTACACGGCTCTGTATTCCAGGAGGTAGTTATTTCATGACCACAAATGCATATATCTAATTAGTAAACAACTACAGTAGTATGTAAGTTTGAGGTTTTCACGGCGATGACAATGAAGAAAGTCGTCTTCTGG
>NW_019742391.1:0-613 GCF_002891405.2 Cryptotermes secundus
GGATCATACTGACAATAGTATGGTGGTAATTATACTATATAACCTGGCAACTCTGCTTTTTAGTGATTTGGTCCATTTGATACTGACATATAGATCCATTTCTAGGCAATGCCTGAAATATGCACATGCAACAATAGAAAAGATATTAGAAGAAGTGTCTTCCGTGTGGTCTGCGCTATGCCTGTTGCTGGGCAATGGGCTAATAGACACACATAGGGCAGGAAGGCAACTGACTCCAGATTATCACTGGGCTGACTGATATTTGGACAATGGTTGAAGAATCTTTGGATCCTTACGGTTACAATGACCACCAGATCCACAGAGTCCTCAACTGTCATCCAAATAGCAGTCAGCTCCACAATAATCCTGTCCTGCAATGTACACCGTATACTTGCACTGCTAATTCTTGTGTTTTGTGGAAAATTATATTATTAAAATTTTCAGGCTGCTCAAAAATATCTTTGAAGAACTTATACACATTGTACATAGTCCACTTGTTCTGACTTTTGATATTGGTTTCTCGCAGTCTTCCTCCTTCACTGGCATTATAACAGATTAGGTTGTTTCAAAATGATCTTCCATATCACCAGATTGACTGCATGAGTGAAAGACA
>NW_019742392.1:0-416 GCF_002891405.2 Cryptotermes secundus
CACCTCAGGCACTTGGAAATTGTTCTAAATAAATTGGCGAGAGCATGCTTTACTTTTAACGCGGCTAAATGCCGATTCTGCCAGTAGGAGATCAGATTTTTAGGTCATAGGATTGATAGAATGGGGGTATCAGCGGACCCGGATAGAGTTGAGGCCCTTCTGAAATATCCGGTGCCCAGGAACGCGAAACAGCTACGGCAATTTCTAGGGACCTGCAACTTCCACAGCCGCTTCATAGTAGGTTACGCTGAGTACGTAGCCCCCCTTCTCCCATTGCTGAAGGAGGGGATTAAGTGGAGCTGGACAGACGAGATGAAGGGCGCCTTTGAGAAACTGCTTCGCTAATAGTGTTCAGTTGGTTTACCCACGCTCTGATTTTCCGTACGCTATATACACGGATGCGAGCAAACTTGGCA
>NW_019742393.1:0-475 GCF_002891405.2 Cryptotermes secundus
TTCGAATCCCACACAAGGCATGGATGTTTGGTATGTGTATGTGTAGGTAGAGGCCTTGCGATGAGCTGATCAACAGTCCAGAGTCCTACCGTCTGTAAAAATGATTATGAAACTGAGAAATCAGCCCTACGCTCCAAAGTAGGAGCAAGTGGAGAGAGGAGAGAGGAGAGAGAGAGACTTTACAAGTAATCGTACTTGTATGTAGGATTTGTGGTCCTCAAAGCGGTGACTATGAAATGTTGTATCTACTGGGATATAATGCGGTGTAGGACTTTGACAGTCAACGGATGTTACGGAGAAAAATGTCGACTGCTTCATGCCGATTTCTTTCTTTTCTTAATTTTCGACCTAGAAGATGGAGGCGAATCTTCCTCCGGAACGTCATTTGACTTTCTGGGGACTACACGGCGTCATCTCCCAGAAGACAGAACCCTTCAAACGTCTTCTAGCTTGTAAAGTATGGACTATACTTTCG
>NW_019742394.1:0-693 GCF_002891405.2 Cryptotermes secundus
ATTAGAAGACACAGTTTATACACTACAAATGTATCCGGCACGAAACTGAAAGCATAGAGAAAACATGATAACAGATCCATTTGCTTTTTGTTACCTGACGAAGGTAATAAACTGAGGACAGTTTCTCAACTGGCCAAATGAACAGAGAATTCACAAATGTTGATTGTTAACATTTCACTTGGAATCATAATATTCACTTATAGTATTTCTTTTACATATTTAGGACAAAGAGTGTTACAACAAATCAGTTTCACGCACTGCCTGATCATAGTACTGAGTCTAGTATAGATTCACAGCACATGCAGCATTTGGTCTATACCAAGCTGGTATTGTATTTGTCTTCAATTTGATACTGTTGTGTGTTTGCTAGGCAATGCAACAAGAAATTGTGTGGGTTTTGGATTTGAATGAATATTTATTGGCCAATCTCTTCTACACTTACAAGTACAATTATCATCAACTTATAACGTCGTCAGGCATTTCTTACAAGACTATTATAATTACTTCTTGCACCATTAATCTCGGTGAAGTCTTCTGTTCCCTTTGTCAGATCCGAGCTTGCTTCTGATTTAGTTGGAGCTACAATAAGAACTGACTGGTCTCGTCGAAGCTGGATTTTTATAACACGGTCTCTGACAGAATAGAGCGCACCATGTAGGAGCCTTTGGTCTTGGCCGCTGTTATGCAACGAAC
>NW_019742395.1:0-535 GCF_002891405.2 Cryptotermes secundus
GACAGTAAAATGTGATCATGAGTCGTGCGGGACTCGGACCGAAGACTGACTGAGCTGGCGACACCCATCCTCTCATGAGAGAGGGTGTTACCTAAGGACTATGACCGCAAGTGTTCATTAAAAAAAAATACTGGTCGAGAGTCTCAAAGGGCATGTCACCAAGGCGAAATGGTTGGCGGTAAACCGCCAGTCGTAAAGCATCTCTGACTCTGAGTCAGTTCTGTACGTGAATCTGTGAAAAGAGGACTTGAGCGCGGAGTCTGAAGAATCTCAACTGTTAGAAGCCGTTATTAAGGAACGGATGGTGAAGACAGAGAAGGCTGGAAATGGCTTAGCGGAGCCTCGGTGCTTTATGAAATGTGGAGATTAGCGGCGGCACTGTAATTGCTTGTAATTTCGAGTCTTGTGTATGAATATTTAATAAATCCAATATCCAATCGTAAACCCCGTCGATAGTCACACCTAAACGTGATAATATAAACGCAGAATGGATGGCTACTGTTTTTATATCAATCACAATCATGAGAACGTTGTC
>NW_019742396.1:0-396 GCF_002891405.2 Cryptotermes secundus
GATTACGAATGAAACTGGCTTAAAAATGAAACGTTTACAGTAGACCGCTTCAAGAGCTTTAAAACCAAGCAAATAGTTTTTTTAGTATAAAATTAAATATACAAAGCATAACAGGACGTCGGAGTAAAAACGGATAAAGCAGCATCTAAATATAAGTCCGGCCACAAGCCGGAAGGTCGCGGGATCGAATCCCGATGAGGTGCATTTTTCAAATTTACCTAATCCTTCCAGCCTCTAACATAAATGAGTACCATGAATATTCCTGGGGGTAAACGGCTGCCGGCGCGTAAGTCTGACAACCTCACCGCCTTTTGTGAGCTGACTGTCTAGAAAGTGTGGGAACCTCAACAACTCACAACCCTATGGACCTCCACGGCCTGTTACAGGGATAATTTT
>NW_019742397.1:0-524 GCF_002891405.2 Cryptotermes secundus
TGGAGAAGTTAGTGGTATGAGAATTTGGAAGGGAAACCGAAGTGCCGGGAGAAAATCAGTCGCATTGCAACTCTGTTCCCTAAAAAATCCACACTATCTGACCTGGGACCAAAACTGGGCCGCTGCAGTGGGAAACCGGATCGATTTCCTGTCGTTTCCTCGTTGTTGTAATGCATCAGTTGAGAATGTATAAACCTCATTTTGACTGTTTTCTGTGATTAATAGATATTCATTAAAAAATTCATGCTATAATATTCTGTTAACAAATGATTTTGTCGAAGTTTTTAAGTGCAAGGATAAATCGTTGCATTATAAATATCAGAGACATATTTCGTTAATCCCGACGATAAGCTGGTTGTGAGGCTTATATGGGAAACACATGAAGTATGTAGTGAATTTTGGTAGGGAAATCTGTTGGAAAACATTGATATTGAAGTCCAGATAGAGAGGAGGAAATAACAATAAGAACTATGTTGGGAAGGTAATTTAATTTGTGACGATCGAAGGCCAATGAATCTGAACCA
>NW_019742398.1:0-395 GCF_002891405.2 Cryptotermes secundus
ACACGTGAACAAAACACTGGAGTCCTTTGCATTGTACGGTTACAAGCTGAGGGTCTCTTTTTCTCAAAGCCTTTAACGGGCCTCAACTCCGAGAAGGTAGGAAATAAACTCAAAGCTACATAAGCACATATCAAGTTTAACTGGTTTATTATTATTAAACATTTATGCCCTTTGTTACTCAATCTAATTTTTCTTGCAACTTGCTTAATTTTGTATTTATATTTCTTTGAAGCACAACACTTTTTGCTTGTAGTCTTACTATTTATAACTTACAACTGACTGACACAAGTTTTGCTTCTGGATTCAAAGAGAGCCGGTCTGTGACCGACTTCGACAATACAGAAATGATGCTAGGAGAAAAACTTATGCCGTGCTTCTTTAGAAAAGAAACTGAC
>NW_019742399.1:0-813 GCF_002891405.2 Cryptotermes secundus
ATGAATGACTTATTACATACATCACAGTAAAATGGCGGCTTCCCACTATGTATGTACATATGCTTCTTCAGATCACCCTTTGAAATGAACGACTTGTTACATATGTCACATAAATGGCCACTCCCCATTATGTGTGAACTGATGTGTCTTCAGATGGCTCTGCTGAGTGAATGACTTATTACATACATCACAGAAAAATGGCTTCTCCCCACTATGTATGCGCTGATGTATCTTCAGATTACTCTGGTGACTGAATGACTTACTACACACACCACAGCAAAACAGCTGCTCTCCAGTATGTAAGCACTGGTGTCTCTTTAGAGAATTCTGATAAATGAATGACTTATTACATACATCACAGTAAAATGGCAGCTTCCCAGTATGTATGTACATATGCTTCTTCAGATCACCCTTTAAAATGAATGACTTGTTACATATGTCACATATAAATGGCCGCTCCCCATTATGTGTGAACTGATGTTTCTTCAGATGGCTCTGCTGACTGAATGACTTATTACATACATCACAGAAAAATGGCTTCTCCCCACTATGTATGCGCTGATGTATCTTCAGATTACTCTGGTGACTGAATGACTTACTACACACACCACAGCAAAACAGCTGCTCTCCAGTATGTAAGCACTGGTGTCTCTTTAGAGAATTCTGATAAATGAATGACTTATTACATACATCACAGTAAAATGGCAGCTTCCCAGTATGTATGTACATATGCTTCTTCAGATCACCCTTTAAAATGAATGACTTGTCACATATGTCACATATAAATGGCCGCTCCCCATTATGTGTGAACTG
>NW_019742400.1:0-418 GCF_002891405.2 Cryptotermes secundus
TAAAATTATCACCCTATTAGTATCCGCGTCCCAGATCTGTTGCAAAATTTTCCAATATTACCTTTCTTGCCCTTCATGATCCTTTTACTCATTTGGAATTAGTTAACCTAAGTCCCTTTGCGTTGTGTACAACCGACTCCAAGGCAAAGTGAGGCTCACAATGACTGTTATCGAGAACCTACTGATCTGAACAATCCTTTAATTTGAAGTACCGGGGGATGGGTGGATTGAAGCATTTCGTATAGAGTAGGTTCATATTTCAGTACCTCCGGCATTAGTAACCGCTAAAAGCCGACAGTTCATTCGAGGTTCCATATATATATATACCCGTACTTGTATGTATAACCCTACCCTACAAACTAAACCCCGTCAAATTTCTTTCTTAAACTTTGCAAGACATTCTCTCCGCATATTCGGA
>NW_019742401.1:0-508 GCF_002891405.2 Cryptotermes secundus
AAACTTGTGTCACGTGTTATCAAGAATACGTGTTTATTGATCCGTCACCTATCAATGGGTATATGCGAACCACATAGAAAACACATATTCTGTAGTGTTACCCACGTGTATCGCTCGTTGCATAGAAACGATTATCAGCAATTGTCTGAAGATGGCCAAGTAGGGTCGAAACTTGTAGCAATTTATGTGATTTTAATGTTGAAGGAAACCTTCTTCTGGGATGTGGCGCCGTGTACATATTGTGTTAAACGACATTTCGGAGGAGCGTATCACCTCCATCTTCAGGGTAGGAGGAAAACGAAAACCCGCGAGAGAGGAACCAGCGTGAGCAGATGCTGACAGACTAATGTCGAGTCGAATAAACCCAGCTGTATAAGAGCAGTAACAGAAGGGAGGGGGTTACGTGGGAAATCTTTAGAGAGGAGAGGGGAAGGGTCTGTGGAGATAGACCTAAAGGTAGTCTGCCAGAGCAGGTATAGAATATTGTGTCGAGGGGAGAAAGACAAGG
>NW_019742402.1:0-534 GCF_002891405.2 Cryptotermes secundus
GTTAATTCTGTATTTGTGTTGTTCTGTGTGTAGGTAGCGGCATTGCGATGGGCTAATCCCCCGCCCAAGAAATCCTACTGATTTTGTATAGGATTATGAAACTGAAAAAAGCGGTAAGGAACCAACAACGGGCTTTAGAGCCATTGATGAATGAATAAAAAGTGTATTATTTGTTTTTTGCAAAGAAAGCTCGTAAGATGAACATTTAAGGAGATCGTAACGGTCTGTTAGCCGGAATGCGTATATAGGTAGTACTGTTAGAAGATCATTTCATATTTTCGCATATGATTGTCAGAGATATTGACATAAAGGATAATATTAAAACTGATATCAGAAAAATATGGTACGAGGATATGGACTGGGTTCATCTGGCCAAGGTTAGGGTGCAATGACCCAATGCAATTTGCATAGGTCACTTAATGTGTCTGGGATCAAGAAATATTAAGAGGCTGAGATGGGTATGTGGCTAAGATAAGGAGACAAGAAATTCGTACAGAATTTTTGTGTGGGAAGCATATTAAAATGATTACTTAA
>NW_019742403.1:0-575 GCF_002891405.2 Cryptotermes secundus
AATTTGGGACCGCTGTTATTGTGACATGATGTTACCTTTCGGGCGGCAAAAATGACAGAACATTTGCAGCAACTTAAAATTCAATGCTCGACCCAACTACAATTTGTTGCCTAACATTTTTGCTGTTATGTTTGTTTCCTCCCCAAATAACGAATAGCATATTAACAACTAAATACCGTATTTCATTTTCACTGCCACTTCATACCAGTTTCGTCCAATAAAAATATTAAATGAGATGTTAGATGCCATCTGCAAAACAAAATGGGAGCCATTTGTGTCATTCTCAAAGCAGCCACACACAAGACAAGACATGAAGAGCGTGCAGTAACAGATGTCTCGTTAAGTACACCAGACGATATCAGAGCAACAGGGAAGCGGGCTGCAACATTAATTTGGTGTCAGGCAGCTATGAGGTTCGCACAGATATGTCACATTTNCTCATTTCTGACAACAAAATAAACACGCTAAGTCCATCGCACAGACAAAATGAAATCATACGCCGCAATGTTAATTAAACCGGATGCGTTGCAACCTACTTCCATAGCGACCATTTTAATATTATTCCCAATCACGGT
>NW_019742404.1:0-759 GCF_002891405.2 Cryptotermes secundus
GTCAGAGAGTCCAATAAATTCGGTGATCGATCCAAAATCCGTCTATAGTCATTCAGTCACGTGACAATAATAATAATTCAAATAGACTTGAAAGGATTCTGACGATGGTGTATGCCGTACAGAACTATCAATTCAGTGATTGAGACTAGCTCTTTCTAACGGGCCCAACTGAGTAGGTTTATCCTGTCCCATCCACCTGAGGGCTGAGACAGATCCAGTCGTCGAAACTTTGTGGTTTTTTGTCGTATATATACCAGACGATGGATAGAGTCCAGAATAAGCTTAATAATTCTGTGCAATAATAATTCAGTTCAATTGTCTATTTACGTTCTGAGCTGAACAGCAGGCGATCAGTTACAGAATCAGCAAGAATACAAATAATAATAATGTTAATAACAGAAATAAAACAACTTCATGACAATGTTCATTACGAGAAATATCTAGTTATACTTAGCTCATTTTAAAGCAACAATCTCTAACGTAAATGTAAAGTTGTCCCTGTGCTTAACAAATTAAACACTACACCGTGAAGCCGTATGGGGAGTGGAGGTATAGATCCACATTTTCTTGCCCTCGGCACTAGTTGGAAGTTAGTAGTCAGTTTCAAGCCTCTGCCGCATTGCCCCCGGTACCCATTGGATAGTAGGCTGGGTGGGCCCCACAACCGGTCTGGACGACGTGGAGAAGGGAAAATTCTTGAACCTACAGGGACTGGAACTCGAACCCCTCTGTTGTCCAGCTGCGTAGCCAGTCGCTGTA
>NW_019742405.1:0-540 GCF_002891405.2 Cryptotermes secundus
TGCCTTCTCTACTCAAGACACCTACTTACGTAGAACAAATTTACTAATTACTCCATATTATCGAGAGTAGGTTGTAAATATTGTTGCGTGTTTCCTAGGCAACGCGACAAGAAAATTTACGTGGGTTTCGTATTTGGCGCATATTTATTGGGCGATCACTCTTTACATTCACAAATACAATTACTCTCACTTATAACGACCTTTAGACGTTTCTTCTTCACTGTCACAACACTCTCGCACCGCTATTCTCGGTGAAGTGTCTCCTGCTCGCAGCTCAAGTGTCCTGGTCCCTTGTCGGATACGAACTCACTCCTGCTAAAGTCGAATACAAACTCGTATATCGTGCACTCGGGCTGAATAGGGAATACCTTATCGAAGGGCTAATTTTGCCAGCTGCTTCAAATAATTCGTTGTAACGGTGGAAAACCCATTGGGTTAGATTTTCATTTCCGAGGCAACGATTTCCTAGGCTTAGCTGCGTACGAATTGCTAGCAGTTGACTAGTGATGGACGTCTTATAGTCCGGCTTTCAGGCAGCAC
>NW_019742406.1:0-1078 GCF_002891405.2 Cryptotermes secundus
ATCCTACGTGAAGCCAGGGAAGGACATGGGCAAGATATGCACTCTATCGAACTGGTCTCGAATCCGAATCCTTCTGCATGAAAGGCCATATGCTCATCTTGTTAATTAGTTATTAAATATAATTATCCTTATTCTGAGAACAGGCAGGGCGTGCATATCCAGACGGGAAGACCACCAGAAACCAAACTTTTGATGGGTTAAGCAGCCAGACATGACATAGATTATATGTATTGTGGGAAGAATGTCTCACAGAAAGGAGAGGAAAGACACAGAGAAAAATGTGGCACATTGCCACCTCTACGCAACTCCAGTCATGTGCCCTACAATAGAAACTTTGCTCTTTGACAAACATTCAACATATTTCGTAGCTCTACTGCGTCTTTCATTAGAGTTAAGCACAATATGCGCCTATCTTCTTTAAGTTTTAAATCTTTGTGTGCCGGTACACTATTCCAAATTTGGTTCTAATAACTTTTCATTTCATTTCCAGCAAATGAGTGTTTTCCATCATAAAGCGTGCTGCGGTGCTGCCTGTCTAGCTGAGTACTGAGACATCACTTAACACAGTTTACAGACGAATGATTATCACTTACCTCTCTGTAATGACATACCGTATTTACGCATGTATAGGCCGCGTGCGTGTATAAGCCGCAGCACAATTTTCAGACAGAAATTATAGAAAAAATAATTTTCTTGGAATATTATTTCAGGAATAGAAATTATTCCGAAATTTGGCAACGTTAATTTTTTTTTTCAATGAAGTGTGATTTCGAATATTTCGAATATAAGCCGCACCCCAGTTTTCCTCTTGAATTTTTGGCAAAAAATGTGCGGCCTATACATGCGTAAATACGGTAATTCACTACAATGAATGCGCCTATTCAACTAATTTATGTCTTCCGAAGTACTGGAAATAAAATCATAACCCTCTGCCATATCTTCCCCTTTCGCTTCAAAATGTCCATGCTTAGGCCTGTAAAGCTGCAAATTATGACATCAAAGAATCATATTACTGCTACCGGCATTACATGTTCTCGATGGGCATGGATGTTTGTGTGCGTTTTCTGTGTTTGTGTAC
>NW_019742407.1:0-885 GCF_002891405.2 Cryptotermes secundus
GTATTCTAAATCAGTTTCATAACTGTGGTTCCCTTTCTCATGTTCACTTAGAATGACAAAATCTTCATGTATTTTTCACCTTCGTCTATCGTTTTCTCTAAGATCATCATCAAGTGATATGCTTAATCCTGTATTCATCAAACACATATAATTACATACTTAGGCATGTAGCTGAGCCCTTCTTGAGGAGCCACCGATTCTGCAGCAACTCAAGAATTTCCCAGCATTTTATAGAACCCAAAGGTTCATTGCCGTGTTTACAACAACCCTCCACCGTTCGCTAACCCGAGCCAGATGAATCCGGTCCATAACATCCCGTCCTATCTCTCTAAGATCCATTTTGATATTGTCCACCCACCTACGCTTTGGTTTTCCCAGTGGTCTCTTTCCTTATGGCTTTACAACAGATATCCTTTATGCATTATTCTCCCATTCATGCTACATGCCATACCCATCTCATCCTCCTTGACGTGAGCAACCTCCTCTCACTTCATCTCGCTTCGGTCCAAATATTCTCCTCAACACCCTGTTCTCAAACACCCTCAGTCTATGTTCCTCCCTTAATGTCAAGAGACCAAGTTTCACACCCATACAGAACTACAGGCAAAATTATAATTTTGTATATTGTAATTGTTATGTTTTTTGACAGTAGACATATCAAATACATATATGGATGTATAAATGGAACAGATGTTTCTTACGTGCTTTCAGAATATCACAGACATATTAGAAAGGCATTTCGCAAAGAAAACACATCCTTGGACATGCTGAGGCAGCAGGACCCAGAGACAGAACACAAATTGTTGCTGAAGATACAGAATACAGTGTGACAGCTGCGTGAAGGAGGATGACGTCACGATGTGGAGAACAAGTTTTGAGGAATGG
>NW_019742408.1:0-465 GCF_002891405.2 Cryptotermes secundus
TGTATTGCTCCAGTTTACTAAAGTGTTAAGAGAGCTTTTTTTTTTCTAATTTCACTGAGCAGAATATGACACGAGAGAGTGAGATTCTGTGAAGTTTTAGGACAAACATTAGGTTCAAGAAAAAGAAAAGGAGAAAATCATTTGTTCTTAATTTAAAAAATTATGTTAAAATATTAAGCGAACTGTTGTTTTTTCGGGCTTTTACCAACATTGAAGAATGCCGTCTTCTGGAATGTGTCGCCGCGTAGATATTGTGTAAGCGGTGTTCCTCCGTAACTTCGATTCACACAAGATCTACACGGCCCCACATCGAAGAAGACGGCATTCTTCATAGTCACCGCCGTGAAACCTCAAATTTTACATTTTACCACTACTGTTCAGTAAGACCTATGTCCAGCGCCTAAATAATCAGTTTTAGCAAAATTCGAAAGTTTACGGTAACATATGATGTTATTTCAAATAACT
>NW_019742409.1:0-851 GCF_002891405.2 Cryptotermes secundus
CACAACCCTATGGGTCTCCACGGCCTGTTACAGGGACAAATTTATTATTCATTTTAGATTATTTCTCTGAACACTCCACTCCGATCCACTCCTGTGTCTGTATTACAGCTGAATCCGCCACTGACTTGTGACCTCCAATATCCGCCAGGCACAACAAGATCTGCAGCGGAGGCTACCGGAATTAGAGGGTGTAATGAAAGCTACAAGGCAGATAACATCAGAGGTGCTGCGACCTTCAAGCAGTAAAAACCGTCGCGAATCTCCGGAGAAGGCAATGGGCAGGCGGAATGAACAGACTAGAAATTAAACACTCTTCGTTTCTTCAAGGCGTATTCGCACTGCGTAACATGTATATTCAATTACACTAGGCTACATGTTTCGATTATTTGTCTTTGGGTCATAATCAGGAATTATAATCCTTCATATGAACTGCTACAGTAAATAATCCCGTATTATTAAACGCTACAGTATATTAAAATGTGAAATTGTGAATCAGCGTTAATTAATATTACTTGGATTGCAACGAATATAGGAGTAATATTTATTAAAATGCGTCAAATATACTACAGCTTATTGTAACAGCCACAAATCCAGGTAAAATGTCAAATATTGCAGCAATGTTACTAAACCTGACTGAAATTTTAGGGCTGCTGTGTGATTAAAAACTAATCACAATTATAATCTGTGAATTTTCGTGATAATTTCCTGGATACTTTTGCTATTGCTCTTATCTTGCTTTATTTAATGCGCGTTGTTCTACTGTATTATATCAAAATTCGCATAATGGGGGGTGGAGTCCAGCTGGGTCCACTCGGCACGGCGGCCACTGATTGGCCTATTGTACCTGCCCC
>NW_019742409.1:900-1673 GCF_002891405.2 Cryptotermes secundus
GAAGTACTCGGAGAAAACCCGCCACAACGCCACTTTGTCTACACAAATCCCACTTGACCAGATCCAGGATCGAACCCGGGCAGCCGCGGTGGGAAGCCAGCGACTAACCGCTTGAGCTATGGCGCGGCCTCTACAGTCAGATTTACTTTACGACTACAGGTTGACAAGTCAATCAGTTCGTATTGGAGCCAAGCCCCTTGAGAGCCACGACTATTTTTCTTCTGCAACTGAACCCGTACGATCATAGTAGTTTCGTAACATCCTCTGAGAAAACGGGGTTGTCTCTTACTTCGCCTTTGTCAAGTGTACGTATCGCACATACAACATGTTACTGAAAAATATTCCTTGTGCGCTATATACAAGTCCTCTGTCAGTCCAGGCTTCGCAAAGCAGATCATGCTAATCTTACGTATCTTATGCTACAACGGCAGCTTAGTCACTTGAACGATCGTAAGCTTGACCGTCGCCAACTTTAAGACGCTCATATTTTCTATGTATGGCTTCGCCTTGCTCTCCGTTGTCGCGATACGTGTTTACTGAACCGTCACCTAGCAACGGTCATTTCTCCTGGCTCCGCTATTCCGGTTTCAAGCCATTAGGTTAAAATACGTTTTCAGACACTTTTAATGGATGCTCCTATATATAAATACGTGGCCACACAGACAAAAAAAGTTTAACGAATTCAAGAACATGAGCACAACATTTTGGTGTGCATGTTTCCAGGAAAGAACTCCATTTTCTACAGCTTGCAATCCTTTGTTAGTAAATACACA
>NW_019742410.1:0-698 GCF_002891405.2 Cryptotermes secundus
CCCTAGGAATCGGGATTCCTACTGGTCCAACGGTATTTACGTAGTATATTTGGTGGGCTACCCCATCCGACGACCAAGGAACGCGCCTTCTGGGGTTCGCAGGACATCTCGCGACATCTGTTACGAATAATTTTAATGATATGCTTGTTCAACTCTGCAACCGGTGGATGTCGCCATTCACATTGCCAAATCTAACCCGTTCTGCCAACTGTGTATGTATTCAAGTTCGATACAAATATTTGATGTCGATTTATCCTGCGATGTCCGATAATCAAGTAGTGAACTATCTAAATCTGGGGGGTGTAACTCCCTTAGGGGAGAGGGACACATGCAGACCAGCCATCTATGTTCAGCTACATGAACTAGATAGGCTGGAAATGACTGGAATCGGTCATAATACACCTATCGCAAATAATCGAATCGCAGAAGTGTCAGCCAATCAGAGGATCTTAAATTTCCGTTGAAAGTTTTGGGCGTGCGTAGTCTGTGCCTGTTGAGGTATGTCGCGCAAGTAATTAGATTAATTAGTAAGTAGGGACGTTGATTTGATGTTGTGAAACGAGAGTCGACATTTACGCATGAATTTACATCTGTGTGTTACTTATGTATATGGATTATGCTTACTACACCCAGTGAAATTAGAAAGAAACATGAAGTGTTATTACGATACTTCATCCAAATCGTATTTCTGTATTTTA
>NW_019742411.1:0-702 GCF_002891405.2 Cryptotermes secundus
GCTTGCTAGATTTGCGTTGCTAACTTGCTACTTTTGCTTTGCTAGTTTGGTAGCTTTGCGTTGCCAGCTTGTTAGTTTTGCGTTGCTAATTTGCTATCTTTCTTTGCTAGCATGCTATCTTCCTGTTGCTAGCTTGACAGCTTTTCGTTGCTAACTTGCCAGCTGTGCGTTGCTAGCTTGCCTGCCTTTCGTTCCTAGCTTGCCAGCTTTGCGTTGCTAGCATGCTAGCTTTGCGTTGGTAGCTTGCTATCTTAGCGTTCCTAGCTTGCCAGTTTGCGTTGCTATCTTGCTAAATTTACATGTCTAGCTTGCTAGCTTTGCGTTGCTACCTTGTTAGCTTTCCGTTGCTAGCTTGCTAGCTTTGCGTCGCTAGCTTGATAGCTTAGCGTTGCTTGCTTGCTCTCTTTGCGTTTCTTGCTTGATAGCTTTGCGTTGCAAGCATGCTAGCATTCCGTTGCTATCATGCTAGCTTTGCTTTGATAGCTTGGTATCTATGCGTTGCAAGATTGCTAGATTTGCGTTGCCAGCTTGATAGTTTTGTGTTGCTACCTTGCTAAATTGTCGTTGCTAGCTTGCTATAATTTCGTTGCTAGCTAGCTATCTTTGCGTTTTTAGCTTGATATCTTGCTAGATATGCGTTGCATTCTTGCCACCTTTGCTTTGCTAGCTTCCTTGTTTTGCGTGGCTAGCTTGCTAGCTTTG
>NW_019742411.1:748-864 GCF_002891405.2 Cryptotermes secundus
GCTAGCTTTCCGTTGCTAGCTTGCTAGCTTTGCGTTGCTAGCTTGCTAGCTTTACTTTGCTAGCTTTGCTTCCTTTGCGTTGCTTCCTTGCTTGCACTGCGGTCCTTTCTTGCTAG
>NW_019742412.1:0-534 GCF_002891405.2 Cryptotermes secundus
GGTAGCTTTGCGTAGCAGACTTGCTAGTTTTGCGTTGCTAGCTTGATAGTTTTGAGTTGTTATCTTGGTAGCTTTGCGGTGCTAATTTGCTACCTTTGCGTTCTAGCTTGCTAGCTTTGCGTTGCTATCTTGCTCTTTTTGCCTTGCTAGGTTGCTAGATTTGAGTTTCTAGCTTGCTAAATATGCGTTGCTATCTTCCTAGATCTGCCTTGCTAGCTTGTTAGCGTTCCATTGCTAGCTTGCTAGCTTTGCGTTGCTAGCTTGCTAGCATTGCTTTGCTAGCATACTAGTTTTGCGTTGCTAGCTTGCCTGCTTTGCGTTGCTATCTTGTTAGCTATACGTTTCTAAGTTGCCAGCCCTGAGTTTCTAGTTTTCCAGATTTGCGTCGCTTGTTTGCTAACTTTGCTTTGGTAGCTTGCTGGCTTTGCGTTGCTAGTTTGCTTGATTTGTGTTGCTAGCTCAGTATCGTTGCGCTGCTGGCTNCTGCTGGCTTGGTAGCCTTGCGTTGCTATCTTGCTTGCATTGCGTTGCTAT
>NW_019742413.1:0-506 GCF_002891405.2 Cryptotermes secundus
TACAAGAATGTCAGCTGTAACAAATCGTGTTTCCTGTAAACAATGCGATTTTTAAGCAGTTTATCAGATGGAAATAAAATAATTCCTAAGTGCTGTATACTACCTGCTACCATATGTAAGCCTGGAAGATCAAATGCCAAGAATGCAATCAGTTGTCTATCACACCGAAATACACATCTAACTTACAAATCACTTGCCATCATTCTTCATGCTATAACACAAACTCTACACACCACTGTGTACTTTTTACACTGTCACTGAACACGATTGCCAGCATAGCACCAATGACAACACGTCTTTCACTTAGCATACAGACTTCTTACAAGCAAGAATCCTCCATTCAAACAAGATATGTACATACAAGTGGAGACTTCCGAATCTCGTGTGCGTCAATTGAAATCTTAACATTCTCAAACACTACAAAATCTCACTACACATCACTGTATATATCGCACACNGACATTATTGTGACCAAAACAACATTCTTTATACCCAACACAGTGTCA
>NW_019742414.1:0-643 GCF_002891405.2 Cryptotermes secundus
AATTTATGTTAGGGAAATTTAAGTCAATTTTGATAGATGTTTGGTCAAACGTCACCAATATAAACCCGTTTTTGAACGATTTCAACGTAATTAATGAAATTTTGACGAAAAATTATTTAAGATTTCAAGTTAATATAGAGAATTTCAAAAAATTTTCAAGGATTCCACTTTAATTCATGGAATTATATCCAATATTTTGACGATGTTTAATTATTAATCAATTTTAATCAAATTTTAGGGACTTCATGATACTTTTAGGAATTCTAAACAAAATTTGACCTACTTCAACGTAATTTATGTAATTTTAAACAAAAATCCTTCCTCAATATCAATTAATATAAATAATATCAATTATCTTGTGAAAGTTTACACTCTAAATTCAGTATATCAAACAGATTCTTTGACGATTTACAAAATATTTCTGGAAATTTAAAGAAATGTTCATCGATTCGAAGGTAATTAAAGGAAATTTTACTGAATTTTGAAAGAATTCAGCGAAATCTATATATAATTTTAATCTGAAATTCTTTGAATTTTTCAAGTTAAAATAAAGAATTTCAACCAGAGTATAAAATGTTTCAATCTAATAAGGAATCGTTTTAAATTTCTGATAATAATTATATTATTTAATGAATGTAAATAA
>NW_019742415.1:0-636 GCF_002891405.2 Cryptotermes secundus
ATTTTAGTATACCAATGAGCCTTCCTCTGTTTCTCTTGTTTAGCAATGGTACACAATATTAGTTCTGAGTTAAGATCAGAATTTGTGCCTCTTCAAAAGAAAAAACACGCTAGCTCAAAACCTTCTCCCCATCTATCTGGTCTTGTCTTTATCTCGGACTGTCACATTCCAGTGTTTACATTAAATCCTGCAACTCATGCTGATATGCGCATGATAAGGTTGTGTATATTCTTGAACCTTAAGACTCGGATCACATCTCGGAGCGAAGAGTAAATCTGAAGGTCAATGCTGCTTTAGCTCGGATGTGGAAAGGAGAAATCGCATTTCTGTCGACCCAAACGAGAAATTTCCTATTCATTTGTGGCTTACTCCACAATCTCACTGGCTGAGTGGTAGAATTACTTCTTCTTCTTCTTCTTCTTCTTCTTCTTCTGCCGTTTTAGTTTATTAATTCTATACACGATCAATAGGACTCGTTGTAGTTCTTGGACGGGGGGATCAGACCGTCGCAAGACCGCTACCTTCACACAGAACACAAACACAAAATAGAAGGAAATAAACAACCATGCCTTGAGTGGGTTTAGAACACTCGGCCACAGTGTTCGAGCGGGAGACGAAGGTTCATGTCTTTGACCT
>NW_019742416.1:0-1690 GCF_002891405.2 Cryptotermes secundus
AAGTTATATATCCATTTGTAACTTACTTATTGACTTACCTACATACAATGAACCCACCATTGTCACAGCCAATGCTGAACTTACACCACTTCAGTTACTAGTTGTAAGGTAGCAAATGTTTTAGATATGCAAACTGAAATATAGTTAAATGGCCAAGCTATGTGCATTCCATTAGAAGTGAGATGTTACAATGTGTTCTGACATCTGTGTCACATAGTCATGATACTGATCCTGGTTTACCCAGAATATACTGTTACTTCTTGTCTAAAGTATGTGCCATTGTTCAGTAATCCTTTCATAGAATATGCCAGCTCATATGCATAGTAAACTTGATATGCACCACCATTTTTCATAATTGGGAGATAATGTCCACTTGAATGTTTAATTTCCAGGACTCCTGAGAGGATTTTGATGAAATTTCAGTATGTAACTCTATAACAAGAGTTGCTGAGCCAATTTAATTGTATCTGTATTGGTCTAATGAAACCCCTGATTCACCTGAAGCTCAGATAGTTATTTGAAGCATTTGTGAAAGAGAGGGAACAGTGATGATGAGCACTGTCAGGAGAGTTTCCAAGGTGGGACAGCCAGATGCTTAGCACCCGGGCACTGCTACATGCACCATGATGTGGTGATGAATATCAGTGTGATATCCAATCATTGTAAATAGCATATTTAGAAAATAGGTGTATTTTGAATTGGCATACACTATTCCACCCACGTTTACATTCATAACAGATAACTTTTTTCTTACAAGAGCGATCATTTTTGTGGTCTCAGAGGCCAAATACCAGCCAAGCCTCACACTTATTTGGATCAGGCAAGACTGTACTAGGCTTTTCTGAGCCATATGATCCCATTTCTAAGATTGAGATTTGTTGCTCATGAGCTCACATATCTTAATTTTGCAGATGTCTGGATGACTCTTACTGCCTCTTGACTGAGTGGCGCTGTTCTAATCAGCTGTGCATTCCGCAGGTGAAGAGGTGTGATGGACACATGAACTGTTATGACCATACTGATGAATTTGATTGCAGTAAGTGTTTTGCACATTGCTTGCTTGTACAGATGGGCTCCAGATCCAATTAGAACAGAAATTGTGTATTCTCTGTATGATTTATGTTTAGAGCACCAGAGTCAGTTTGGTTATGATCACATGTGATCCATTGGCTACTACTGAAAATACTCTGTAAGAAACTTTGTTATCATACAGGGTGACATGAAATAATCCAGTATTTGATCTATTAATAAATCTTTATTTCTATTATAATACCAGAAACTAACATACAGAAAGAAAGAGCATTGCATGGAGTTTTATCCTCTGTGAATCAAGTGTTCAATATGACCACTATTACATCTGTTACATGTTGATTACTTGATGACACGTATCCTCAGTTATCTCATTGCAGGCCTGATTGATTAGTGCTCTCAAAATTGCACATTTTTTTTATTAACTACACCATCAAAGTGGAAGTGTGCCTCATAAGAAAACTGAATATTTTTTAACAATACCTCATTATTCTGATCCCATTCAGCAAATGCCATTCTTTGATGTTTGTTTTGAAGTGTAAGTTTAGGCAACACTGTTATTTTGTATGGATAAAAATTGAAATCCCTTTTCAATATTCGTTCCACCGATCGTCACGATATCCCTAGTTGTGCTGCGGCCTTCCTTGTTTATTTACTGGAC
>NW_019742417.1:0-471 GCF_002891405.2 Cryptotermes secundus
ACACATGCAACAACAGAAGCTGTATCTTAGTGAACGAATAATAATCGCTCATTTGTAGGCAACAGCAAGTGCACCAATGAAGTCATTGGCTAGGAATCAGGTGACTTGTTTTCTGTAGCTCCACACCAAAGGTTTATAGGGGATAACAAAGGTCGTTAGCAGTAACTCATAAGCTGGAAGAGCGAATTTGAACTAGGAGGGTTTAACAGTTGAGAGTACAAGGACGAGAATGGAGCGTGAATTGTGAAGCTTGAGTACAGATTAGGACAGAGGTGAACTGTAAATTGTGTAAACCATCAATAGCACTGTATTGCCTGTATTTAAGAGTAATTAAGAGAGACTGTAACCAAAGTGCTATTAAATTCAAACTACAACCCGCCATTTTGCAATGCATACCACCCTGTACATCATAATATATGAGTGGTCATCCATTTCCTTCACTTTCACTCTGCCCTGAAATGCTGGATATCT
>NW_019742418.1:0-854 GCF_002891405.2 Cryptotermes secundus
AGCTAGCAACAGAGAGATAGGATGTTAGCAACGCAAAGCTACCGAACTAGCAAAGCAAAGCTAGCAATCTAGCAAGGCAAAGCTAGCAAGCTAGCAACGTAAAGCAACCAAGTTAGCAACGCAAATCTAGAAATATATCAAGATAGAAAGCTAGCTACGCAAACCTGGCAAGATAGCAAAGCATATTTTTCAAGCTAGTAACGCACAGCTGGCAAGCTAGCAACGAACGGCTGTCAAGATAGCCACGCAAAGCTGGAAGGCTAGCTACACAAAGCTAGCATGTTAGCAAAACGANGCAAGCTAGCAATGCAAAGCTATCAAGGAAGAAACGCAAAGCTACTTAGATAGCAACGCAAAGCTACTTAGATAGCAACGCAAAACTAGCAAACTAGCAACGCACAGCAAGCAAGCTAGCTACGCAAAGTTAACAAGTTAGCAATGCAAAGTTACCAAGCTAGCAACGCAAACCTAGCAAACTAGCAACGCACAGCAAGCAAGCTAGCTACGCAAAGTTAACAAGTTAGCAATGCAAAGTTACCAAGCTAGCAACGCAAACCTAGCAAACTAGCAACGCACAGCAAGCAAGCTAGCTACGCAAAGTTAACAAGTTAGCAATGCAAAGTTACCAAGCTAGCAACGCAAACCTAGCAAACTAGCAACGAAACTTGCAAGCAATAAACGCAAAGCCAGCAGGCATGCAAGCAACGCAAAGCTAGCAAGCTAGGATCTCAGAGCTAGCAATTTAGCTACATATATCTAGCAAGCAAAACACGCAAACTTGGCAAGCTAGCAAAGCATACTTGGCAAGGTAGCAACGCAAGTCTGGAAAGCTAGCAATGCAAAGCTGGCAATCT
>NW_019742419.1:0-407 GCF_002891405.2 Cryptotermes secundus
TTCTTGCTTGCAAACAAGCAAGCTAGCTTTGCTTTGCTAGGTTGCGAGGTTTGCGTTTCTATCTAGCCAGCTGTTCGTTGCTAGCTTGCCAGCTGTGGCGTTTCTATCTTTCCAGCTTTGCTTTGCTTGCTTGTTTGCTTTCTTTGCGTTCCCTGCTTGCTAGCTTTGCGTTGCTAGCTTGCTAGCTTTGCGTTTATAGCTTTGAACCGTGTCACGGTTCTTTCGGTGTAAAATCTTTGGATTTACCGTCTCTCTCTCTCTCTGGCAACTACGTACGCTACGACGCGGAGCCGATCCTTTTCCCATCAAGTTCCTTGCGTAACCTAGAGGTCACGTGTTTCCCCTTCCCTCTTGTCCCGAAGCGAGCTACGTTTACACACAAGTAGGTCTGTTGCTTTTTCCTCTTC
>NW_019742420.1:0-433 GCF_002891405.2 Cryptotermes secundus
CACTGCCAGGAATCACACCTGGGCTGTCCAGACCATAGCTTATTACCATAAAAGTCCCTAACGTTTTTGTTCTTACTGTGTTGCAAGCTCATTAATTTTGTCTTTCAGATATTCTGTCTCTTTATTCCTGAAATTTATCCCAACTTCACATCTTACATTGTTTACATATTATCCCCACTTATTTGGCCTGGATCCTGTAAAAAAGTTAAAGTAAAGCTATCCCTGTAACAGGCCATGGAGATGTGAGATGTTGAGGTTCCCACATTTTCTAGACAGTCGGCTCATAGATGGCGGCAAGGTTGTCAGCCCTATGCGCCGGCCACTCTTTACCCCCAAGAATATTCCAAAAATATTCCTAGTACTCATTTTTGTTAGAGACTGAGTCGACCCCAGGGCCATAGTGTGGCTGGAAGGATTAGGGCAATTAGAAAAA
>NW_019742421.1:0-401 GCF_002891405.2 Cryptotermes secundus
ATATTTGGAAATGAATTGTTAAAGCCACGAGACACATAGTATACTGGATTATTATTATTGTGATGTGTCGCGCTAGCTGGACCCCCCACCGGAGCTGACACGCTGAGCGGAGCCGAAGTGAGCTGAGCGGAGCTGAAGTTATCCAAGCCATTAGCGTCCTGGTAGCTATGCAGCGCGAGTCAACAGCGGTGACGTAACAGGATGACGTGGCACTCATTACGCAACAGGCAAGCACTGCGGCTATATAAGGGAACTGCACAGCAGCTACGAGTCAGTTGTAATGTGACAGCCGCCGAGTTAAGTAGTAGTCGAGTCAGTGTGTTATCAACGAGTTCTCAGTTCGCAAGTTACAAGCAACAGACGCGTGTGCGAGAATCAGTGATAGTTCGTGATAACCAGTT
>NW_019742422.1:0-1302 GCF_002891405.2 Cryptotermes secundus
AAGGGAACGCCGTGCTGCGCACTGCCGTCTGCCTTGAAATTTACGGAGGCCACTTCCAAAACCTAATGTGAGCACGAGGAGTCCATGGATTAATTATCTGATAAGTTATTCCAATTTACTGCGACCTGTATGTTGAAAATTCTCGTCATAGGACATAGGTCTGTTTTCGACTCACAATATGGAGAGCTTGCGCGAGAGTTTCCTTTCATTCTGTATATTCTTAATAGCTTCAAACCAATGTTTGCAAAATTTTTGGGATGTCCGCAAAGATTCTTGCATCATAAAATTGTGGTACCTATGACGGTGGCTGTGTGCAAGATGTTGACAGCTTTAACTCTCTATTGACGGACTAGAATCCTATCACGACATGAATAAGACAGCACTTCTTTTATGTATTATATTATTTTGTGCAGGCAGCCTATATGCCGTCCGATGGTTACCTTTAAACTTATTCTTATTCTTCTTCATTTCGTAGTTAGACAATAAACTATGTTTCCACTTCACGTATTAATTCCTTTCGCTTAACAAAAGTTGGAGACATTTTATGTGTGTGACATATGGGGAAGGGATGTTTGCCAGCCTACCAGCAGAACCACAAACCAGGAGGACCGGGGGGTTCTTCTTCGTCAGGCGGTAAGCCCTCTGACTGTCCGACAAGGTAGATCCTACCAGTGACTTCGCTACCACCGGCAGAGCTCACATTTCCTTCAAGAATCAGAGAGGTCCCATTTTATTCGAGGATGCGTTCAAGACCTAGCATAGTTCAAGAGTATTCTCAAGTTTTGAAACCCATACATGACTAATGTCGATTTTTTGATTCGCATTATTTCAGACTTTGTGCACAAAGTGACACTTTATTGGTATTGTCACGAATATGAATATTTATAGGCAACGACTCAGTGTTCACTTTACAACGAATACGCAATAATAAGACCTGTGTTCTCTGTGGACCATGCCACAACTAGTTGCTAGGTTACACAACAATTCTAACGTAATAGGTGTTTTCTGTGTGGTGCGCGCTATGCCATGTGCTAGGCAAAGTAGCTGTAAACAATCATCCTTAAGAGAAAGAGAATGTTTTCTATGTGGTCCGTGCCGCGGCTGCATAACCAGAGTCTCTTTCTAGCTAGAAGAGATGAGAGAATTAGCATTGAAAAATTTGTTCGAATTCTGTTAGAGAATTGAGTCGATTTCTGGAGGGTAAGCATTCACGATGATTGAACAAGACGGCGCCAAGAAGAATTTACATGTGATTTTGAAGTTACAGTGAGACTGTGAAAAATCTTTTGCCAGGATACGGCT
>NW_019742423.1:0-451 GCF_002891405.2 Cryptotermes secundus
CACGAATTTGCAGCTCACTCATTACTGCAAACCTATGGAATCAGTTTGCGAATATGAAGGCCATAAACCCATAGATCTTTGTGATGGAACATTCCGGAATTAGACTGTTATTTTAGCTCGTTTCAGGTCAAGGTGCAGTGTATTACAAGAGCAGTCTAACTATCTCCATGGAGCTGAGCCCTTGACAGCCAGCTAGTTGTGTAGCTATTCAAGAATTTCCCACCATTTTATGGAACCCGGAGGTTCATTATCGTGTTCACAAGAAGCCTCCACTGGTCTCCGCCCCGAGCCAGATTCATCAAATCCATACCACACCTTCCTGTCTCTAAGAGTCAAAAGAATAAATAAATCGAACCGAAAATAAAGCAAATGCATGTGTCATGGATACTTCGAATTTGATGAAAATATTTCTGTTCTTTTCCTTTTTCAAATTTTAAAATTAAAATTTTGT
>NW_019742424.1:0-422 GCF_002891405.2 Cryptotermes secundus
GTTGTATGTTACAGAGCTGAGAATCATGGAAATCCAATTGGCCCATACCTTATTATCACCCTTTGTCTAATTTTGGATAACTTGAGAACATTTTACAATGAAGAGCTTTATAATTTGTACTATCCATGAAATATTATTATGGTGACAAAATAAGGGATTGTGAGATGGGTAGGGCATGTAGCTTGCATGGGAGAGATGAGAAATGTATACATAATTTTAGATGGGAAAGTTAAAGGGAGGAGACTAAGTTGGGACACCTAGATCTGTGACAGATCAAAAAAAACGAATGTTAAGGCAAATGGGTGTGAGATTTGCACTGGGTTCATTTGGCTCAGAACAGTGTCCACTGGCAGACCATTGTGAATTTGGTAGTAAAGCTTTGACTACCATAAAACAGAGGAATTTAGCCCAGCTGCTATTCT
>NW_019742425.1:0-1085 GCF_002891405.2 Cryptotermes secundus
CGCTTGTAATTCGTAATCAGGACAGCAGGAACCACATTTCTGATGCTTCCGTTGTTTGGGTATCAGATTTCTTGAGCGCATAGAATATTTGAAAATCGCTTTCTTTTTTAATATTACGTATTCTTACGTTTGTCTCTGAATTTTTTATCGAAATTTCTGTTAATAATTCCATTAATTTTGTTCTAACATTTTGGATGTTTTAGTTACAAAATATTTCAAGTTATTTAAATCTTCTAAAAATATACCTATTAGATAATATTTGTAGGCTTGTCAGGATATTATTCTGCATTACCTCGACGGCAGATGCAACTGCGCCTGGTTCTCTCTTTGTTTATGTCTAAATCATTTCTTTGATTTATGTTGTGTCCTCTCTGACGTTTAAGTTTCCTTCCAATTTACCCTTCGCCAAAATTCTGCCACTCGGTGGTCTGTGTAGTCGATAAAGCTACAAGAAATATGGATGATCATATATTCTATTATTTTTCCAAATGACAGAGAAGAGCAAGAATGTTGCGTGGTCCACGCTGGGTTTCAAGTCACCCTTTTTCTGAATGCACCTTAGGCGCCATGCTGTTTTGAGTTTAGGCCGTTGCACTATGTTCACCCCTGAGTAGTCTTCGTGTGGGAGCTACTGAAGGCAGCCCGGCTCATCCCATACGACTGTTTAAGGAGTACGCGTAATGTTGGCTGCCCTGGTTTATGTGAGACTGTTTGTTATAAACTAAGTGAGTTGTGGTTCTTCCGACCGCCTTCAGATGGCTCATAAATTCAAGTAAATCCTCGCAAGGAAGCGCAACCACTTCATGATTAAATAGTGTTTCTCCTTCGACTAAGTATTTGTGGTGGGCCGCGCCATAGCTCAAGCGGTTAGTCGATAGCTTCCCACTGCGGCGGACCGGGTTCGATCCCGGGTCTGGTCAAGTGGGATTTGTGGTGGACAAAATGGCGTTGGGGCAGGTTTTCTCCGAGTACTTCGGTTTCCCTGCCAATATTCATTCCACCAATTGCTCCACAATCACCCTCACTTACATCNCATCTGTGGCTGGTACAATAGGCCAGAAGTGGCCGCAGTACAAAGCACTTAG
>NW_019742426.1:0-307 GCF_002891405.2 Cryptotermes secundus
CGTGTATAAGAGAAGCTGATAATGTTGTTAAGCAAATGAAGGTGCGTGATGTACGAGGGTTGGAACTTTAATAGTGGCAACACTGCTGTAGAAACGTCATGCAACGGAACCAAATAATGAAATGGACTCCTTTCCCACATCACGCGCATGCACTGTGATGAGAAGAACAGAGCCTCGTGTTGGCTGGCGGTCTAATGTAGTGTTGTCACGATGTTTTTGAAACAGGAACAACAGAGTTGGATAAAGATAGAATGTTCCAGAGGCCATACAGCACGACAGTGTCATCAAGGTCTTCAAGAGGGTTGTT
>NW_019742426.1:391-507 GCF_002891405.2 Cryptotermes secundus
TCCTAGTGTCAGTGAAGAAGAAGTGGATGCTCTTTCCGTGTTACTGGAAAGTGATCGACGTCATTCGATTTGTGAGCTGGCCCGAGAGACATGATTAGCGCATACGACTGTTCTTC
>NW_019742427.1:0-542 GCF_002891405.2 Cryptotermes secundus
AATTCGTGCACTTCTCTTCTGCAGTGTGAGATGATAATACTGATCATGTCATAATGCGGTTGTGGTTGAGACGGCGTGAGATGAGAGCACATGGGAAAATAAAACACTGAGTGCATCCATCCTTCCGTGACATTTTAAACTCAGGTGCTTATATTGTTTCGAAATAACTTAACCAAGATCCAAAACTGTTTACTTTTCTTTATTAGTGGATCTAGCAGGACCTTTTATCGCCACTCCTTTTCAACTTTGCTTTAGAATATGCCATTAGGAAGGTCCAGGGAAACGATGTGGGACTGAAAGTAAACGGGATACATCAGCTGTTGGCCTATGCCGTTGATGTGAATCTACCGGGTGATATTGTAGATACCATAAAGAAAAACACACAAACTTTAATTGACGTAAGTAAAGAGGTTGGTCTAGGAGTAAACACTGAGAAAACTAAGTATATGTTGTTGTCTCGTCACCAAAATGGAGGGCAAAATCCNAGGGCAAAATCCTAATATAAAGATAGGAAACAGATGTTTTGAAAATGTGGCACAGTT
>NW_019742428.1:0-385 GCF_002891405.2 Cryptotermes secundus
ATTTTTGCGTTACTAAATAGCCAGCTATGCGTTGCTAGCTTGCCAGTTTTGCGTTGCTAGTTTGCCAGTTATGCGTTGCTAGCTTGCCAGCATTTGATCGCTATCTTCCAAGATATTTGTTGCTACCTTGCCTGTTTGCGGTGCAAGCTTGCTAGCTTTGCGTTGCGAACTTGCTAGATTTGCGTTGCTAGCTTACTAGCTTGCTAAATTTGGGTGGCTAGCTTTCTAGCTTTGCATTGTTACCCTGCTAATTTGCTTTGCTAGCTTGCTATCTTTGAGTTGCTATCTTGCAATCTTCGAGTTTCTAGTTAGCTAGCTTTGATTGCTAGCATGCTAGGTGTGATTGCTAGCTTGCTAGCTTGCTAGATTTACATTGCTTGCTTGC
>NW_019742429.1:0-509 GCF_002891405.2 Cryptotermes secundus
ACGCAAAGGAAGGAGCACAGTTGAAATGAATGAGATTATGAAAACGGCCGCACACCAGTCTCAGTCATGATGCTGATGTCAGCTTCACGCTGACAAAACATGAATGAAGCAAGACTGCGTCTTTTGTCTCATATCTTCATGCAGTTGGTGTGTAACTGACATCCGGATTAAATGTGACTGGATTAGGGAGGGTTTACTGTATTGCTGTATGGCAGAGATAGGGGTGCTTTTATTCTGCACGTTAAAAAATCCTCGTGAAGCAGGAATCACAAATGCTGCCCTTTCCTTGTAAAGGGAGAGACATGCACAGACTTGGCTAGCTATATTTGTTCAAACACGACTGTATCAGTTGCAGTGATGAGGCAGTCCCAACAATGGCAATGTTTTACTTATTCACTGAGTGCTGAGTGCAATAACGGCATACAGGACGTTTGTTCCCTTCGGACACATGAATATTCTGTGCGTGAATCCATTTACCAATACATGCGGCAGGATACGGTCTTCTTCAG
>NW_019742430.1:0-1357 GCF_002891405.2 Cryptotermes secundus
GCCTGTATAAGATGGAGCTGTCTATTGTGGGAGGGTGTTCCGAGCGCACAGTCTCTTGTCTTGCGCGGCACGAGTTAACCTCCATGGATGGACGATTCCTTGAACACGACTCACATGACTACACCAGAGTTACGGTATAACTACCGATCTGAGATTCTCGCAGTGTGACCCCAAACAGTGCTATCTTCTGTGATATGACGCCGTGTAGCCTGTTATCGATGTTGCCTCCATCTTCAGGGTCGAAAAATAAACCAAGCAAAATGCAAGCGGAAATTCTTCAAAGACATATCGATGGTATGATATTTTCTTGAAGGACACCCAAGGGAGAGCACTGCCATAATTTTGACTGCCACTATGGTCAAAATCTTAGGCCGCGCCATAGCTCAAGCGGTTAGTCGCTGGCTTCCCACTGCGGCGGCCCGGGTTCGATCCCGGGTCTGGTCAAGTGGGATTTGTAGTGGACAAAGTGGCGCTGGAGCAGGTTTTCTCCGAGTATTTCGGTTTCCCCTGCCAATCTTCATTCCACAATCACCCTCACCTATCATCTGGGGCTGGTTTAATAAGCCAGAAGTTTATTTTTACTTCAACTTGCACAATTGCACTTCTTACAAAACCTTTCTGAACACTTGGCTCATTTGTTTGTTTACTCACGTAAATCGCGTTTTCCATCCCGAGTTACTTTTCTTGCACTGAGCTGCTGATACAGCTCACATGGAGTATATAGTAGATAGGTATCCTGGCTACCAAACCTTTAAAATACACCTGCCATACACAGTAGATACAACGAACGACGTTGTATTTCCCCGTTTCCTTAATTTAACTGCCTCGTGTTGTCTCCTGAAAGAATAGTGTTCTTAAATGCAACAGTGACTTTAGTATGAATTGATGCAGTGAAACAACTGACACAGAACATAGACCCGAGGTTGGCCTTGTGTAAACAGCGAAACGATACGTGAAAATGTGGGCGTGTGGCAACAGCCTCGCGACCATCGAAACACTATGAAAAGTTGCGTTAGTAAGAGTGATAAATACATTAGTGATCGAACCATGCAACAAGAAATTTAAGTATAATATTACTTTCAGACTTTGACTGAATTAAAGTAATATAGGCCTATAGGTAAAACTATTAGGATCTTGAGGAAATAAATATGATATTGTTACGTATTAGAGGTCCCGTGACTAATAATAACTGATTCTTGATTTGATGATTAGATTTATCGGCGCTTACGTTACAATTACAACCAGTTACATAACAGCTCACAATCGATTACTGTCTCAGACTCGCTCCATTCCTTACTGGACTACTAGTGCATTCTCTTCTACGTGACTGATTTCGGTCACTTCTTCTGCTTCCGTT
>NW_019742431.1:0-1632 GCF_002891405.2 Cryptotermes secundus
TGAAATCAGCTCCAAATACCCCGGCACCAAAACAGCTGTTGGCATGTGATATATATTGAAACGGCTTACAAGTGGCTTAAGAAAAATCTGACCAGTTCTTTCTTCCGCTGTATAAAAATAACATAGAATAACAATGGAACATCTTCCGTAAAAGTATGCAATAATACTTTCTCTGATATGTGGATATCTGAATGTCGAATCAGAAGTTTTGAGGTTTTCACGGCGATGACTATGAAGAAAGTCGTCTGCATTCCAAGCCATTCAACTGCTCTGAAGATGGAGGTGATACGTTCCTCCGAAACGTCGGCCAAAACGAAGAATACACGGCGCCTAAACTCAGAAGACGACTTTCTTCGTCGAATCAGAAGTCTAATTTTGTAAATTAACTCACGGTGGAGCCACTTCTCGCTCAATAGAAATTCACTGCTTCATGTTTCTTCTCTATCGAGCATCGGCACAAGGAATATTACAGTTCGTTTTAAAGCGACTGAATCGAGGTTGGCTGTGCAGTCTACGCTCACTGAGAGAAAGAGAGAAAGAAGGGGAAAGAGAAGAGTGTTGAACTTCTCGTATCACATTTTATCACTTACAACTATCATACTTTACCTAACACCCACCATTAGGGGACCCTAGCATTCTTCCCAAGTGTGTCTCATTTAGAGAGGAACTGCCATGTCTTTCTCATATTTCAGACCCCTCAAGACCAGACACAACCTCAACCGATATACCGTCCGTAACACTCTACATCACACATCTTACAACATGACGTCCTTCGAAGTATATAAACAAGTTCAAGGGTTCCGTCAGATGTGCTGGGGCACCCCTTAGACACGTCTTCCGAGTGTAGTTTATGGTGTAAAATGGTTTATTGCCATAACGAAATGTTTAGAGCTGATTTCTACTTCAGGATTATTCTGGGCTCTACTATTTCTGTAACTGAGAGTTGATATACTGCAAGGTTCCAGGAAGAGCGACAAGTTGTCCACTAAGTAATCGGATCTCTTCTGGACAAGAGATAAGTGACGCACTAAGCAAGATCTCAACCGACGTTTCACATTCCAAATGTCGTTGGGCCACATACGTTACGTTAATAAAGAATTTGGGTTGCAGGGGAACAAAGCAGTTTTAGTGGTACAGTGTTCTGTGAATGTTCTTCTGGCGGGGGTATAAGAGGAACATTGGAGTTCCAACAATGAAAACACAGAACGAAACTCAGCAATACAGAAGCATAAAGAAACTATTAAACATATGCATAGCATAAAGACTTTGACGAGTTCAATAAATTGAAAAAATAGCATATAGCTAGCTAATAGAAAAACCAAAGATATATGGAAAGAGTCATTCACCAGTAATCTGTCAAGACGACAGGTCCACAGTCTCTTCCAAAAGAGTTTCTCCACTTAATGCAATCTAGAGCTTTCTCCTTCAAACGAGAATATCCTCTTCTCTCCCAAGGTCATCCAGCATCATCTTACGTCTTCTTTCTCGTCTTCTGGTCACTTCTATCCGCCCCTCTATCTTTCCTTCAATAACTTCTTTTAGAAGGCAGTTACTGCGTAAGATATGACCAATCCAATTAAATTTCCTTTTTCATATTTCGTGTAGGATATTCCTCTGCTCACTGACTCTAAA
>NW_019742432.1:0-616 GCF_002891405.2 Cryptotermes secundus
GATTTCACACTAATTTAGGGAATCCTAGCAGACTTTTCGACGATTCACATTATATATCCTGAAATTAAAGAAACGTAGAACGATTCGTAGTTAGTTTAAGGAATTTTAATTGAATTTTGAACGAATTCAACAAAATGCATATAATATTAACCTAAAACTCTTTGAAATATTCAAGTAAAATAAAAATTTTCAACCAAATTATAAAAGATTTCACTCTAAATTAAGGAATTCCTTCAAGTTTCTGATAATTAGTATAACATTTAATGAATTTTAATAATATGTTCTGTAATTTTAAGTTACTTAATAGAATTTAAACAAATTATCAACGAACTCAAACTATTTTATGAATTGTTTATTTCCGTATATTCTTTGACGATTTCACGTTAATATAAGGAAATACAGACAATATGTGAAGGATTTCTTCTTATTATTGGAATTCTGTCCAAAATATTGATGTTTTCTACATTTCATTAGGGAAATTTTAGTCAATTCTGGATGATATTATGTAAAATTTAACTAGTATAAACCAGGTTTCGAAAGGTTTCAAAGAATTTATAAAATTTTTACCAAAAATTATTACAGATTTCAAATTCATATAAAGATTTTGAACAAATTG
>NW_019742433.1:0-1026 GCF_002891405.2 Cryptotermes secundus
CCTGTACACCGGGTATTGGCAGCTGTTTCGCTGGGGCGTGAAGCAGCAGGTGGATGAAGGTGACCATTCACCTCCACCATCTTCCAAGGTCAAGAATAGTGGAACTATACCTCCACTCCCCGCTACATTTTCATGATTTGCTTAAATATTTAAGGCCAGAGGTGACTGTTTTTTACCTTTAAGTAATCAGCATATTGGCCGTGCCATAGCTCAAGCGGTTAGTCGCTGGCTTCTCACTGCGGCGGCCCGGGGTTGATCCCGGGTCTGGTCAAGTGGGATTTGTGGTGGACAAAGTGGTGCTGTGGCAGGTTTTCTCCGAGTACTTCGGTTTCCCCTGCCGATCTTCATTCCACCAATTGCTTCACAATCACCCTCACCTATCATCTGGTGCTGGTACGATAGGCCAGAAATGGCCGCAGTACAAGGGACTTAGTCCCACCCCATTAGCATTAAAAAAAAATTAGCATGGTGGACAATGTTGAGACAAACTTACGTTTTTATAAAATATATATTTAAGGGCAGGTATCTACAGTTAAACCCCCATTTAATGCTTGTTTTTAGTGATCACTGGGTTTGGAAAGTAAAGCAAGGAAAATCTGTAATGGAGGAAATATAGCACTGAGATTACTGACATGTGATTAGGGAAACGGAAAGGTACATGAAGGTGAACATGAAATTGAGGAACATCCCATTAGCTGTTCATTTCAGATAATGGGGAGTTTGCTGTATGTAATACCCATAACTAAGGAAGTACTGCTGAATTGAAGTATGTTCATATAAGTAAGAGAAATCTTGGGAATGAGGATTAAGATTGCACCCAGTACCACAATACTTGGCTTACTATATGTGTTAGGAATAATATGGAGTAAATTTCGTAACTTTAAATTAACTGTGTCTCTTTCAGATATATAGATATGGCTCATAAAAAAGGAACAAAAATCGTTGTTCAGAAGAGAAGTGCCCACAATCAAGTAAAAGTGATGACTAAAATGAAGAAAAAATCCCAGAATGGTGGAAGTGGAAGAT
>NW_019742434.1:0-427 GCF_002891405.2 Cryptotermes secundus
ACGATCGTGCAATTTTACATGACAGTGAAATACATTCATTTATCTTTTCTATAAACTCCTTACTAAGATTAAGAACATATACGAGTTACAAATCCACTTCTGGTGGATTTCATTAATTACATTCAAAACATCCATCAGGCTCATTTCCACTGTTACGCTCTCTATCCCTTAACAAACACACCAAATCACAACCCTTCCATATACTCACAAATATGTGTTTGTTGTATTCATTCTTACATCCAACATATGTGTACAAGTATTATTATTATTGGAGGGGGTGGGTTTCCCCATGCACCGCGACCAGTTGTTGATCTGTTGTACGTCCCACTTTGATATTCTACCAGTCGCCATACCCTACCGGTACTGGTGCTCGCTATTAGCTCCGTTCAGCCAACGAGGTCGGCCTTCGGTACCTAATACTTCCCCC
>NW_019742435.1:0-445 GCF_002891405.2 Cryptotermes secundus
AGCAAGCAAACAACGCAAATCTAGCAAGATTGCAAAGCAAAGCTATCAAGCTAGGAACGCAAAGCTAGCGAGCTAGCAACGCAAAGCTACGAAGCTAGCTACTAAAGCTAACAAGCAAGAAACGCAAAGCAAGCAAGCAAGCAACCCATTGCTAGCAAGCTAGCAGCGTAGAGCTACCAAGCTAGCAACAAATATTGCAAGCAATAAACGCAAAGCAAGCAAGCAAGCAACGCAATGCTAGCAAGCTAGCAACGCATAGCTAGCAAGCTAGCAACGCAAAGTTAGCAAGCTTGCAACGCAAAGCCAGCAAGCTAGCAAATAAAGCTAGCAAGCAAGAAAGGCAAAGCTGCAAGCAACCCAAAGCTAATAAGCTAGCAACGCAAACTAGAAATTTAGAAAAGAAATTTATTAAGCTAGCAACCCAAAGCTAGCAAGTTAGCAACGC
>NW_019742436.1:0-396 GCF_002891405.2 Cryptotermes secundus
GCTGCTGACGAAATAGACACGAAACAATTATAATAACAAGAGAGTTACAACCAGGTCAACAAGTCCCATATAACTTACCCAAGTGCCCTACACAAACAAACCGAACCACCATAACAAGGCAACCCACGCTAGGACTGCGTGCAAACACACTGCGAACACTAACCAGACTCTCAGTGGAAATTACGTTGACCACATAGCCACGCTAACAATGCGTGCTACAGAAGCAACCAACCACTATAACAAGTGACTACTGCCGTCTAAACCACAGTTCCGTCCCACCCTGTTTTCACTCAACCAAACCACGGACGTGGACCAAACCATGGACATGGACCCAACCACGAGAACATAACTATGCTCTGCTACCACTTTTTTGAAGCGTAGGTACCCTACAGAGGA
>NW_019742437.1:0-417 GCF_002891405.2 Cryptotermes secundus
GTAAACGAAACCACGCCTCCAGGGGGGGAAGGAGTTATCATCTGACCCCCCCCAACCCCCTCCATCCTTTGACTTTGACTGTGTAGCCAACCAACATTAAGGGGCGGAGGCACATAAATCCACGTGAATTCGGTGCCAACTGCACTACTTATAGGTAAAGCAAGAAATGTAAACAAAACCCGCAATTTTTTGACATTCAAGTACACAAGACATGTTACAGCTCTGGGCATCTGGCTGCAAATGTTGCCATATTTCCGAAAAATGAGTTACAGTAGACAATTAGCATCAATGGTCAGGGGCCAAGTCCATTTACAAATACATGAATGTAGTGCTAAATGCAAATATTTTGAAGATACAAGAAATGTACCGTAATTACGCATGTAAAGGCCGCACATTTTTTGCCAAAAATTCAAGAGG
>NW_019742438.1:0-591 GCF_002891405.2 Cryptotermes secundus
TATTGTGCACTTGAGTGTTTTTAAATACATAAATTGAATCTTCCAGTTAATTTTTTATTATACTCAAACGATAGAATTTAAACATTATCGACTAACGATTAACACATAAAAATTACAATTGTACTACAATGAAAATGAAATATTTTTGTATATCTCTTTAAAACTTTGTGAACACTACGTGTTCACGTGATTGATTGGTGGTAGAACTGACTATAGTGAGGGGCACCTGCATATCAGGGTCTTCTCTCATGAGGTAGGTCATGTGGTCTTGACCTTACCATATCGTCTTGTGGAACTTATGCTCGTTATTCTTTATGTCACCCAACAGGTTGTTTATTCAGAGTGATCTGTAACAGTTACGAGCTGCTCCGTGTTGATGTTGTCACAATTCTGTAGAAGTTCCGTCTAGACTACTTGTCTGGGGGGTATCTGTATATGTGTAAGGGCTGTTCCCTGTGTTGATGTTGTCACTATGCTGTAGCGGTTCAATCTAAACTACTTGTTTGGGGGGTATCTGTATATGTGTACGAGCTGCTCCGAGTTGACGTTGTCACTATGCTGTAGCAGTTCGGTCTAGACTACTTGCTTGGG
>NW_019742439.1:0-43752 GCF_002891405.2 Cryptotermes secundus
GGACCTTCTGAACACTACGCTGATGTCTTACCCCATAGACCACCAGCGCTACTGAAATTTGTTTTCTTTAATCTTCCTCTTATGCTACATCTTCGGTTATAATTCCAGGAAAAACATATTAACTCACTTTCTACATCACAAAATTATCCTTGGTCTCGAACCTTCGACATACTCTTCACTACGCCTGTGTCTTACGCTTAGACCACCCATACCACGAAGATTTCTTACCTTTAATCTTCCTCTTATGTTACGTCTGTTGTCATAATTACAGAAAAATCTTATTAACTCCATTTGTATTTTATAAAACTTTCGTCGGTTCCGAACGTCGGAACTTTACGCCGGTGTTTTACCAATGAGCCACCAATTCCACGGAAAACTTTTACCTTCAATCTTCCTCATATGTTACATCTCGCTATATAATTCCAGAAAAATCTCATTGCAAAAATCTTGTGGTTTCGAACCACGGACGGTTTCTTTACAATGCCGGTACTTTACCTCTAGGCCACCAGAACATCTATGCTACCGCTTTCTGCGATCCTCATCATATTCTAGACTTGGTTTATAGCTGCAGAAAAATCGTATTTATTTATTCACTTTTCAATTTCTATAGACAAAAGACACCGCAGTCTCGAACCCCTACCTTCCCAATACTATGCCAATGTCTTACTCATGTACCACCAGATCTATACAAATTTGTTACCTTCACCTTCCTCATACAGTACCACTTGCTTCCTACATGCACAAAATACTTACATTGTTTTTTGTTTTGTTTTTTTACAAAAAGTAGTCCTGTCTTAGAACCACGTATTTTCTAAACCAGGGGTCTCCAAACTTCTCGAAACGCGGGCCACATTAGGTAACTCAGCACTTTCAACGGGCCGGATAAAATAAGAAATTAATAACTCTAGGTATATGAGTTTTATTGAAGGCACAGAATTTGATAAACTAAATACAAAGTACGTGAGAATAAATTATTGTATATTAATGACAACAGACAGTAGCAGCAAATGCTCATATTTTCATCACAAATTATAATAAAACAATTAATGTGAATGATGGAACTCATTTTGCATTCTTAAAATCTGATTAAATTGAGGTTCAAATTTTGAAACGCTAATCACAAGTAGCGACTTTAAATGTTCATGGGATAAATTTGTCCTGTATTTCGACTTGATGTACTTCACCTGGGGAAAAGTATATTCACACAGATATGTCGTCCTAAAAATGGAGATAAATGTACAAGCAAATTTCCTTAAATTTGGAAATTGCTCAGAGTTCAGAAATTTATAAAATTCGATCAAATTTCCTTCCTTGTATTTGTCTTTAATGTGATAATTTTCCTGAAGTTCAATAATTTCCATTTGGAATTTGACTTGGGACATCTGCAGCATCACAGTCAAACGGATTTTGAAACAATCTAGTTTCCTGAGCACTGGAATCCAAATCTGCAAGTCGCTTCCGAAATTGTTCTTTCAAATCTGAAGTGACTAAATTTGCAAACGAGGAAGGAAATTCTGCTTCACCCTTTTTATGCAACTCTGCACATCTTAACGTATGAACAAAGTTACAAATTTTCACTTGGCTTTCCAGAAGTATCAACTTTGCTCTGAATGCCTTGATAAGTGCAAGTAAAATTTTCACCCTGCAACTTTAAATTCAAATTGTTCATATGGTTCACCAGATCAGTAAACAATGGTAATTTTCAAAGCCACTCGGTCTCTGATAAAATTGGTGCGTGATGGTTTTTCTCGGTAAGATATACGTGTATATCAATTTCATTCCTGAGCTGATAGAAGCGCGAAAGAACCTTTCCACAGCTAAGTCATCGAACTGCAGCATAATATGTCGGGTCAATAAGCTCGGAATCACATTCCTCAAGTAAAGCCCGAAACTAGCGATGGTTAAGTGCATGACAGCGAATGAAATTACCGATAGAAATAACAGGTTTTAAAACAGAGCTCATATCAACGTGTTTTCCACAGAGTACTTGTTGGTGGATAACACAGCGAAGAAACATTGGCCGATCGAGGCCGAACAAGTACGAAGAAATACCGCGCAGTATACGGTCCAGAATTAGTAAAATTGTGAATGATATTTAATATTAACATAATATGGAATATCAATATATTTTAAACACAATCTTAATTAATAAATTTGAAATCTATGAACAAGTAATTTTTTACCAGTACTCATTGGAAAAGTAGTTCAATTGGCGCATTTCTGCACAATTCTTTCGCGGGCCGCATGTGGCCCGCGGGCCGTAGTTTGGAAACCCTTGTTCTAAACAATATGCCAGTGCCTTACCAAAGGACCGCCATGGTTCTGACAACTATTCGCCTTCGTCTTCCACATAGCCTACCGCTTCGTTTCAAAGTCATTTTACGACTGAGGGTTGGCCAGTCAGTTGTTCTTAATTTATAGCCCATTCAGACGCTCATGACCAGATCTTAGTCTTGAAGTAATCTTCACTGTTTGGTCTTTAATAGGAATCCTTTCTGATGACAAGACGGGTCTATCCCTTCTCATTTGTCACAGTCAATTACTTTATATATTTCGTCCTTCCTCCTGTAAACTACATGTCACATATATACTGCGCATGGTTTTATTGGCATTGACTTTGATCATTTCTGTATCTAATCCTCTTACCGAAAAATATATAGATGTTGTACATGACTCACTAAGGGGTTCTTCGCCTGTTCAATATGAGATGACACTCAACCGATCTAACTCTCTTGACATAAAATTTAATTTCTTTTGTTCCAGCGCTCACACTACGTCTCAGTCGCATCCAGACCTCGCTGCAGCGTTCTGAGAACATACCCTTCTTTGCTCTCAGTCGCATATACATAGGTGCCAGCAGCAGACACCTACATATACACTAGTATTTTTGAGTTCCTTCACACTCTACAGAAGAAAATCTCATACCTGACCTTTTAACCAGAAGCATGCCTATGGGGACTCGTTGAAGGGAACTTGTAAGCTTGGGAAGAAAGTCGTCTTCTGGGCTACTGAGAGCTACTGCTCTCTGCATTCACAAGCCATTCACGTGCTCTGAAGATGGAGGCGATACGTTCCTCCGAAACGTCAGCCAAAACCCAGAAGACGACTTTCTTCATAGTCATCGCCGTGAAAACCTCAAAAACTTACATTGTAGGCTTGGGCTTTGGGTCATGCTTTTATTAATGAACTTGTATGGTTGGCACCACTGAAGTGATGGGCAACACGGTGTTGAATGTTGACATTACTTGGGTCATCCCAACACGCTGTTCCATCTGTTCAGAGATCATCAACTTTATTGAAGAACACCATCTTCTGGGATATGACATTATGTAGTCTTGTAGAACTCCACTGCCATTCTAAAAGAACATACAACCTGACTGACTGATAATTATGCAGGGTAAACAACCTACAAGTGTGCTGTTGCTATCCTCTTTCTGGTCATATTTTGGCTTCATTTTTGACTCATCCAAAAGGGCAGTGAATGTCTACCAGACTGTACAGCATCACTCCACAGAGAATCTTGAGTCCATCATTCATTATTCTTATCATATGGATGCCAAGGAAAGAAATCCTGTGGATTATTTCCCTCCACGTCTCCCTCAAGTAACTGACGATGCTCCTTCCAACCCATGTGTTTCCTGCATTCACGTGTAACCATTCTTTTCATATGAATGTTAGTAGTGATAATTAATCACTTGGTCTCATTTACATAAGCCAGAGGGGCTGGAGGGGAACATAGAGAGGGTTACCTTGTGTTTTCACATGAAACACTAGAGGTATACAGTAGACTGCTCATAATTTCATGAATTTGTCTAGTCATACTCACATTTAATATCTAGACTTAATTTAGTCCACTTGTTGAATATGGATTACATGAAATGCAGACTGGACCTGGTCCAAGGCTAAGGTGCTGAACTTAGGTCATTGATCTGACAGTGACAGAACCACGGACCCAGACTAACAGATACCTCGATTGTTTCAAACACTCATTGTTCTGTAGTGTCCCTCTGCCAGACATCATCACCATAATTATTTTTCTTTGGTGCTACTGGAGTCACTTCATAATAACTCCACTCTCATCATTATGCAGCGTGGACATTCTAGCACTTATATTCCCCCTTGTATTTTTTGTCTTATAACAGTAATGTTCTTTTCTTTCCTTTTCTGAACAACTAGCCAACCAACGGACTAACTTGAAGGAGCAGTCCATTTTCCTTCTTGTGTATATGACTAGACAGTTTGAGATGCATTTGTGGTTTGTTGCAGGCAAACTACACAGACCCACAGACAAAACTGTACTATGCCGCCATGCCTGGAGAATTTTCTACAATCTGAAGTTTGCCCATGTAGATATTGCTGCTGGTTTGGCATTTTGCTGTCTGGATGTTCTGCCATAAAGTTGCCTTGCTACAGAGCAGTTCTACTGGAGCCAACGGGAACTGGCTGCAAACAGAATGTTCATCTGGTTCAATTTGTCTAGTTCCACATATTTATTCTAGTGAACAATTGTATAACTATATTCATGAGTCACCTCCATTTAATGCAAAGGTTGAGGATAAGCTGTGTCTCGACAAGAAGGCCGGCAGTGCACATGCTTTGCTTTTTACCATATTCATGATTGATGGAGCCCATTAACCAGTTTATGCTGATGATTTAAGAGGCACACTAACTGTAAAATTTGGACACCTTCATTTGATGTGCACAGGTGAACAGAAACGTATGACAAGTTTAATTTCTATAATTCTGTAAGACATCCTGCCACAGTGTGGCATATCATACAATTTTAGTTAAAGTGAACTTCATTCACTCATTAAAGCAAATTTTTATTCATGTGAACAATGAGTAAAAAATTTTACATCTCATCAAGAATGTTATGTAGTCTTTCATCATTAACTACAAGACTGAGAACTCGTTTAAGTATACATGACCTAATAAAAGTAATGAACTTCACGAATTTACAGCCACATTATATTCACACGCTGAGTGGTTTCTGTACTCTTCACATCTCTGACATCTCTTGTCTGCATATAGGAACAAGGGGTGGCAGTAAGTGTACCAGAAGAGTTTATGAGTGGGTTCTGTTAATGACGAACACATTGTAACATGCCTAATTATGCGTAAAATTTCAAAACATAAATAAAAAATACAATTTAACGAGCATAGGAATGTTATTTGACCATCGTCACTTCATTAGAAGTCATCATGATTGTTGGAAAAACAGTCCTTTTTGAGAGTGAGCAATACATAGCCTTCCTTGGAGGCTGGTTATTGATCAGGGAAATTAAATATTTCTAACCTATAAATTTCAATTTATCTTAGTAGTCTCAAGACGGTGGAGTGGTTTTAAACAGCAAGAGACTATGCTGCACACCCTGTCAAAACATGCAGTGAGATTTCTTTTAAACAGAAGGTGTCCAATATTATACTCATATATACTTTATTTATCATGTATAAAATGTATACAAAATGTAAAAGGTACAGTAAATAATCAATCAAGCACATGATTCNTGTGCTGAGTTTGTAATTTATAAGATATAACATTTCTGAAGGACTGCATTTATAACTAAGGCTGCACGAAGAAAATTGATCATGAGTGAAAAGCTGGATTTTACATGAAAATGCTTTACTCAAAATGTGGACCTGATGAATGTATATCTCCCTATACCTTCATAACAGATACCTGCTTACATATAGAAGAAATTTGGTTTTGTGACAGGTTAATCCTGCTTATTACAAGTACTTCACAGAATTAACCAGTGGACATCTACCCACTGAAGAATCCTTGTCACCTTCCTGACACGTTTTCTCTTCAGCACTGACCCCCGGTGTAGTGCCTGCCACTTCAGAAGAGCTAATAATGGAATACTAAGAGAAGTATATACATCCAAATTACTGAAAATTGCATTATTACATTACATTCTGTTAAATTCAGCCACTGGTATATTGTCTTGAGCATGTATACACAAGCACACAAGTGAAGAATTGAAAACTGCATGACTAACTGGTCCATTATTTTAGTAGAACTGACACTACAATAACTTTTTATGCACATGGGTGCTTACAACATGGCGGATTATCAAAAATGTACTTTTACAGTTTATTGATTTCTTGCATCTATGCAGTGAAAGCCATATTTCTTTTCTCTTGCACATGGCATTTTGCACCAATAAACTGATTTCTCTTTTAAATTTCAGTTTTTACAAACATCTTAACCCTTACTTAGATTCAACTCATAAAGGTCATGAATCACCTTGTAACCAAAAAAAAAAAAAATTCACAAACCACTTCGCTTCAGACATCAACCCTTGGCAATTCACTCTCCATATACATTAGCAGCAGCAGCAGGTATGGTAAAAAAAAGTTAATGAAAACAAAATAAGATAAACTTATGACAGTGAACAAAGTACAGCTGTATGCAATTACCCTTATGTATTTTACAGGAGGAAAACCAAAAACTTCAGTGTTACTCCCTCCATCAAGGTTGCTCTATACAGCAGAAGATTCGTAATACACACAGAACAATATCAGTTGATTTGCTGACCTTTCAGAAATAATCCTCAGCAAAACATATCATAATATTTAATAATTGGGCGGCTTTTCACTGGGCTTGATGCGGAACAAGAAGTCATACATCTGTATTGTCACTATAGTTCCAACTATTGGTTTGTGGTATATTTGCTTCAAGTCAAAACCCTTCTTCAGGTAAAGCTCTCGTGCAGCATCATGGCATTCAGAGGTCACAAGCTCCACTGCACAGTATCCCTTATCCTTGCAGAATCTCAGTGCTTCATCCACAAGCACAGATGCAATGCCTTTCCGCTGGTACTTCGGGCTTACTGCCATTCTCCTCAGCCATGCCGTATCAGTGGAGTGCTTGTTTCGTGTGATGGCTATTGTCCCCACAATTTTCTTCCCAAGATGTTGAGTTACCTCAATATTGTTATCCTTAAGTTCTCGTTCTGTCGTGACCGTATATTTGACTTGACTTGGTTCCCTTGTCATGAAATAGGGTTCATGAACTTCAGCAACCCAAAATCCTGTATACTCCGAGGACATGTACACACGTGGAATGTTGGAAACGTCTTGTGCCATTTCTATTGCTTTGAATGTATGCCCAAACCATATAAATAAGTACATTAGTATAATGACAGCTGGTACTGACCAAACACAAACACTAAATGGAACACCTAAGAAAATGAACATAAGAGCCGCCATAAGAACCATCGTTTGAAATGTGATTTCTCGGGTCAGTCCAGCAATGAACGCTGTATTCACAGTTGACATGGTTCCTTCTTTAATAATCTCACGACAGAATAATTCATCTCCGGGCCTGTAATATCGTATAATTACCAAATGATTCATTGGTGCTGAGACGAGCCGAACATTAACATAACCAACCAAATTCAAACAGAAACTACAGCCTTGCACAGGCCCATGCCCATGAAACTCTCATGTTATTGGTTGCCAGCTTGGCCGCCATGACACCTCGCTGAAACTCTCCTTCCATCTATATTCAGCTGATATTACTAAATTAAAAATTATCTCCAGGGCCGAGATCCCAATCGGTAAGAAAGTATGTTACCTTGGCAACTATTTTCAGTGTTCCCCCCCTTGGCTGCCTCAAAAGGCTTTTTTTCGCTACTAGCAATAAACACTTTTAGATCTCTTGTACTGCAGTTTCTCTTTCCTTCTGGCGTTCCCACTAATAACCTATATGCATTCCTCGCCTCCCCATTCGTGCTACATGCTCTAACCGCTCTCTGTAGGCGTCCTCTGAAGGGCCCTTTACGTTGGGCGTCACTTATCCTCTATTACCGTCCTTCTGGCCCCTTGGTTGCTGGTTGCATCTGCTCCTCTAGCCGTTCCCTCTCACCTGTTGGTACGCCGAGTTTGCAGGTTGCTGCTGCGTCCTTCTTATCCAGTTCTGATTCACTTTTTGTTGTTGTTGTGGATAATTGTTTGTGGGATATGGATTACCTTAATGCTGGGCGCCAGTAAGCTTACTGTAAAGGCTTACATTTCGGGAAAAAGGGGGAATGAACTGGAAACTACAGGTGATAGGTACCGCATTCTCACTAGAGTGATGAGATTCTGTCTCAGGGTGAATACAGGCCTCGCGTCAGCGGGAAAGATAAGAGTGTTGTAGCTAGGCACTACCACAGACTGTTTAATTAGCAGATCTTGCTATACACGTACATGTAACAGCATTTGTTGCACTCCCTTGAAATCACTCAAACGCTGGCGACCGGATCCCTGGCTAGGTATTTAGTGACTGCTTCTTTTAGCACAACACATAGAATTACACTTTCACTTAAACTTTTAACACAAAGTAAAATTCACATTAAATTTTGAAGAGTTATTCAGAGATTGTTCCTGCAAACACTTAAACATAAATTTGTTTTAACTTTGACTTTTTTTTTTAAACCAAACTGCCAGCGACGCTAGTTTTTCAGCTGTACCCTTGGAGGGTTGTTCAGAGACTCCTTTCGCAGACTGACCCCGCTTCGAAGCAAGAAATCTTCACGGCTTCAGCTCTGCCTCCAAGTTACTACCCTAATTTCTGCTGATTGGAACAATTCAAATTTAGGGAGTTAACCATAATTCTCACTGCTCCAATCACCTAGCTTTAATTTTGGACTTTGGACCTTAAAGTCCTAACGTCGTTTTTGACAGCTCCTTGAAAAATTATACCAGTAGTGTGGGTTGCTGGCCTTTCCACTTTTGACTGACGGGGTTCAAAACCTGTCAAGTGTAACTTTACCAAAGGATCCCNCCCGCTTCGAAGCAAGAAATCTTCACGGCTTCAGCTCTGCCTCCAAGTTACTACCCTAATTTCTGCTGATTGGAACAATTCAAATTTAGGGAGTTAACCATAATTCTCACTGCTCCAATCACCTAGCTTTAATTTTGGACTTTGGACCTTAAAGTCCTAACGTCGTTTTTGACAGCTCCTTGAAAAATTATACCAGTAGTGTGGGTTGCTGGCCTTTCCACTTTTGACTGACGGGGTTCAAAACCTGTCAAGTGTAACTTTACCAAAGGATCCCGCCGGTCAACTTTCGAAATGAATTTCCAAGAAAACTCTGCGGGGTGCTTCCTGCCTGGTCTTTGTAGCAGTGAAGCAGGCCCTATTCTTGAAACCAAGAATCGGGCTAAGTCACCCTTGAATGTTCCTTGCTACATCTTATGCTTAATTACTATAAAAGGAATACTGATTACAAATAAAGCTGGTGGTGTCAGTGGTACGGCGAGAATGCCCTGCCAACCGCATCCTCCTTGACTAGTGATATTGAACACAGTTCAAAGTATTCATTTCTCCACCAACCTATTTCCATTTCTGAACTGAAAAATTGATGAAATAGATGATGAAAAATTAAAAATAGATTTTATCAATTACAGTGGACGGAGGTTAAAAATCTTATATATGGTTATAAAAGTCCTGTTTTTACTCCACATGCGGATGATCAGGAGTCTTCTGTACGTATATGAAAAATCAAAAGACACATAGACTCAGCCAATAATAATATCAGGTCATGAAACTGTGTAAAACTGATCTTAAGGCATCTTCTTGGAGTTGGTGATAATAATTTGAACCCAAAATGAATATATAAGTCAATGCTGAACATTATCTGAAGTCTGAATTGTAATCCTGATGTGCTGCTAATCTTCACATAAGAAGGTACACAGACAGACTCCAGGTGTTCCCAAACTTACATTTTTCTTGATATCAGTAATGTATAAATGTAAGTTGATATCCTCAGTGACATATATTCCAGCCACCTAATTATTTAAGACAGTTTCAGTATGTTTTAGTCTTTGTTAATAGAAATTAAATTGAAATCACATTATTACAAAAGTTTTTACATTTGTGTATTTCTTCATGAAATAGGGATTATGGTGTAGTGTTTTTACTGCATAATTACTGGCAGGACAGCCAGTGTTTTTCTTGACATGGCATCAAGGACGCCTGAAAGGTTCCTTTGGAACATACACGTATTGTTTATTTATATGTAGTTTATATAAGGTAGTGCTAGCAATTCAGATTATGCAACATTCAGTAACTGGATGATAGTGACTAGTAAACTGGAAAGAACGTGGAAGGAAATGCGTATGGTCTAGTTTGAAGCCTAGCATTTTCCTCAAGGGGAAAAAATAAAATTCATCTGAGATTTATGTAAAGTATAAGTTATATTTATCCAGTAAGGACTGAAATCATATTTGCCTGGTAACTCTCAGTGCAGATCCCTGTACAAAATTTTGCTGACATTTGCTGAATAGTTTTAGGGATTGCCAAAGTCAATGAATAGCTTCCATATTATGTACTTGTGTACTGCAAAGAACAGAAGTAACACATAAAAATCTACACATATAAGTTAAAAAGAAAAGACTTATCCTGTAAAACACTGGTACCACAAGGGTTGTCAGATGAAGAGCCAGTACACTTTATGCTAGGAAAACTGCAACTAAAATATATCATTAGCTGTCTTCTTACACACTTTCATATGAATATGTTTCTACTTTATTGGCAGCACTTCATCTGGTATTTAGAGTTTGATGGTTCATCACTTTTGACTGCTGTTGTGATTGGATGAATTTAAAGCTCAAGTTAATATCCAGTACATGTACAGAAGAATAACATTTATTAGAAGGAAGGAAAATATAAAATGTTGCACAAAAGATATTGGGATTATGGAGATTGTAATAGCAAGTTAATAGAGAGTGGTACTGACAATATATCACTTTTTCTTCAGTAACACAATTAAAATTGGAAGTACACTCCATTTAACTTTAATCTGAAATTTCACAGTTGCAAATATTTATGTTGTATCAGAATTGAAATGGTTCAATTTATAACACAGGGCAACAAAATAAAAATGAATGATTCTGAAATTTTAATATTTGAAACTGTGAAATATTAAATATTTATATGTTTGCTTCAAGTATGTATGTAATTCAAGTTAGTGATAAAAATCACATCCAGGATTTAAATTATAATAAGCAACTGATGACACTATGTCATGACAACATTCTAAACAAATGCACTTTGGATAGTCATATGTTATATCCAGCAATTCCATTTTTTAAATACTAACTGTTATTGTTCTTCCAAAATTCTCCTTCACAAAAAATATATATGTAAATATTTTTCAGAACATTTCTAATAAGAATGTCATATTCAATATACTGTCTTCCATCCTCAGTTAAAGTCTCATATATATTCATTTAATGATGATTTAACTTCATATATAAAATGACAAATGGTTTATCACATTGGTGGTGAATGTAAACTGCTACATACTACATGATAGGCCTTTAAAATTGGGAACGTGTTTAATTACGTTAGTTTATTTGTTTTGCCTGAACAGATATTCACTCATCTAGAGGTATGTGTGGATTATTGAACACTTTGTAGTTTCATAAGTAAAGGCTTTATGACACAACTGAAAGATATTACCTGCAGTTAGTTGAAAATGCAATGATGCAGTTGTATTTAAGATTATGTAGAGTATGAAAAAATTCTCAAGCTGAACAAAATTGAAGACATTATTACACCATTCCTGAAACTTATCTTTATAGCCTGCCCTAATATGAAATATGATTACCACAGACATAAAATATAGGTATGTTTCTTGAGAAACAATATGTATAGACATTTCAATGAAAGTTAACATTTTACACGCACACTTCTTAAACGGAGGTTTAACCTACATCAAATGAGCAAACCAATTTAATGTTCTCTTCCCTCATTGTTTAGAGCAGATAATTTATGTGAGTAAGTAACATACACCACTTCAGAATATAAGATACGAGGTATTTTAAAAAGTGAAAACAACACTGTAAAACTAGTTTCTAACATGAAAAGGGTTTAAATGATTACACCATTACATTCAATAAACTTACTGAAGCATCCCATTCTTATTGTTCGTAAAAATGGAAATATGCCTTTACTTTTACAATTTAGAATACTTGCTTCACAGTATAACAACAGTAATAATCATTAACAATCAACAGCCATAGTTGTGAAAGTAATAATGATAATGATTATGATTTATAATACCCCAAGTACCAAGTTGCTGCATCTTAAAACACTTCCTAAACTAAAAAAATGAACCAGTTAAATAACTAAAATCAGAAATTACATAATTCAGTTTAGTTCAATTACATTCTTCATTACATTCTTACATTCTTAAACTATTAATTTATACCAAGAAATCAACTATGAAGAGTATATGATAAAAACATTCTGCATTTTCTGGTTCTATTTACTCCCTCTTCTATATTATCACATGCAAATGATGCCATTTTACATTCCTGCTAGCACATGAGAGATAATCTGATACTTTTTCAGGTGCCTCTAATATGCTCAACACTTTCTACATTTTTATTCTTTGATATAGGAGTGAAATTTTACAATCACTATAAAACAATTATCACACTCCAGATTCACAACCCTTAAAATACATTATTATACTCATTGGCCACACTTGAAGACTTCTTGCCCTCTGTCATTCAAAATCTTGGCAGTAGAGAAAAAGTGGGGTGCAATAAATGTACACATCTTACTCTTAAAATTACAATTATATTCTAAATAGTAAAAAGTACTGACATCATGCACATGCACTACTGTTCACACATATCTGTTGAATTCAGTATCAAGATCTGTGCTGAGCATTAACTACATTATTAATTGCTTAATTAGATATAAGGGACTGTTTGTACATTGATAATGACTTCTGAATCTATTCAGGTTCTTCATAGCAAACTTTATACGCCAAGCCAGTGAGCTATTAATGGCTTGGTTGCTACAGAGTTCTTGTTCTGAGGACTGGAATGTACTCAAAGAATGTTGAATGATAATGGTAATTCATATCATAAACAATTTACTGGGGAAAGAACATTGTTAGGTTTGCAGCCGTATGGAAATGAAGCATTGACTGATGCAGTGATTAATGGTATATATTGTAATTCAAACAATTACAAGCATTCAGTAAATATCAGTATCATGCATTTATTCTATGCTCTCATCATCTGTCATCATTTGACAATACCGAGGAATTTCTGTGAGAGCATATTCAGCAGTGTTGTAAACATAAAACCCATCCAGAGCACACACACCCATGAAATACCCTGAGACCCAATGCAATGGAGCAAAATGCAGTTCTTTCACAGACAGATTATAGAATCTGAGTGGCACAATTCAAACAAAAATGGAAGAAAAGATCAAAGAGTGACAGTATAAAAACAACTGGTTCCAGAATTGTTGCACTGTTTTCACAAATGGACACCAGAAAATACAAGCTCACTAACATTAAGTTATAAACATAAAGAATTATACAAATTAAATGAAGACAAAGAACAGGATGAGGAGAGAACCTCCAACATATCAAATACCCAAAATGCAAAGAAATCTGGAAAGATTTTTTCCAGAATTGAAAGATAAAATTGAATGAAATAAATTTGAAAATGTTAATAAGAGAATTGCAAAGAATTAAGCCACCAATTCAGAAACAGGAAGATTAAAACTAATTTAACAATGTATGAGAGAACTGGGGGTTACTATACACACACACCATGTACTCGTATATTTTTGGTATCATGAACACATTTCCTGGTAATATATGCTTAAAACAGATATGCTTGAAATCGAAATTTAAGGTAATAAGCGAGTTAAAATGAGAATTTACGAGCACTTGTCATATCCATAAGTACTCAAACAGTCTGCTTTTCTTATAGCTCACATGAGGAAAAGAAATACATACAGCCCCCAAATTTGATCTTGAAGTTTCACAAAATAAACCACATGAGAAAATTATTTGCTAGATAAAGATTAATTTCAAAATTGGTGTCAGGGAACCCATTCAGGCAATATTGAATGACAGAATTAGTGGCAACAGTTTGGGCCTTTTGGGTTTCATATAAACAGAAAATGTTTCATACCAGACTTGGAGGACACATATATATTAGTAGTAAGTAGTTTTTTTTATGCTTTCATGATATGATTCCCTTACAGAACATCGGTATAAAAATGTAAAATTGTACAGAACCAGCATCACGATTATTAGAATCAAAGCACAGAAAATGGGAAAATTTGGAGAATGAATTTTATTCCTAATAAAAATATCATGCTTCCCATTAAGGTAAGAACTCATGTATTAATTTATAACAAATTTGAAATGTTATTTTCCATTTAATTTATAGTGTTTACAATTATATGTCTGATGTCAAGTAAATTAAAGAGTTTCAAATACAAAGAGTGTATGTCACATTTTAAAATAAGATTCATTAACAATCGGAAGAAGTTCAGACTTATTAATGTTCACTCACTTTTCTCAGAATAAATGTAACTCACACATAAGATTTATATATTAATCACTTCTAAATTCTTTCTAGTGATATACTGTTGTATTTAAATAATATACTCCTAAAACAATGAAAATTATTCCTTTATGTACTAGAGCCAGAACTTGATCATTATTCCAGAAACCACGACATTCTCAGCTTCTTATACTTGTTCTTGCTCCTGAAAGTCTTCTGCATATGCCATAAAGATAGAAAGGTATACTTGATGGAAAACATATTTTCCTACTTTTTCTTTGCTATTTCGAATATCTCATTAGCTTTAGTCATTGCAGAAGCTGCCTGGCCTAAAAATGTCACAGTACACAATCAGAAAATATTTTTTTCTGTATATTGTTAGATAAAAATATGTCTCATAAAGTTTTTAGAGTCTTCTGATATAATGATATAATGTTGGGGCTATTGTTAATCAATAAGCACCAAAGTTACAGATATAACACAAATTGTTTTCCAGTGACAAATTTAACCAAAACATGTTGAGAAATTTAGGAGATCACAAATGTACATGGATATGATGAGCACTCTTCATATTTTATGCAAAGAATGCATAAAAATGAACTTTTATTTAGAGTAAACTATATATTGTTAGTAAAACTTTAGGAAATTATTTTTATTTTCTGGAATATCAAGTTTTAAGACTGGACTTCAGAAAAATACTAGAACACTTTAATTGATACAAGATGTTTAAACAGAATCAGAAGAACTAAGTAGTTATGAAATAATAAGCATAAATTATATTTTTAAGAGGACACACATAGAGTACAGCATTTGGTTTAAACGCTGGTTACTTGGTATGCTGAAATTAGATCAGAATTTTGTTGAAATGTATGCACATACTTCTGTAATTATTTTATCAGTGATTGGTCTCTACTCCTGTTCATATGCAAAACATACTGTGAGTGGTCATTAGCTACTGGATATTTGTATGAATATAGATGAATAACATGTTTTAATTTTTTCTGAGAGTAGAGAAATTATTATAGGAATACTGCATATCTGAAGACTGATCTAATAACCAAGCAGTTTAATATATTTCTTCACATCTAGTATTTTTTAAATGTTCAAATCTTACATAGTTGCCCTATGAGTGCAGGTATTAGTGGTTAAATTTAAGAATATCAGCTATCTGTGTGTCTGCCTGCGTGCACGTGTGTGTATGTAGGATGAAACCAAATGTACTACACAAATGTCCTTACATCCACTGAACCAACAGAAATAAATTAATAGATCAAATACAGCTACTATATTGCATTTGTGGTCTATGCAGTACCACTGAAGACTATACTTTCAAAGATCAACTTTTGGCCCTGGATTACAGAATTATAATTTAATATAAAAAACATATAAAACACAAAACAACAGTGTGTAGGAACATATACAATGCATGTTAACTTTGGAAGAAACGTGACCAATGTGCTGAGCAAACCATTGTGCTTTCAGTTACGACATCAGTAACATATAGAGGTTCTTCACTTCTATACATGAATGTCTGTTCGTAGTGGAAGATGTTCTGTGTTAGAACCAATTTTTCTGGGTACAAGTTTTAATTAATTATAATTCCATACTATACTGCTTTCATTAGAACATTGGTACAATACTATCCAGATTTCTGTACTCTACAATTAAATTATTTCCAAAAAAAAATACTATTTATGGGATGCACACTGTATAGTCTGGCAAAAGTTTGTTGAAATTTTGCCAGATGAGTGAAACAAGCAAGAATCTGGAAGAAAGATTACATTGTATATCATCACAGAAGATGATAATCTTCATAGTCACCAAAGGGGGCACCTTAAATTAAAATATTTTAAAAATTTGTATGACAGAATAATGCATGAAGCATGCTACACTCGCCTCAATTTTAAGAGACTATGTTACAGTGTAATTATAAAAATATACATTGTTTCTATAATGTAGATCAGTCAAAATTGAGTAGGGGTGTGTTTTAGATTAGTTGATATCGAACTGGATTTTTCTCACTTTCCTTATTCTCAGCACAAATAAATTTTATAACAGTGTTCAACCCTTATCTCATTATACAAGAGGATATACTTATAATTTTTCTTTAGTTGCAAACTACATGGTTTTGAATCCTTCAGTTTATAGAAAAGGAATATTTCTTATGCTACCCACAACAAAAGACAATTTGGCTCATGGAACTTTGAAAGAAAAGGACTTTAAATAAAATGTAAAGTATGTGACAATGGTACATCAGTACAAATATTATGTTTTTGGACATTATCTATCGTTCTGTTTTTATCTAAAAACCATCCTGTTTATTTTTTAAAACACAAAGTTTCGGAGATTGGATTCTATCTCTGTCTGCAGGTAAAACATACTCATTTGGACCCAATCAATAATGGTAGTCCCTATCTGCAGACTAATTCTACTGATTGAGCCCAACTGAGTAGGTTATACCTGCAGATGGAGACAGAATCGAGTCTCCGAAACGTTGTGTTTTGAAAAATAAACAGGACAGTGTTTTTTAGATAAAGACAGAACAATGGATAATGTCCAAATATGACATAATATTTGAGGAGGACTGTACTTCCCTCTCATAAGGAAATCTACATTTTATGTTACCAATATTTTGAACCATGAGCTATTTTTCAACAAAGTGAAAAAGTTTGATTTCAGTGCAGGGGCTATGCTAATGAACCAAAATTAAATTGAAATCAGACTACATTTAGGATAGAGCCCCCATACTAGTTTTTATTACAACCCATCAGCTTTAGCAGACACGAAACATGTGGACTAAAGGACAGAGATGAATTTACCAGTTCGCATTAATTCAGAGTATTCTGTGCAAAGAATGTCTAAGGATTCAATTAAATTTGTTTTGTCTTAGAGATATCTCTGGGACCCATTCCTCCATCATATCTATACAAGAAATTCTGATAATATTAATAATTTTCTTATATTTGGAAGACAATCAAGTTAATCAGCTAGCAAGTTCAATGTAACTATACACCAGAATTGACCATTTCTCAATTTTTATACTTTTAGAATATGGTTCTCACAAACAATTTTAGCAGAAATGCACAGACATGTGGCAACATTAGTGCATATGCAAGTAATATGAGAAATTAATGTCACAAATGATATAACTTGTAATTAAGTACATAAATTTTTAATGCTGCTAAGCTTATAAAATAAATTCTAATTCATCTATGTCACATGTAAACCTTTTCATCAGTAGCTCATACAATCAGCAGTCTTAGGAGAACTTTTTGATTATAGTGGTCAGTCAGTAATAAGATGAAAGAAAGAAAGAAAGAAAATTTAACTGCCACTGACGTGATAACGTAATGGCTTCTAAGACCGTAATTCACCTATTGTTGCTTGTGCTTATATGTGTTGTGCGACTATATAGTTGATGAGGGACGATGCAAGAAAACTGATATTTTTTTTTGCATCGTAATATAAGGGTAAATATATATATATATATAAAATTGCAACCCAAATTCCTTGACAATAGTATCAAGTATATAAATTCATTTGACCTGCATCATGGAACTTAGTATTAACAAATCATTAGCTAAAAACTGGAGTGAACGAGAAAACCGTTTATAACATATGAGCGAAGCTTAGAGAGTATTTAAGTTGATATAAGGGACTAGTAAAGTTTATGCAAAACACATTAAACTCTTTGCTAGATACACACACATTACACAACTGAAATAGTAAGAAACTTAAGTTCACATGACACAGTTTCAGTGATTATTACTTGTAGGACAAGCTGGAAAGTTTATGTAAATAATATGTGAAGACTGGAGGCTGAAGAGAGCATTGAATTGTAAACATATGGAGTAAAGAAAAAGCAGCGAGCAGAATACTACAGGACTTCAAGGTTATATAAGAATAAGATGTCTAATTCCTGAATAAGATACAGAATAGCTATTAATAACCGAATGAACTGTAACTGTAACTTTGTTTATATAAAATGTGTACAGATGGAGAGGGAACAGGATTAGAGTTCTGTATGAGACAACAGGGTTCCTTATGCAAGAGGTTGAAAATGATTGCTATATGGACCAGCGTAATCTAATAGCTGTGAGATGACTACCTATTTGGGGTATGCTGGATGCTTCTTACAGTTGCGAAATGTCACCAACTGAAAATAAAACTAGTTTTTTTATTGAACAGATTTGACCTGCATAGAAGATCTGTGATAATCCAAACATATTAATTTCAAAATCTTTGAATTTATTTTATAAATGTCTTTTGTGTAGGCAGAATATTACAGCAGTAGGTTAACATGTAGCAAGGCCAAAAGAGTGAAGAATATTTAATTCCAAATTGAAAAAATTTTTAGTTTTCTTTGAATCTGTACACTTGATACTCAAGAAACACAAGATTCTGTGGCTGAAACCACTGCAGGAACATGATCATCAGCTATATATGAAAACACTGTAATGATATTCATGACCATCAGCTATACTTCAGCCAGCTGAAAATTTATATGGAAAATGATTCTAAACACACTGTCTTCATAGATCAGTACCACCAGTAATCTGCAACTGCAAACGTGACTCTTGAAGTTCTATGGTGCTTCTTGCGATAGTACAGAACTAAAGTTATCATGGAGAGTTAAGTTACAGTACAACAGAATCTTGTGATTACAGTTCATAACCTGCAACATTTCACAAGTACATGAAACCACTGAATAAGGAGGAAGAATAGTGTGATATTTCTTTTCTATATACTTCTACTCCACTTAAAAATAATCACATACAATTCATATTGAAAAATACGTTACTGACCAACAGTAATACTGCAGTAGATGCATGATTTCATATAACAACAACCAACAAAAACAGGAGACTGTCTTAATTTATGCAAGCATTCAGGACAAAAAGTTTTATGAAAGTTCTAAATTCATAGGTTCCTTTCTCTGATTTATACAGTTTGTAGCTCATACTCATTTATACCTTAGTAAGCATGTACAAGGTTCTAACTCACTCACTTGTATTTCAATATTTCAAATCCAGAATTTAGATCCATATTACTAATAAAGTGCAGTTCTTCACATTGTTTTAAAAGAATTTATGAGTTATGACTTATGCAAACAACTACTTTTTCTTGAAAATCAGGTGATATATTTTACAATGTATCTGACCTGGTTTAAATATTTTTATTAGATCTAATCAAGAACTGATGGAATTATATAAAACCCATGATCTGGTAGTGGGTATTAAAAGAAGTTGGAGAGGTTGGGACATGGATTAGAATGGATAAAACAAGCCTGGCTAAGGAAATATTTTACAGCAAGTGACAACATTTATGTGGGAAGGCCTAGACTGCGATCTTTGGAAAATTCAGAGAATGATTTATGACAATGTCCATACCTATATAAAAAGAAACAAATTATTCTATTGAAGACAGAAATATAAAAGCAGAACAGCACAACATTTTTCGCAGTTACTATGGTACAGTAAAAGAACAACAGACATGAAAGATGAAAAACGAGATAAGAAATAATGGAGAGACTAAAATTTGACACTATCAATGGTAAAATATATCTAGGATCATTGTAGGATGGAAATAATTGCATTGTTTATAAGAATGTTTTACAAGAACTATAAAAAGTAGAACATTATCTGCAAGTATCATAACAAGATTTCACTGTTCCAGTAAATATTTTCGTCTATTACAACAAACCCGTAACAAATCTAAAATGAATGTATAGTACAGTTTCACTTTTCATATTCACAGAAATAGAACAATAAATACTATTATTTTCTCTGAATTATGTTGTCAGTTTGAAGGACCAGTTCACTGTATATTACTAATTATAGACCATACGTATACAGGTGACAATCTTGCAGAAGTTGAGACATCGACAATAAGTTGATGAAATATGACAGACTCAAAATACCTCTGGAGGGAAGAGAATGTGTAATTTTGGGGACCAAGAATTGTAAATAGCATAAATAAATATGCAAAGTATCAGAAGAGCCAAAATTATGAATACATATGTAAAAATTAACCTGGACTTTGAAAAATATTACACAAAACTATCAGCTTTTATTTGTAACATATGAAACTGTATTTTAATACTGTATATTAATAATGCTAATTAACTTCTATTTCCTGGTCTTCTATTTGTGCAATAGACTCTATGATACAAGCACTACATATACATATATAAAATTCTTATCCTACCAGGTATACATAATATATATTATAGGCATTTATTTAAAACTGCTTCAGGGACACCAATTATGTATTTGTCATTACCATCATGTTTCTTAAAACACTGGAAATCAAGATGTAATACTGCCGATTATTGTTATTACGTACATATTTGTGATTGTCAGAACATATCCACCTTAAAGTAGGTTTACATACATTAATAATAACTAAGTTATAGCATCACAGACCATTAGTGGAACATCTGATATGTCATGTGAAGAAAACCTGAAGGATTCTTAATATATACAATGGAAGAAAGAAAAATGAGATTGCCAGTTGCACCACTGTTTAATACCAGCATTAATATACAAGAACATTTGGAAAGATTTACACTTCTAATCTGGTTCAGAATTTAAAAATATTTCTTATGATGAGTAAATAAGAGAGCTCTCAAGGTGATAATCCAAGAATAACAAGAAGATACAACCTATCCCAGTCACAAGATGAATATTTTATGCTGTCATTACTATTTTCTGGAATATCACACTGTGTAGCTTAAAAGATAGGCACCAAACTACATAGTATAACGTCCTGAAAGACTGTGATTTTGGTCTTCACTGCCTTGAGAACTTGAAATCTCATTTTGTATTATGTTCACTTTTTTCAATATTACAGTCACAGCAGTTATATCACCAGGGATGGGAAGAGTGGAATTACACAGAGTGGGAAGGCATGGGCTAGATCAACTGACTCAGGATACAACACAATTGTGGACATTTCCAAATAGAGTAAAAAAAAGTAAAGGTATCCCTGTAACAGGCCCTGGAGGCCCATAGGGTTGTGAGATGTTGAGGTTCCCACATTTTCTAGACAATCGGTTCATAGATGGCGGCAAGGTTGTCAGCCCTATGTGCCAGCTGCCATTTACCCCAAAGAATATTCCTGGTACTCATTTCTGTTAGAGGTTGAGTCGACCCCAGGGTCATAGTGAGGGTAGAAGGATTAGGTCAACTGAAAAAAAAATCCCGTGACCTCATCAGGACTTGAACCCGTGACCTTCCGTCTTGTAGCACAGTGCCTCACCAGCTACGCTATTGTGTACCCCTTTTCCGAATACAGTGATAAAACTTTTTTGTTCCAGAGATATTTAAGTAAGAGACTATTACATAAAATCACTTACATCTTTTGAAAGGCAAAAAAATACCTCCAATTTTATTCATAATCTGCTCTAAATTTTGATGTGGAAATTTGAAGGTAATGTTCAGCATGGCATCACATTCTACATGACAATAACCTTCATAGTCACTGCTGTGAGAATCTCAAATCTCACATTCCATATCCAGTATTGTAAGGTCAAAAAGTTTGCCTTTTTTCAGACTAAGCACAAACCTAGTTTCCTTAATCACAATGGTAGTGTAAGAGTATGTTTTACTTTGTTCAAACTAACTGCTATTGTACCCTGAAAACTTACTTTTTCGTTTAACTACAATGTAGATATAAATATGATTGACCAAACAGATCTCAACTGGCATTCCCTGCATAAGAATCAAATTGCTGTGTTTTATAAACTTTCATTGCAATGATCAATGATTATTTAAATTCACTAACCACATCAGAAACTATTTACAATTATTTACTCTGTCCAGTATCTTCTCTTGTAATCAGTAGTTATCATACAGCACAAGTTGAAATATTGTATCTTGTGAGACTGTTTCAAACAACAAATCCTGTCATCAAATAAAGTTAAGTTAAAATATGCTGACAATTTTTTATACATTTTAGGATACTAAAGTGACTTCTTTTACCAAATAAACAGTATGTGATTAATCAGTTAATTTGATGATTAATTCATAATTACTCATACACTAAAACTCACCTCGTCAAAAAAATATGAAACTCATTAAACCTGGAATAATAATTTATTCTGAACATAAGCAAGGTTGGTTTATGGTGCCTTCAAGTTGGACAATGCATGGAAAAAACAATTGACATTCTGACACACAGTCTTATGATTGAAAATATAATACTGTAATAAAAGACAATAGTAAGATTTGAAAACATAAAATCATCTGGGATAAGTGAGTAATTTGTAGGAAATAGTTCACTGAGGAAATAATTAATGATTAAGTATTTCAGTGACCAGCCAAATCAATCAATCAGTATTAACAGCCCCTAATACAACTGTATAACATGTTTGGAATCATTCTCAATACAAATAGGTACCAGTATTTTTTAGAATTTTCATTATCGGCAACTAAATGTAGTGCAACTGGTTCTCTCCAAAAAAGACTACACAGACACGCACACACATGCTAGGAACCTGACATTAGGGTCACATATTTAAGATTTTTTATATTAATAAACCTCCAAATAATTTCAGTTGTTAAAATGAAAACAGTGTTCATTGTTATAAATTCATTCTGCACATCTAGTTATTAAAATCCAGACTAAAGTCTTCACAATATTACTATAGATCTGAGAAAATAACATGAATAAATATTTGAAAAAGTTTTGCATCTGCTGATGTTGATTCTACCCTTCAGTATTTGCACTACGTGAGTATGACAAGTGTTGCCAACATTTTGGAGGTACATGGTAGTACCTCCATTTACAGAGTTGAAGTAAGTAGGACTCATCTATCCTATTCACTTCAACTCTGTATACGGAGGCAGCATATATATCCAAAATGTCGGAAACATTGCTCATAACCACATCATGTAAGGATTCAACAGCATAATCAACATCAACAACGAACCACCATGGAAGCCTAAAGTAAGTTAATGTTATATATTTGTTAAAATGTTAAACTGTTTATGTTTAGCTGGACTACATACTCGTGCCACTCTCAGGGATTCAAATAATTGTAAGGTGCAAACCTGTATGTTGTGTTTCTATCATGCATATTTTTATTCTGTTGTCCAAATTTAACATAGAAATATCATAATTTATAAATCTCTTTATTTTAATTATTTCACAATACATATGTAAAATGAAGTCATGGAGATGCTAGTGTGAAAAGTTATATGATAATTTAACACAAAAAATGTTTGATAATTAAAAGACACAGACACACACAATGCTCAGAAAGCCAAAAATCCCAGAAAGAGTTCTGAACTGAAAATGAGAAATGAAATGGGAGACCACAGTAGAGATGTAATTGGATGGACCAAGTGAGAAAAGATGTGGTATAAAAAGAAAAAGGCTGGAGTGAGATGTCACATCTGGTGAAGTAGGAAAGTAAATTCTAACATCAATTTTCCTGAAAATTGACTCGCCTAATACTGACATGATATAAGAAACATGGAAATAACAAGAAACTGCTTCTGAAATGCAACGATTTTAGAGACTGTGGGTGGTAAGATATTTATATTTAGAAAATGGAATGTCTACAGACGTAAAATGAATGACAGAGGGCTACTGCTCAGAGTAGTATATCTTAGAATTCTCAGTTCAAGTTTAAAGTACTTGAAGAGATGACACCACTGTTTTATGTTTATAAGAATAAGTTAGGCTGGGTAAGCATGAAGGAAGTCTTTATACTTAAAATGAATAGCACCTTTTGTAGACTGCAGACTTCATATACTTGAACCCATTATGTTTCTTTCAATTTCTTTAGCTTTCCACCTAACACATTTAATACAATTAATTATACAAGATTTGCACAAACTATTTTTAATATTTAAATTCTGAAACCTTTTATATGTCAAATAATTCCGTTACAACATCAAATAAAGTTGAATAATTTAGGCACAAGGGCAAGCATTTAGTCTGGATTACAAGTATGTATAATAAATTAAATAACCCACTATATCTGTAATTATAGCGTCACAGTTTTAGTGTATTGTAATGAAGGTTGATTTTTTTATGATAATTTAGAAAATGTGACATTTTCTTTATTGCTACGCTATTGTATCAGCATACCTATTTCATATATCTGCATCACTTCAAAAGATGTATTGTGACTGGGTGTCACTCCAGTTACCTTTTGTATGAAAAACATTAACTACACATCTATAATCAATGATCATAGTACAGTACAACACAAATGGGGGAAGACATTCGTATGAAAAGTGATGTTATGTACATATGAAGTGAACTAGGCAATTAAGAATCTTTGACATTTACATGTTACATTTCTTAAAGAAGCAAAATTCATTTTATATATACAGGGTGTCCCAGGAGGAATGTGCCAAACTTCGGGAGGGTGTTCCTTATGTTAAAGTATGCCGATATAACCCAAAACACCTATGTCCAAAGTTGAACGGTTACGGAGATAATGGCCCAAGAAAAGTGTGGTCTTCTGGCAGGTCCAAGCACTGTACCTCGCTGTACCTCTCAGCTGAGAGCCCTTATCTATGTTTGTCCTTGAGTGCGATGATACTCCCTAGCCGTGCTTATGTAGTTGGCTCATACCAGAACGCGCAGTCAGCACGTTACGTCATCGCTCGCCAGTCATGTGTTATGTATACTGCTTGGAAACCTAAGGACAATTATGACATGGCGAGCGAGTATTTTGTACTTCAATTTTATGGCTTTCCGTCACTCACAAGTTAGTTTGATGTTACGTACATTATTAACATTACAGAATCCACATATTCCTGCCAGTTTTAATATGTATTTTGTAATCAACAAGTGTGTAACCCCGGTCAAAGTTTGACACTTCTCTGGCCATTATCTCCGTAACCGTTCAACTTTGGACATAGGTGTTTTGGGTTATATCGGCATACTTTAACATAAGGAACACCCTCCCGAAGTTTGGCACATTCCTCCTGGGACACCCTGTATATATATATATGGGGAAAAAATTTCCATGATTATGGAGATTTTAGATAACATAAAATTATCAGAATTTTGGAACAATATTCCTCCAATTTGCTACTGTTACAAACATTTAGTCTTCATATACTCGTACAATATTAAAACCAAATGGGATTCATTTCAACTTACATCCTCAGAAACACAGTCGAAGAATTGTCAGCTACTAGCACTTGGAAATGGATTATTCTATGACATTAATGGAAGTAATTTCATATCATACTGACCACTATTTCCATTTCCATCAACACTCTGTTCATCAACTTATCAAAGCCACTATTATTTATATAGTGGCATCCATACTGGAGTTTCCAGGAGCTCAGAAAAGCTACTTTATGAAATGTTTATGTACAAAACACAATGCAATGATATTTCATTAACTTTAATAAGACCCTAACATTAACATGTTATGGCATTTATTTTCAGGCAATGTGAATGAATATTTGAAGAGCCTGCTTCATCTTACTCTCTCAAGTTACCAATAATTTACTATTACGACTTCAGAAAACTCCTGACATAAAGACCTATAATTATTTCCATAAAAATACTATATGTACAGCTACATACATTACATAATCCAGATGATTTGTTGTAGAATAAAACTATTTAATTTAGGGGTTTCATGTACACTGAATTATAAAATAATTTTATCAGTTAAACCTGTATGAATTCTTACAGTGTCTCTTCCTTTACCACTTTATGAACAAAGTTGAGTCATATGAGCAACAGAACATAAAAACACTCCATTAAATTTACTACCAGTAATTTTTATTTTGAATAGCATTAGTTTTGGGCAGTTTGTAGATGAATTATATCCATACTTCCATCCAAGAACAATGAGGTTAATGAAATCAATTTCAACTTGCAAAGTACGATAAATGATACATTTATCATTTATCGTGTAGAGTGCAACAGGATGCTTAAATATAATATTGCAAAGTACAATATTATTCCTTACCGCAATAATTCATCCTCTAATTAGGACACTAGTATGCCATGCAACTGGTCACCTAGCAGCTCAAATGTCAACAAAATGTGCATATGATCCCTATATTCATCATAATTTTTCATTCTACAAAGAACTTGAAGTCGCTTAAGAAGAACCATAAAGCCAATCATAGCAGTTGTAAAGGACAGTTTCACAAGTGCAAGGTATGAAATAATACAATACTTGAAATGTAACAACTAACATACTAGTTAATGAAAAGTACTGCTTACCACATTAACTGCCACTTCACAAATCATATCATATATGAATTTATTGTTCTCATTAGCCCCAAATTGATAACAACAGAAAATCAGTATTAATTAAGTAAAGATCAAGTTGTCCTCGTGTTTGAAGACATATGAGAAGGGCGAAAGTAAGCTCCGCCCTTCTTTACAATGGCACTAGATGGATGGGAGTGGTCAGCTTTATGCTCTGGTCACTTTACCACCAGGGAATGAGGCCTCAGTAACCACTGGATAGGAGGTTGGGTGTGCCACAGAACTGGTATGGACACTAGGGAGGAGCGAAAATCTGTAGTCCTTGCCAGGAATTCAACCCTGGCTTTTCAGCCTGTAACCTGTTATGACACCAACTGATCTGCCCCAGCTCCTATTAATCGTAATTACTGATCCAAAAATTCTACCCTCATTAATATAATGTTAAGACAAGAGCAGAAACACCGAGACTGCAAACAGTTGCTTCTGTATATTCACATATGATAAATTTTCTGTCCCCCCCAGCCCCCAATGCTACCTAAAGCAATACTGCCAAATCATCATCTCATAACGAAACGTAGTTAACTGCAGTAAGTAATTACTGTATAAAGGAAGAGACCAAATAGTGAAAGCATTATAACATCTTCTCTAATGCAAATGAACATCAGGAAATCCAAAAATGTATGATATTAGTTCAGTGGTAATAAGTTTTATCTGTCAATGGAATATTAGATCACAAATACCTACATGACCCAAGACAGTTTTATGATGGTCAACTGCAACTTATTTCTATCAAAATGTTCTCTCCTACTCAGAAATCTTTATATAGTTTAGTGCATCATAATTCACATCACTGCACAGTGAATCTTAAGCATGGAAAGCTGGACGAAACTAAAAATATAACTAGCAATAGTTTTATTTATTATAAAATATTTATATTTCTTGGTATAGAACCCCATGAGCTTTTGAGCAAGACAAGTTATGATACATTTCTGTTAGCTCAGCACAGTCAGTTCTGTCATAGAACCCTCGGTTTTCCACTCCATTTGCAAGGAACAGTTCCCCCACCCCCAAGCTGGGTGTTCTGAACACCAGTTTCTCTAAGATGTAAGATATCCAATTCTTATAGAATGTTTCTCACAGTATCACTGAATTCCATCTGGTTAGATGAAACAGCAAAATTGTGCGGTATTTCTGTGGCGGCAAAAACAAATTGTCTTTCAGATATGTTCTTCTACAGCCATATAAACAGTCACAAAATAAAATGAAACCAGTTAATGAAATTTTATTAAAGGACAAGCACCATTTTGAATCATTTTATAAACTCATGACATGAATCCATTCACGATAAAGTGAAATGTCAGTTTCACTTTTAAGCTAGGAAGTCAGTCATGATGGACATCTGGAAATATTATACTAACAACTGTGTGTGAGAGACATCATAGCTTTCTGCATAGTCTGTTATTATATGGACTGCCACGTCTTTATTTTCACCAAACCAGCAATAAACATTGAAGAAGTTAATACACTTTAAGAGCATCATCTTGTATTCAAGAATTCTAGGTTATGTAACAAGAGGACAGCCCTTATGCATATCACCACTGAACCAAAACATGCACTGAGCTTAAAAATGCATCATGACTGAACCAGATGTCTATGACTGCATATGACTACAGCTTTCCACAGAAATATGACATCAAGTATAATATCTTCTACAGATGCATTGTCTTCTGACAGATTATATTCCATGTTCTTCAGTGAATAATTTACCTGGTTATTACATGGCAACTCCAAAATTTAAAGAGAGAACAACTGTGGGATGTACATCTAAGTAGAGTAATTCATGAGCAACTGCAAGTATAAAGGCTAAAGATGATACAACGAACTGTGAAGACCGCATTAAGATCTTGGTGGGGTCTGAGAGAGTGGAAGTTGTGCGATGGCCGAGGAGCTGAGACGCGAGGTTCGTGGTTCAATTTCCAAAGACATTCTATATAATTCATCATCATCCAGAAGTAATGAAGGATCCAGCAAGTAATTGGTGACTTTAGTAATTAGATCAATCTTGTACGGAGTTTGCTGGAAGAGCCGGATCTCTCGAATAACATGTGCAATCTGTGAACATATCCATGCTGTTAGAAAAACCTACTGTATTCACTGCTATGAAAAACAACTCTACAATTCTGTTCAACACATACACAAGGTTTTGTTACTAGTCAATTCAGAAGAAAATGTGTAATCAATTTTTATCATTTGAAGTGAAGAATTTTTAAAACAGAATATAAACAGAAATTCAGATAAAATAAAAACCATGATATACGTCTGCAGGAATGGAAATGTGTTATCAAATTATAAGAAGAAAATCCATGAAAAACATGAAGATTTAAATACTTAGGAATAGTACTATATCAACATGAAACACTGAAAAGGTAATATATAATATGATGGTTTCAGTAAGAGAGTTGTATGATGTGTTAAACTGTAGTTTCTAATCTGAAAATATGTTTACTAGCCACATGAAGAAATCAGTTAAAACTATGAACCTAAAACAATTAACATTTATCAGTAATCAGACATTTTAACACGTAAACACACATTGAAGTAACAAATAAGAGAAACGAGGTTTTGAAGGAAAAACTAGAAAAAACTAAAGGAGATTAACATACAAAGCAAGCAATAAAATTAAACGACCCCAACAAATAACACAAAACTCACAGATAAGGTGGCTTGGATATGTACATAAGACAGAAAATTAAAGATATCCTCAGAAATCTCAGCAGGCAAGGCAAGAGGGCTGAAAAGCTAAAGGTAGAACTACTATAACTTGGGGGGGGGGTCTGTGTGTGTGTGTGTGTGTGAGAGAGAGAGAGAGAGAGAAAGCAGAAAACGAATAATAGGATAGAATGAAGCCAAAATCAAAGCAAGAACTAGTAAATATGATAATCTCTTTTGAACATTTATATTCCATTAGTGAGAACAACCAAGTGAAATAAATAAAATAACTGTAACTATGGAATAGTCATGCCATGTGTAGTAAATCTCATCAGATGTAGGTTTGTACAGTGAGGTCTCATTTTAAATGAGAAATATTTGGGACACTGCTAGATACATGTATGTTTCTTATATAAGAAACATTTTAACCAGATTTGGAAACCTTAATGTTTTAAAAATTAGAATGATCTTAATGAAGACCGGGTCCAATGGCTGGCTTTTGGGTTAGTGGTGTTGAAACTTTATCCAAATCACTTTCAATGAAATATCCATTTAATGTTTCTGCAGGGACGAGTGATTTCAACACTGAAGAAAGGAAACAGATAACGGGGCTAGAACTACAGAAACTGAATGTCAATGAAGGAAATGCAAAAACATGGATTTTATCTGTAATTTGTTGGCCATAAACTTAAGATCTCATCACACCAAGTACCTTTAGGAGTCCATTAATGCCATGTTAAGAGATTTAAGTAATTTAACATACTGCAAATGAGTCTACAGCTGAAGAACTCTAAGTGAACAATAGTATACTGCCAGGCTTGACCCCAATATTGTGGTAATCCTGCTTCTGCAGGAAAGGCAACAAGGTCCATGACATAAGACACATTTCTATAAAGTGCTGAAATTACATAACTCCCAATTAAAGCATGGGGCAGTGGAGAAACAACATTCATATATATTGACTGCAACACGTAGGAAAACATTTTGAATTCAAGTGAGAATGTTGAGAAATCCAAATGTAACCCTATATAAAATTCATGTTCTGCTTACCATTCTCATCTTAGAAAAGTTGAGGAGCCCATCTTCTGTAAAGTTGGGTGTGCCTTCTTCAATAAACGAGAGGTCAGTAAGGTACATGCCAAGATATGGTATGCAGGGAGGATCACACCGATGTAAAGCATCACGCAAGTTTCGGAAACGTCCATCTGATGAAACTATGTTCTGCAGTTTCTCAATTGTTTGCTTGGTCTGGGAAGGGAGAGAGAAAAAGAATATTTACTATGTACTTGTATGTACTTTATATAATATATATGTATGAATATACATATAAATACTTTCTTCAGCTGATGTGAGCCAGTATGCATACCGGAAAACATTCAATGTGAAATGACAAAACTTTTTGGAAGTCGGTCATGCATGTATTGGTGCATTTTATGCTCTGACTTTCAGGCTAAAACCATGTATTTATGTTTGAACATAAGTGTGTGTGTGCATATACAGTGCAACTTCATTATTAAATGAATTTATCAAATTCATAAATATAGAAGTACTTGCTGTAATGGATACTTGTCATATACAAAAATGGTCAAAATATATAACTAGAGATGTGTCCCCACAAATTCTCATTTATGTTTAATACAATATGACACTAAGGTTTGAATAATGATGTAGGTACAGCAGTATTTCTTCCTCTGGAGTTGTTACAGGGATCTGAAAACGAAGTAACCTAATTAAACATTCATCTCATTAGTAACATTATCTGAACTGAAAAGTTAAAAGTTCTCTTAATTATACAGGACTCTTCTACTCCTGACAGGTTGCTAATTAGCTTCCATCTTTTATGTGCAAAAGCCCCTCTCACTATTTGCTGCAAGTTTGCAAGTCCCACAGACATACTGCTCATATTTCACCACATGTGCATGCATGAGAATAAATTCACTATTTTTATCAGGCTTGAATAAGACAAAACACTTGATCAGTTTAAATTGCACTAATAGTCAATGTAAATACACTAAGTTATGGGCTGTTCTAAAGGGCATGATTGGAGTACATGCAGCTTTCTGATGTTCTTCCTGTAGGAGACAGATATGAAACAGTTATTACACTTAACTGTAAAATGCATGTTATGATAGTGGCACATAAACTGTACATGAACCCATAACTGTTTATTATTTAGCTTGCATTCTTTATTTTGAAAAAATAAACATAGGCTTATGACATTACTTTCCTGTCTGTGTAACCCCCCTGTTAACTTTTGAGTGGCTAAACCGATCTTTATGAAACTTGGTATTTATATCATGGCATCTGAGCCCATCTCAACAGCATAATTCATAATTCCCTTCCACTAGTAAAACCAACATTACAGCCCCTCAGATTTGTCTAGCAAACAGTCTTGGTGTATACCAGATAAAAAAAAACACCACCTTTTTTCTATTGGGATGCATGTTTAGAACTCTGTTGTCTACCACTGGGCATGGCATGGACCACACAGAAAACACTTCTTGCAAGACCTTTCCAATTGTTATATATAAAAAACTACCTCACAAGCACGAAATGAATGTTGTAGCCATCACACTTCATATCTTGCCATATTCCTTTTTATGGAATTTACAAAACACTCAGATGTGGTACATTAACAATGTTACAATGGAGACATCACAGTACGTACCGTTTTTGAAACTTTTTCCCAAGTTTTCTTCAACCTGAACACAGAACTGTTGGTGAAGGCAGCACACACCTGCAGAACACCATTGAAATTATGTAGACATCTTGAGATATCTGCTACAGCTGCCCATTTTTCAATAGCAGCAATTCGAGAGGCCATATTGGAGCGACGGACTATTTCTGAAACTACTAGCTGAGAAACCTGAAATAAATTTGAAAAAATATATAGTTTTCAGAATAGTTATAAGTGGAACTTAATTTGTAGTATTTTGGCTTGTAGTTTCCTGTCATTTTGGAATTAAGGAACAGTTCCTCTTACATGGTGGCAGTTAGTCAAACGCAACACGGTGTTACTGAATGAACTGGCATAGTAGCAACATTCTAGATTTGTCTTACAGGGATACTGGTTCAATTCTTTGCTGCAACAGTAGCTTGCTGACTGAGGTTTTTCATGTACTCTTTCATTCTCTCCACATAAATGCTGAGAAAGTACCGCAATTAGGCTGTAATCTTTTCATTCCAAATCCCTTCCAATTCATCATTCAATTATTACTCTACTATTCGATGCTATATAGTCTAGCTATTGACTGAACTGCAAAATAAGCCAAGAAAAATCCATGGTGATACACTCCAAAATTTAACAGCTTTCAAACTTCCCATTAGAATCTCAATTTGTAAAGTAACACAGAATATACTGTACTGAAAATTTTGAATATATTATACAAAAGCACTGTGACTATATAACCATTTTTCAAGACAGGAATGGCCAATTTCGTTTGCTCAAGGATAATTACATTATTTACACTGCAGTGTGTGGGCTTATTCTGTGACAAAACACACAAAGACATGGATCTTCCTTGAAAGTGATTAATTTGTTAGCAAGAAGTGAAACAGTTAAATTATGCAACCCAAATTGTTATTGTTTGAAATAAATGACAAGATTCCTTAAAATCTCAAAAAAGAGCTCCATGGGTATTATTTTTTACTTTCTTTTTGTTCTTTAACAATGCTGTCAGTGTCAAGTCTATTTAGTAGGTGTGATAAGCTGATTAATGTCTATGAAGCAGTTGGTGGAATGAAAATTAACACAGACAAGCATAGTACTCAGAGAATACCTGCCCCAGTGTCATTTTGTTCACCAAAAATCCTACATGACCTGAATATGTTTTATACCATAAGGCTGTTTATTGTATGGTTGTTGAATTGCTAATGTTTAATTGTTCTTTTGTGAATGCAGCTGCAAGAGGACAAGTTCTAGTTCTCAGAAATATTAATTGTCAAATTTTTTAATTGCTAGTGGGGTGGGACTAAGTCCCTTGTACTGCGGCCACTTCTAGCCTTTTGTACCAGCCCCAGATGATAGGTGAAGGTGATTTAGGTATATATCTACTTTTCTATAATGTTGTAAAATCTAAGAATCATTTGACACCAAAAATCAAATCTATGTCTAATGACTTGAAAAATTTTAAAATTCAGTTGACAACATTTTTATTGCAAAACTCTTTTTATACATGTGATGAATTCTTTAGTAACAAATTTGCCTAGAAATAAGGATAATAGCATAAACAATTTTAATATTGCATAATTTTATGTATAGTGATGTAAGACTGTTTTTTTAATATAAATTTAACATATGTTTTTTTATCTATTTTAATGATTATAAACTGTACATATATATTTATATTTGTATTGTACTACATTAACTGTGTGACTGGTTCTATATCTATGTATATGGATTTATGGAATATACAATAAATGAACGAATGAAAGAAGTTATATTACAGACCTCATTAAAACGCCTGGTCATTAAAATTATGTGCGGAGCTTTAGTGGCCTTATCTGTTTTCATCCATGCCTGTCCAAGGAACTCCCTGAAACACGAAAATATGTCACATGTATGGGTATCAGTAACTGGCAGGCATATTCATGTTACCATTAATCATTCTTGAAGATACTTACTCACTAGATATGGATATGAATATCTGGTGATCAACATAGGTCATCTGCTCAGCTATCTCAAGTGCTGACAGGGTTTCTATATTCTCCTTGCTTGGTGTCTGTAACAAGAACATACAGATGCCTGCTTATAGCTTTATCTTTAAACTATGCAAAGAATCACAGTTCAGGGGAACATTTTTCACAAGTTTTGTGAAGCACACGGTAGCGTAGTTGGTTGAGGCACTATGCTACAAGCCGGAAGGTCCTGGGTTCAAATCCCAATAAGGTCACTGGATCTTTTTCAATTGACCTAATCTTTCTAGCCACACTATGGCCCTGGGGTCGACTCAGCCTCTAACAGAAATGAGTACCAGGAATATTCTTGGGGGTAAAGGGCTGACAACCTTGCCATCATCTATGAGCCGATTGTCTAGAAAATGTGGGAACCTCAACCTCTCACAACCTTATGGGCCTCCACGGCCTGTTACAGGGATACCTTTACTTACTTTTTTTTTATAAGTATTTGTACTTAGAACACAGACTTAAAAATTAAAAAGGGCATTAGTGGCAATATATTTAAAAATTGGCAACAAGCTGCCAGTAGCATGCAGATTGCTTCTGTATCAGCAGACTAGTATGCGGAGCAAGGCAATTGTTGTTGAAACTCAGGATAATTTTCAGTAATTCATAATTGCACACTTAGATGATACAGGACTTCTTCTGTTTTACTTTTTCACCATAGAAGGCAGGATAGCTCAGGTGGCAGAGCAACTGGATATAGGTTGGACAGTTGAGGAATTGAGGAATTCCATTCCCGGTAGGGGCAACAGATTTTCCTCTTCTCTACAGCATCCTGACCATATCTGAGACCAATCCAGTTCCCTGTCCTATGGGTATTGAGGAGCTCCTTCTTTAGCCAGCGCTTCAAGCTGACCACTCCCCTCCAGCTAGTGCTAAGGTTAAGATTATACAGAGCTATGACTCCACTCCCCCATGAATATTGACGGTATTGCGTTTAATCAATTACAGAGAAGGACAACTTTACCATTTACATCACAAGTAGAAAAATGAACCTAAAGATGTCATAATCTTTTCTGGCAGATTATTTTATGACATTTTCAGGATCTAACTTACACAGTGTGAAATGGTTGGATGATACATGAATTGAAAAAGATTTGAAATGAAGCATTTATGGTCTGTTTGGTGTACTAGAGGAATCTGTGTCTAGGGACTGATGAACAGCATGAACCGCAGAGAGGACAACTGATGTCCCAGCCAAGATCAAACTGAGCACTTCTTGAATACAAACCTAGACAATTACTGCTACGTCTTCCTGTTCAGTTATTAATATTCATCCTAAAATGCAGGTAACAAGACTAGATTTGTTTGAACACAATAACAAACTTAATGTAAATACACTAATCTACTAACATGATAACAGGTGGCAGGCTGAGCGACTCAGCTTATTTGACCCTGTGGATGGAGGCAATACATTCTCCTTAACATCAGTTGACTCTCAACGGAAGACAGTACTCTTCAAAGTCTAAAAACTCGGTAATCCTGAGTGTAATACACACTCCTTGAATCCTTTAGAATGAATGACTCAGAAAGTTAATTTCATTCATGGTTTGTTTCTTAGTACCATTTACTTAAGTACTGATAATCTTAAAAAAGAGACAAATTTCAAGAGAGTGAATAAAATGACTGGAAGTCACAAAGTATATTAATGAGTACTGAGAACTAAGCCATTGATGACTGAAAAGGACTAAATTTACTGAAATTTCAGAAATTTACAGAGAGAACTTTTATAGCAGCAACATAATAAAACATACCACTCATCTTCAAGTTCTGTGAAGAGTTTCAGAGTACTAACCATTGGAGGGGCCAGCAGGAGATCAAGGTCCACTTTACTACTCTCTGGCTCTTCTTTCGTTATGAGGCGGAGTAGCTGGGATGCAGCTTTGTGTTCTGCAGGCAGTAAGTTTGGGCTGCATATAATGTCATCAAGAAACTCAATGGTCAGGTTCTTCAAACACTGGTCCAATTCAAAATCCTAAAAAAAAAAATATATATATATATATATATATATGATATGCAAAAATCGCGCAACTCCTTGTACATGGGTTCTTAGAGCTTATATTTTAGTTATATATTAACAATAATGGCTCAAACAGATCAGATTCTCTGAAATGAGTTTCTTGAGGTCCTTGGCAGGCTATAGAAAAATAGGCAAAAGTGAAGCACAGATATCAGACAAGAACTAAATATAGTCAATCCAGGAGAAAAGTAAAAGAATGCCAACAGAATTAATTAGAATATACTCTAATAATGTCAACTAATCACATTCTGCAAAAGCTGCTTGAATTTAATCCTAAAGAAAGAAGAAAGGGAGGTCAGCCACCACATTGATGGAAGGATTGATTCATCTAACCTGAAGAACAGAATGGGTGAAAAGGCCTTGCAGTTGATTTATTATTGTTGTTGTTGTTTTGCTGTTGCTGCTGCTCCTGCTGTTGTTGTTGTCGTCATCATCGTTTCTCACCACAAAATGGCATAACCATTGGAAATATACTTATTTTAATTGTTTCATATTTGGTCCGTTACACTATCAATCACAAATTGTCAATGAATAATCCGTCGAGTGTAACAACGTTCTTAGGTCACTTATTTATTTCACTCGCCTTACATGTTTCGGTTCAAAAGAAACCATCATCAGAGGCACGTTACAAACACATGAAACCACTGGCGTTGTATTGTACACAGTATGTAAGCTGCGTGATCTGCTACAGATGTCGGAGTGTAAAAGCACAACACTTTCTAGTAACGTTGAATGCATGTACACCTCTTGCATTCCATCCGAAGAATGCCCTCAAATTGAGCCGTCAATGTTAAAATATTTAAAAGCTTAAAACATTTGAAATAAAATTTGGCTCCTTCTTGTTGATTCGTCCCGGTGATGGGAATCGTCAACTTGAGGTTGTGTATGCTTTTGGTCGGATGTGTCTGATGATGGTTCTTTTGAACCGAAACATGTAAGGCGAGTGAAATAAATAAGTGACCTAAGAAGTTGTTACACTCGACAGATTATTCATTGACAATTTATACTTATTTTATTTTTCTCGCCTGTTAACGCTAATTTTAATTTTTCTTGGAATTATTATAAATTTATTGCCATTATATAGACTGTCATATTTTGTATTTTGGTTTTAATTATTTTTGTGTATTTCTGTGTACTCATGCTAACTTTGTAATTGGCCTCTGTGCTGTTAAGTTTTCACGTAAATAAACATGAATTGAATTATTATTTCTAACTGTTAATATTTTAGAAACTATTAACATCCATGAGATTTGAAGGCAATGATATAGAACACAATCAATGGAAATTTGAATATCTACAGAGGCAATTGAAAGATGACGACCCTGATAGAGGATGGAGAAGTATGGGGGTGTGTACATATGAAAAATATAAAAATACATTAATAAACCATTTTGGTTTGTGTTAGACATGAGGTTCTCACTGTGGTGACTATGAATTCTACTATCATTTTTGCTATGATACCATGTAGTCTTGATGCTTGCTTTACTATCTCACCATGAAGATGGAGGCAGTATGATTCTCTGAAACATCAGTAAATTTCTACCAGACTATATGGCGTCACAATCCAGAACAGAGTACTCATGTTATTTTGGTGTATTCCATTGTGGGCGATATTTATAACCATACCTGAGCATGTTTGGATACCCAGTGCCTAAGAACATTCAGCACTCGCATGGTGGCTGCAGTTGACATGACAGATTCTTTCCTTCTGTTCCGTTCCCGACAGCTTCCAACCCTCATGCTTGCATCCCCCACACTGCACCTTCCTCCGGCACCTACAGGCGGCTTAGTGGGCAATGTGTGGTCCCGTGGGTTGCTTGAAGCAGATGTTGCAATAGCAAATGCTGCTGCAGCAGTTGATGTACTACTCCTGCAGAGCAAACAAAATGGATTCTTAAAGAAAATTGAAATTTTATTATTCATTCCTCACAATGTATGTAATTAAATATAACAAGTCACATTAGGTCGTATGTGATACACTGTATTTCTAATATTTCAGTGTTGCTAGTTGCTGCATGTCTGAATTATACTGGTGAAACTAGTATTGGGTATCATATTGTCACATGACCCCTACTTCCTGTTGCACCATCCACGTTACAGTATTTAATTGTTATGATGTTTCATTTTGGATTTTCTGGAACATTACGCATTTATGGATCATTATTTTTGACACATTATTTGCAGATTTTACCTGGAACATTGGATAATGCATCCCAGATAATACTGTTTCCTGACATGCAAAAAATCCGAAACAAAGTCAAATTATGCCTGGGAACAAACATAATAGTGAAATAAAGCAGCTTTGATCAGTGATGAGTCAAAAGGTATATGCAGAATCACAAAATTACACTTTGTAACTACTTAACCAAATGGCAGAGATGGCTTAATACAGAGTCAATAATTGCAAATCAAGAATTAATGCTAGTATGAGCCTAATTAGAGTGAAGAGGTCTTATGTTCTTCAATGTGATGTGAGCATTAAATTTATAAGAACAGCGTGATTCAGTACTGTTTATACCCTACTTATGAACACTGAATATAGATTTTCTTGAGTGTGTATGATTTGCTCTGGTACAGTGTGAACTACTGGTGGATAGTAACAAACTGGTGAGCCAACAAACTGATTCCTTCATAGGAAGCTGATCTAGCTGGTGTTGTCTGGACCTAAGGACCACGCATAATTAGGAGGTGTAATACATTGAAAAGGTATGATGTTGATAATGAATCATATTAATATAAAATACTAGAACTGCAAGAAAATAAAGTAACAGATTACAACAAAATTTCTCACAATTTTTAAAAATTGTTGTTAATTTTTAGAAAATCCAAAGTCAAATATCATAAAACCTGTAAGGATAGATATATAGAGCAAGTTTTTGTTTTTGGGTTTTTTTTAAACTCTTAAAACACAAAACAAAACCTCATTACACAAAGATGACTGGTTATTGAGCAATAAGGAAACAATTATACTTTGGGGGTTTCCAGAATTTTTGTATTGCTTTTCAAGTGTCTAAACCTCTTGAGGGAGGTCCTCTACCATCACACCAGATTTAGTCAAAATAGGTGCAAAAGTGTGGGAATGTGTAAAGGACAGACAGACACACACTCCTCTTCATAGAAATAAGAGATAATATGTACTAATATATAGTGAATAAAAATTTTGTGTCTAAAACTTTCATATTAATATTTGCATACATTTTGATGTTTCCACAGAGATAACTATCAGGATTGTGGCCTTCTGGGTTGTGACACCATGTAGTCCTGTAGGCAGATACTAGTGTTTCTGAAGGACATGCTGCCATTGAGTTCAATTATGTATATTCAGGAATTGGCCCAGTTATGTACACAGGTTAAAAGGAAGACTGTCATGAAGGAGAGGGAATAAAGGAGGGAGCTTGATCCATGCCATTGTGAGTAACCTCCTCATATAACCAAGCAAATTCCTGAATGTACACACTTTGTCTCTGAGCATGATGGCAAAATATGTTCCTGAAATGTTGGTATCCACTTACGAGACAACATGGTGTCACAATCTTAACAAAAAATTTGTTAGAAAATAGATTACAATGTGTAAAACTATGTTTTCTATACAAATGCAATAATTCTTGGGGATCAATCAAGTGATTTGAAAGCTGATTCCATAACTCATTGTTTACTACTAAAAGGCCCATTAAACACAAAATAAAAAGCCAAATCCTATCCAAAATTCTGTCTTCTTGATCTTTAACATGCATCCTTGTTAGTTTGATTATTTAAATGCAGTTCTATGGTATTTTAAAGAGAGCACAACAGATCAATCACATACATTGCCTCAAAGCAATGCAAAATTCCCTGAAACATGCTTTTAAGGGAAAATTCAGCTGTTAGTTCAGGTTACCAGACTGTTTAAAAAATTGAAATATCTCTCTGAGTAAATAATAAAAAGAGCCTAATTTTAACAATTTGCATGCATTTTTACCGGAATGTTTGGAAATGATACAGTCAGAATTGAGTATGTTCTGTGACATCAAAGTGATGGCAGGACACTTTAACTACAGATTTATTACCTCCAAATAGTACTCACTGAATTGTCTATAATTAAAGAACAAGGAACATAAATTTAAGATGAATCCTGTTCCTTCAAAATGGGGTATCAGCCCCTTTTCTCACAGATTCATAATACAATTACATAGAAATATACATATTTAAGAAATCAGGTAGCCTGGTAACCCAGGTTCAATTAAAATCTACAGGTTTGCACAAATGTGATTCTTGCATCAGTGGTCTCCTAAGTTCATAAATTGAAATCATGAAGGTGCAGGAGCCCATGTTTTGACTTGAGGAACTTCCACAGATTTAGCTTGTATATATGTATAATCACAACAAGTTTTAAGCTAATTACAGATTAGACGAAGCAAGAATTTCAACAACAGTTTTCACACCATCAAACAGAAGCATTCCTCTGGATGAAGTGTCAGTTCACTTTATGGCATGCACTGTCATTGCAGTAGAGGTATATGAAGAGAGGACCTTGAACGAGGGCACATTGATTTTCTTACACGTGTCCCCTCCAGTTTACTTTGTTGGATAAGTTTTCACAGCAGTGGTCAATCACAGTCCTCATTTATATTCTCCCTCAGTAATGTAAAAAACTGAGAGATAATGTTGGCAAGAAAATGACTGAAATAACAAAAGATATATTTACTGTCCTTTTGCTGATAAATTTGTAATAACTTTTAATCTTCATTACAATTTCTGAAGGGTCTTACCTTGTCCAATGAACTGTAAAATGGAAGCCACTGATTTTAAATGTACAGTCATTCTCAGTGCTGCATTCAATCTATCCTACTAGCTGCTACATGGAATGTGCTTGAATTTAATTAACAAGTTTCATCAACTGGGCTAAGATGGAGGTTATTTATGTGAGTGATACTATGAGAGGATGGTTACACAGGACATAATGGAAATTCCAGCAAAAACAACAAGCTCTGTTTAATATTATACATATCATCATTTAAGAAATTAATGTACATATGTATATTATTTTTGATAACCTCATTCCAAATATCTGAATCAGATTCGGTATATAATTGAAAATATTTCATTTTTGTTTTCAGGATATTACTTATAGATGAAAGCAGCTCTTAATATCTAACAACTTGCTTTTCAAATTCAAGTACCTGTTGCTATAGTGCTATAGAAACTGCCCTACACTGCCATGTTTAAGCAGATATTTGGATTGATGTGTATGGAGACATGGTACCAGAAGAAATTATATTAATTTTTGGGGGTTTTCTTGTGTGAAAACTTCAGTTATATTGTACATATGTCTTGGTATTTATATGACATATTCCACATCCTAGAGTCATTTTGACTAACTGTGGATCCGGGGAATGCAATGCAATATAATGTAATTTGATTATCAAATTACACACTATATTATTAATGAGATGAAGGGAATTTCAATTTTCACAGAGAAATTCTTTCACTATAGCCTTCAGACATATTGAGACACAGATAACTGTGGCATGAATATGAATATATGAGATATGCTGATTTCTTTGATGTGGCACAGAGATTGACATCAGAGAGTGAACTGTTCATTGAGGAACTTGATCATGAAGGGATTAATTCAAACTCTTATCCTAAGAAACAACATTTATAGAAGCCTTAGTTGGATTTTCTTTCCCTCAATATACTTAGATAAAATTAATTACTTTTGCAAAGTGTTATTTTTTTAATTGTCAATAGGGGCTTCAGTTTCACTTTGCGTGTTCTGTAAGTATGTAATTACCCAAATCAATTTCTTTAGGTGTAAATATTTCGATATATTTTTTCATAAAATTAATTATAAATGATGAGGGAACTGTAGCATAATTTCATCACTCTGAACTGATTGTGTATATCACCTTTGCCATTACTCCTGAATTCAACATCATAATTTCTGTAAAACGTTAAATTCTGAAATTCAGAGACATGATGGGAATATTACAAATATCTGTCTTGTTTGTACAGTTGTTTAATAATTACTCCCTTGCTTGCAACACAATTATTTGAATCATATCCTGTCAGAAATTAAGCCTAACTATAAATTAAAAGCAAAAAATCTGGTTGAAAATTTCTAGCACCATGTCTGTACTACATGAAACTAACCTCAAACAAAACACAAAATGCATTCAGTGCTGGAAAAAGGGCACAGGCAAAATGAAAGAAAGAAATATAAGAAGCAGAAACAGACCTCTTGTGGTCATTGCTACTCACCATAGGGGTTCATGTCCAATGCTGATGTGAAGGCAAAAATACATCACCGCACAGTAAGAGCACGAAAATTAAAGGATAGGGGATGAGATGACATCAAAACATTTATGGAAAAAAGAACAACATACAGCCTTAATTTACAATACGTCCAAGAATGGTCTGAAATTAAACAACAAATTTTTATTCCTACAATTCAATTAATTTTTTGCACTTTTCCATTTTAGTTATGCCCTAAGACTGGTTCCTTAAATACAAATGACTTAAGGAAACTGCAGACATAATGTCTTTGTAATACATGTCTCTGTCCATTGTATTGGTTTCTATATTTGTTACAAAATTATATAGAGCATAAATAGATTCCAAAGGTTTCTGAGTATACGAGTATAAAGCATAGTTTTAGTAATGTAATTGTTCCTTTCAGGAAGTTCAAAAACATTTCTTCAATCAGGAAAGGACCATTCAATGCAACAGCAAACACATAAAAAATCCAAATTTTACACTTTCACTTTATGTCTGAAGTCAGAGATTTGCTATTGCGGTTAAAACCTTTCATATATTTTGTCAGTTCTTCCAGGCAACAGTGACAGGGATTCTGGAACATGTAATTCCATCATAATTTCAATTTGTTTAATTGCAACTACATAACTCTCTATATATTACATACGATAAAGTACAGAGTGATGAAGATCTGCATTATATGGTAGCTGCAGGTCTCAAATGGACCAGACTGAATTTCTTTCATGAAGAGCGCATTGCCATCCATGCCCTAGTGTATCAATTTATTGATAACCAAATGTCTTAGTCTCAGTGATCTGAACTCAATAAAAAGTGGATAGTATAACAAGTCAGTGACATTCTTTTGGAAACAACCTGCTCCATTATGTACAATTTCCATATCTTTTTCGAAGATTTTAATCCAAAAATAGAACTGGGACATGGAGAGAGGCAGAGTTGGCAATTTTTATAATATCTGTCTCTTTCTTTTTTCTTAAGGCATAAAATGTGGTTAGAGAAGAATATTACACAGAGAAGAATATTACACATGAATTTATCATAAACACTGCTTTACAAAATAATGTAACCATTATCCTGCAAATCATACTTTGTTTAGTTGAAAAGATGTCCAAAAAATTATGTATATTCTTCATAAACAAAACTGAAAATTTTCACAGTTTCAGTTGTTTTGTCTTATTTCCTCCATTCTTAGACTTCCTATACTTTGTGTCTTATTATTTAAACTATGTTATAAATCTGGCTGTCTTAAAGGACCAGAGTTCACTGACGTTAACCTGCAGTATTAACAAAACCCTCTACTTTCTATATAAGAAGGAATCACTTGCATATCTACCAAACCTCACATTTACAAACATGTCCTATGGAGAGGTCATGTGGTGTCTCTGCCAGGGTATGGGCTTTCTGCTATGAGTGATAACTGTCTCTCTCACCAGCTATCATACTCATTCAGACATGGTTATAATGAGCCTACAGCAGCACTGCAGAGTGAAGGTTACTGTCCCATTTGCTATATCTGCCTTACACATTTCTCAGGTTATTTATTATTATTATTATTATTATTATTGTTGTTAATTGCA
>NW_019742439.1:43869-60978 GCF_002891405.2 Cryptotermes secundus
TTATGTAATTTATTTTTGACTTATAATGTGTTTGTCTAATGTTTGTATAATGTTACACGTAATTACATTCATCTACACTGTGCTAAGTCTGTAATTGGCCTTGCGGCTGTTGACTCGGCACATTAATAATAAAGAATTGAATAGAATTGAATAGAATTATTATTATCATCATTATTAGTGGGGGGTGAGACTGAATCCACTTGGTACTGCGGCCAATATTGGCCTATCATACCAGCCCCAGATGATAGGTGAGGGTGTTTGTGGAGCAATTGGTGGAATGAAGATTGTCAGGGGAAAGTGAAGTACTGGAGAAAACCTGCCCCAAAGCCACTTTGTCCACAACGAATCCCACATGGCCAGACCTCTGCTTGAACCCGGGCCACCACAATAGGAAGCCAGTGACTAACCACCTGAGCTATGGCATGGCCTATTTCATACCTAAGTTCCATATTTAAAAAAAGGGGGCGATCAGAAAACAGATGACAGGCCTACATGACATAAAATAGATACCTCATTACTACATAAGAATTTTATTAGATATTTTTAATACTGTATATATTTAATGAAGTAACATGAGAAATGGTTTATGATTCTATGCAATGTGACATCTGGAGTGGATTACCCTCATAACAGCACATTTGGAAATTAAGTCATTGAATATCTAGACCCATGAGACACAAAAGATCACAGATAAATCATTCAGAAAAAATGTGTATTTCAATTTAAGTTACACCTTTCAATGATTTCTTTTTTAATAAAATACTTGTTAAAATGATGTCTTTTCTCTTTTGGCATTTCTGTGGTTATGGTTCAAACATATGTTACAGCTTTGAATTATATAAAGAATTATTATTTATTGTTTGAATGTACAAATCTATTCCAAATTTAATGAGTAGCAGCTTTATCTGAAATTCAAAATTAAAAGCTTTCAGACTTAGTCGACTGATCCAATCTAAAGAATCAGAAGCAAGAATAATGACAAATGTAATGTAAGTAGAAGGCTGAAGGATCTTAATTACTAGCAGCAAATACTGAGCAGCACATTCACAAATACAAGAACAAATACTACAAGAATTATGTCATATATCTCTCCCTCATATCTTAATTTGTACATGTCTGTAATTTATTTATAGCTTAGGACGTTTGGTAGATATGAAGTTACAAGCAATTCCACTGGCTTCTCTATATTTTGCATTTTCATTCAACACTTAATGTACATAAGAATGACAAGATCCTGAATGGGTATTTGCATGCTTACAGAACCACTATACTAGAAAAAAGTGAAACTAAGTTTAAAGTAACCAATAATTATAGTTTGAAGATATGAATGGAATAAGGAATGACATAAACATAGATGTGTGGTAAGATTTTTGAACGAGAGTTATGTCAGATAAAAATGCTTTGGAGAATAATGCCTTCAGACTGTAACTATAATTTTGTTGGATCTGAGATTCTCACAGTGGTGACTAAGAAGAGCACAGTCTTTTGGGATGTGAAGCCGTGTAGTCTGGTAGAAGTTTGGTGATGGTTCAGAGGAATGTACAGCCTTCATCTTTAGGATCAGAGAGTAAGCCAAGCCAGCATTCAGAAAGATCTGTTTGCCACTTGTTTTTTTTGCATGTTGCTTGCTTGTGTTACTTTTCAGTCATGAAGAAGAAGGCAGTACATGCCTCAAATATGTTGATGAAGTTCTACCAGATTTAATGACATTGTATTCCAGAGGATCAGTAGTTGGGATAGCTCAGTCGGTATAGTGATTAGTCTATGGGTCGGACAACCAAGGAGTGGATGTTCGATTCATGGCAGAGGCAAGAGATTCTCCAGTGTTCAGACTGTTTATTGTAAACAGTTAAGCCAGTCTGCATGTCTTTCACATTTAAACTTCTGCTGAGGAAACCTCACGGAAATGTGAAGTTGAAAGACCAAGACAGATAATTGTATAACATTAGGACAAATCTTAGAAAAGTGGGTTGTGCGGATAGGAGGTGGATGGAACTGGTTCGGGAGGTGGCCAGCTACTACACTATTAGCCTGTAAGCACTGAAGTTCACTCTACTTTAAAGTAAGCTTTTACCATCTCTTGAAATATTTCCTTCATAATTTAGACAATAAAACGTTAAAAAAATTAATTTATCTAATTTTTCTTCATAATGTTTGAAATAAAAAAATTCAACCCCATACTGCCAGTCGAGCTGAGAACACACTCTGCCAAACATATGTAGAAAGTGTATTAGTGAGGTGAGCTCATCTCCTGAACATAGCACCTTTCTTACCTTCTCTGTGACTGTCGGAATGAAGTGATAACCACACCTGCTTTGCTGGAGTTTTGTGGGGAGTCATGCTGGAAGCTTGCCCTCTGAGACATGCTACCTGCACCACCTTCTGAGTCCTGAATCGATCTCCTACTTGCATAATAGGTCTGCAATTTTAAGCAATTATAATACAATAAAACACCACTCTGTTACATATTTTCTGACTGAAAATTATGATGTCATTAATTCAGTGTTTCACATAAAAGCGATAAGAAAGAATAGAAGTCAATAAAAAGTTCGTCGAGTGACTTTGCGATTGATAGTGTAACGGACCAAAAATGAAACAATTCAAAATAGAAAGAATAGACATTGAAACGTGCAGTACATTTATACACTGGTTAAACAGGAAAACTGACCTAGGCTGACCGTATTGTAAGTGTAATTGTAATTTATTTCAAGTTCCAGATGATCCAATAAAACTGGTTACAAACCATAGGATATAGAACATGTCAAATATTAGTTATCTTAATTTATTTTCATATAACACGGTATTACAATAATTTATTTCTAAAATTCACTTATTGGGAAACAGTACTCACATAGTTGTAAAATTCAGAAGTAATAATTTCATTACAACCGTTTAAAAGTCATGTTCAAGTAGAGGCATGAATTTTGCTCTTTTCTATACTATCTTGATCAAAGGCAAACTTTATCATGTAAACTTGCATCTACATATCTCCTAATGCAACATTTGAAGTGTAACTTTTTAATGCGTTTGTGTCAGGCAATGTGTGTCTTCCCATTTCTGACTTGATCATAGGAAAAACATGTCACTACAACAAATAGTAACACTACAAAAAACACCTCAAAATCCTGACTGTGCTATACCCACTATAACCATCATAACTGAATTACTAAAGAGTAGCCAGTGAATTTGCTTGGCTCCCTAGTGCACATGTGCCCTAACTAAGTTCAGCTCTGTTTGGCAGCTAATCCTGTATATATCACTCAGTTTCCTAACATGTATATTTATCTTGCATTTACCTGGATCACATTTGTTGTGATGGAGGCCGACCTCGAGCTAGTACCAGCTTTGTGTTCATGAGTCACAGATTCAATGCCTAATTCATCAGACAGCTGAAAATCATCTGATTTCCCCTTCTCCTCTTCACATCCATCCCTCTTGGCCTGCCCCTCAGATCCTTTCTGTTTTGTCTGTGTACGAGATAGTCGTCGTTCTGATTCCAGAATTGGAACTGATGCCCGTTTCTCCTCAGTCTTAAACTGCACACTTGTACCAGTAGCCTTTGTTTGTTCTTCAGTACTCTCCTTTGTAACAGGTGACATTGCTTTCATTTCTTTTCGTTCTGTGGGTGTGTCCTGTTGCTGTTTTGTTTCTGAGTCAGTCTCTGTCTCAGTTTCTGTTTCTGGCTCTGTCCGTGGAGCGTCATTGTCCTGAGGACTCGTTTCAGAGTTGTTTGACCCAACAAGGGTGACATTACTGAGATTGCTTGGTGATGATGGGGCACTTATCACTGTGTTATCTATAAACAGTAGGAAAATTAATTTAAAAATTAATTAAAATAATATGTGCCTTGTTAAATAAGAAAGGGAACACTGATGATTTGTAATCTTCACCTTGTATTTTTAAGGGGGCAAGATCAAATGATCTGCAGCATGCATATGGGTATGGGTTATAGAAGTGCACAGAAAGACAAAGAGCCTCTAACAGAAATGAGTACCAGGAATATTCTTGGGGCTAAAGGGAGGCCAGTGCGCAGGGCTGACAACCTTGCCGCCACCTGTGAGCCGATTGTCTAGAAAATGTGGGGACCTCAACATCTCTCAACCCTATGGGCCTCCACGACCTGTTACAGGGATAGCTTTACTTTACTTTATTATTACGTATACATTTTATTCATATTTATTTTAAGGTTCACTTTACTTGAAGGCCTAAATGAACCGTCACATATATCTTTCAACTCCTGTCACAAAAGCCTTTGTCACCCTATGGATAGCAGACCCAGTGGGGCAAAATGCATGTCTGAATGTTGTGGGAAAGAGAAAAATATCTGTCCTGATGAGGATCAAAACCTAATGCCTAAGTTGTCCAGCCCACAGTATAAGTCACTATACTGAGTTATACGTTTCACTTTTATTTTATTATATTTTAAGGACTATTTCACTTAAAGTTCTATATATTTAAAATTCCTTCTCGTATTTTGTTGAAACTTGAAATATGACACCAATACTAGAAATACAAGGGGGGATCCAAAAATAACCGGAAACGACCTGTTGCGTGCGCATGCTTTGTAGTTACAAGTTGTGCTGCTAGGTGGTGTTAGCTGGGGGTCTCCCGCGACTGTTAGTGAGCTGGCGTCAGTCTGAGTTAAGTGGTTTGTCTGTGGTGCTCTGTTGTGTGCGTTCCAGTTTCAACCCTTTGGCGATTAGTGAGATGGCCGACCAGAAGGAACAAAGAGTGTGCATGAAATTGATGAAGATCGTCGAAAGACCATTGACCAACTTTCTGAGGAAAGAACATCTCATGGAGCATGGTCCAGCGAATTTTAACCGAAGGTTTGCACATGAGACGGGTGTCTGCAAAATTTGTTCCTCGCTTGCTCGGAGATGACCAAAGAGAAAACCGCGTCAATGTTTGCCGCTACTTGAAGAGTGAAGTGCAGTTTTCCCTAACAGAAAGCAAAATTTCACGCACACTCTTTGTTCCTTCTGGTCGGCCATCTCACTAATCGCCAAAGGGTTGAAACAGGAACGCACACAANTTCACTTTAATTCATTCTGAGGCTGTAAGTAACTTGACAGAGTCTGATAAAATTTAATATTCAACATTCCAATTGCTTGGGTATTACCAATTTTAAGAACTAGATGGCAGACAGACATCATGCCTTCCCCATTTTGTTAAATTTATTTTAAATTAACATGTTGAACATGGTAATGAATTTTGGGTACTATAAAATGTAAGGAATTTGACTAGTTGAGTGACTATTCGCTTCAAAAGGACTCTGCTTGAGCAAAATGCTGTGGTTGTTAGGGCACCAACTGGTCTACCAGCCAAACCAGATTAGGACTGACAAAGCATAACACAGAAATATCAACCCTTAACAATACAATAAGGTTGGCTTTTATTTTAAAATATGGATACCACCAATACAACTAAATTACTGCCAGAAATGTTGCATTAAGTTCCTTGCATTCTTTCCATTAGGGCACGCAGTAGTGTAGTGGTTAAGGCACTATGCTACAAGTCCCGATGTGGTCATTGGATTTTTTTTCAGTTGACCTAATCCTTCCAGCCACACTATGGCCATGGGGTTCACTCAGCCTCCAACAGAAATGAGTACCAGGAATTAAATAAATAATTTTCCTGGGGAGTAAAGCGCGGCCAGCACGTAAGGCTGACAACCTTACTGCCATCTTTGAGCCGATTGTCTAGATAATGTGGTACCCTCAACGTCTCGCAACCCTATGGGCCTTCACGGCCTGTTACAGGGATAGTTTTACTTTTTACTTATATTCTTTCCATTATTACAGATAAAGGAATCCTAATTTTGTATAAAATAATATCTCAAGGACTATAGATGTAAATTTTTAATGGAGACTGTATGGATGGAAGGTACAATAGATGCATATGAGATGATAAGTGGCATCCACACTGCTAATTGAATCATGCTTCTAACAAAAATTATTATTTCACTCACCAGTAAGAGTCTCAGAACTTGAAGACACGGCAATTGTCTTCGGAATGGTAAGATGACGCCCATCGTCTTCTGTTTCTACACGAATACTCACACTCTTGCGTGGTGTGGTACAAGGTGAGGGATGGTGTGTTGGACTTTGTCGGATGACTGGGGGGCTTTCTTTTATCAATGCTAATTCCCTTGATTCCTCTTCAACTGTTACATAAATAAAATACATCCATGTAAGGAGAGAAATTGTATACTATTTGATTATATTTTTGATAGGAAACAAACAAGATTATTTAAATATATTTAGGCAATAAAAGAAAAGTTGTACTTGACATAACTGAAAAAACGAAGAAAAAAAATAAAATACTAGGTGGGTTTTTCAGCTTTTAAAAAAGACTTAAATCCTTTTTATTGAAACATTCTTTTTATATGATAAATTAATTTGTTAGTTTTAATAAAAAAGCAGATGGTGCAAGGACTTATGTTTGGATGTCATAGCCATTCATGAGCTGTATATAGTAGTTTGTGTATTTTTTGGAATGTTGTATTTATATATTGCTTATGATTGTAACAAATGTTGGTAGTATGCTTGTAACTTTGTAGATTTGTTTTGTTAACTTGTATTACCAAATGACTTGTCCAAGTGTTACTATGTAGCAAAATTGATGAAATAAAATACAATACAACACAATATATTCTGCATTCATAGTTTTATAACAAGAAAATACACGCAGTATAAAAAAGATATACAATTCAGAATTTGGATTCCAGTACTGGTGACTGAACATAAGAAGGGTAGGCATATTTTATTTTTTGCAATCCACTGTTAAATGTTACTTGACACATTGACCCAAACTGGGTATGTAATCAAAGTAGAAATACCCGTAATAGTAAGTTAGAGAGAAACAAACCTTATATATTTCCCATGCTAAGAAGGAGGGTAAGAAAAAATTAGGAATATTATTAAGTCAGCCATGTCAAAGTGAACCTGAGCATAATATTTTGCTACAAGGATAGCTGGATGTAGAGCATTTGAGGTTAAAATGTAAATGTAGAGATATAAACACTGAAAAATTTTAAAAAGCTAATGGAGCACTTCTCTATAGGGGACTATTGAGAAGCAGCATTATAAGCTTCATGTTAACCCACTTACACCTGCGGAAGCTGCATCGCCAGTGCCCCTTGGAGAATGCTTGAGAATCATAACTATGGCTTCGATCACGATCACTCATCTCTGAACCATAACCTGAAATGGTGCACTTGTATGAGAAGGAAAAGACCACTGATCATTATTATGCAGGAAGCTTGCAAATGGAAGCAAAACTGTCAACCTGTATGATGAATATGTCAGGAAGATTGTCAATTGTGATGACACAAATTTAGCAGAACAACTGGAAGTATTTAAGCATAACAATGTGAATGGATGATGCCATGATTATAGAAAGAGGTAGGTATCAAAGAGTATTAAGATAATAAAAGAAACAATATCAGAGACCTAAGAAATATAAGTCACCTTCAAACCTTCTAAAAATAACAATCTTCAGTGTTGTTTGCATGAGTTCTCATATTTCAGAAGAAAAACAGTTTGAGACAAATCACAGTTTCCATCTTTTTTTTTTTTTCAAGGAATTGATTCAGATCACTCCAAGCAAATCTATTCCATCTTTTCATATATCTTGTTGGATCCTCTTGGATGATATTGTAGAATATATTTATAAATTCTTGCATCTATCATTCTTACTGAATACTTAATTCCTAACTGTTTTAATTGAGTAGTATACCCTTAAATCATTGCACCTGACTTGTTCGAGATTTCATTCTTTAAAATTATGTCCAGTTTTAAAAAGATAAAGCTGCAAATATTTAGTTTCCTCTGTTCTTCTCTTTTCCTTATTTATTCTTTTACTTTTAAGAATGGCTTACCAAATATGCTAACTTGCTTGCAAAATATATTATTTTAACTCAGCTGCAACCAGTTACAGTTGGTTTGGTTTCAGTTACTTTCTTGTCAGCCCATACAAGAGAAATTAGTACATAAAAAACTCAGACTGTGACACAGCTTGTCATAGTGACATATCAAATGTGGAAATAATAACTCTTATAGCAGTAAGTGTAGGAGTTTACTGATCAGTAACTTAAATGCTAAGGTTGCAAATAGAGACAAGATTCAGTACGTTATGGTAGACGCACATGTCCTACATAAGAGCAGGGTGCTGAATAAGTTACCATTTGATCCAGTAAATCACCAAAGTCTGTTGAGGGACAAAACTAATTCAAACAGTTAATCAAATAAAACAGTAAGAAAGCAATATTTAGCAAATGCAACTAGGCTTTAAGAGTAGCTTCCTGATTCAAATCATGGGATCCAATATGTTATATAATAATATAGGAGTTTGAAAAATAAAATGCCTAAAATAAATTGAAATAAAAACATTAATCACGGCAAAGGAAATTTCTTAGTTGAAGGAGAGGCAATCTCCTTCATAGGAAAAATAGCTCTTTGCATTCTTGCTGCACAACTGCACATATGTTTTGCACTCACACAGTAACATAAGACATACTGCAATTACATACAGAAAATACAACCATAAACTACTACACAAGAGAAGGAGTGACCTCTAGAGTACCAGCTGTGTATTAAGGAGCAGTATGAAGAAATCACAACTGAGTGTCTGATTTCTGTGTTTCAGGAAAAGTCTCAGAGAGTTATCTCAAAATATGAGGGGTAAGCTTTACCAGAAACAGAACTAGCACCACTGGTTCTTCTGGGTGATGCGCTGCTCCGTCTCCGTTCACTGTCATACAAGTGCAGAGTGCTGTGGTCCTCTCGGACACCCAATACATCCAGTGACCTGCAAAGTTATCACAACATCATGAATTTGGTAATTTCTAAAAAGTTCTCTTCAGAATTAAGCACCTGTCACAGCATAAGGTACAAAAAGCTCACTGAAATATATTCTGAGCCAGCTAAAATCAGAGCATATTTTCACACTCTCTTCCTCTAAGATCCATTTTAATATTAGCTTATATTCTACACCTAGATTACCCAGGTGGCCTCTTCCTTAGAGAATTCCTGACTGAAATTACATACGCATTTCTAATTTCTCTGTTGAACACTACATGTGTCACCAAACTAACACTCCTTGATTCAACTGCCATAGCAATATTAAGCAAAGGAGTATAATTTATGAACTTCCATATTATGCCATTTTTCTATCCTTATATTACTTCCTATTCCTTAGATCCAAATAGTCTCCCCATCACTGTCCTGGAAAAAAAAAATCATGAAGAATGCTTTAATGTCCCATAAACTGAGAACTGTTTTAGTTTAAAATTTGTAGAAAAGCAGTGAGAATGAATGTGCTAATTTTTCCTTGGGCGATAAGTTGTGTCATTGTGAACTGAAATTTCAAACATTTCAAAGATTCTGTCTATTTCCATCATCAGGATAGATGTGGTAAGTGACCATGTATCACTGATATTTATAACAGTCTGTCAAATCATCGCCTCTTCCTATTAGCATATTAGGTAGAATAAGGACTCAGTCAAACTTTGTGGTTAACCATCCAACTCTAACCTATAACCATGTCGCTTAACCTGGTGTTCCTGTTTCCAATTACTTTGTTTTCTTTTGAGGGTGAACTTCTCTGTGTCTTCTTGGGATTTTCATGATATGTGTGTTTGAGTACCTTAATCATCTGGTACTGTGATTCCATGCTTTGCTGAGTTTGAAACCTTTCTCTCTGCTTTCATTGCGCTGATGTAATTTTTTCTATACAAATTCTACAGAAACTTCTTAAAAACTGGATAGGTCTGACTGTTGTGTTGATATTCTTAAGAATTTTCTACATGACTATAGTGCTTCATCTCTTTTCCAGTTGTTTTAACTAATTCAGACATTTAATTAGCATTTTTGAATACTATGCATAATTTAACGTTTTAACACATTTTACAATATAATAATTAAAAGACCAAGATAGGAAATATTTTAAATTACATTATATAGATCTTGATTTATAGCTGCATAAGATGTTCTAATTTTGAATTACTTTCAATTAAAGACATATAACTTTCATGTATGCAGATAAAATATTTGTTAGCTTCAAGATATTAAACGAAATGATGGGAAGCAGGGACTCACATAATAGACCCAGCTGTGCTTGTCTGAGCTTCTGGTGGATCTGCATTGTAGAAAACCTTCTTCAGTGCTTCAAGTACTGTTACACCATCTGTGAATACTCGATACGTCAACAGAAATGTGTTTAAGAAGTCAATAGAGAGGAACCGCAAGTCTGTGAGCCTCTCCAGGAGTCGTTCTGGTGTGGCGTATCGAATCTGGGGCACCTGCAAAACCACAGGCAAATTGGATAAAATTGTTAGAAATGTCATAGGAATGATATCACTGGTATAGGTTAAGCAGTTATACCCAGTTAAAGTTATGCTGAAGGGGCAGTAACTTAGCAGTAAGGATATTTTTTGCATTTCCACTGGAATGTTATACAGTATGTCACACAATGTTTTGGTTCATGGGTTATACATTTTTAGGCACTTTATTATATTGATAAAATATAAAGAAGTTTTATTTTCATTTAGGTCTTCTAGAGTGTGTTGAACATAAAACCCGAAACTTGCCCTCTTTCATTATCGTCTTTATCAGATTTTGATTAATTTCATTCTGTTCTCAAAATATACTAATTCTCATTCACGATTAGAAAAATACGCTTCATGTGAAAGTATTTTTTTAGGCATCTTATGGCAAATGTTAGAAATTTAAGTTTCGTATTACTTTGTGGAAGTGATCTGTAAACTGAACATTTTTGCTCTCTTCAGTTTTATCTCCAGCCTACAGCTCAGAAGATAAAATTCTCTCAAATATTTTTAAGCACCCAGTAATAATATTTTAAAATTAGGCTGGTGAGAAATTCTCCATTTTTCTCACCAAGATTCAGAACATAGAAGAAAATAACTGAACTGGAATTTGAACTCATGCCCATTTCCTGTCCCTTTGTGTGTGTGTGTGTGTATGTGTGAGCATGCGTCTGCATGTGTAAATATATATACATTCTAAGTTTCAAATCTTAATTCCACCTGGAAGTGTCTTAAAAGTGTGTAAGACATTTGGGAATTACTACATAATATGACGGTGTTATGTAAAAGATAATGTAGGAACAAGCTTACCCATAATTGAACAACAGGAGCACAATATAATGTAATACAGATTGCCAAATTATTTTTTGAAAAAGGGTTATGTCAGAAGCTTTTAGGAAATATCCAGCACTTTGTACTTTTAATGTGTATAAACCTAAGAGAGTCAAACCATGCAGGCAGCTCTGTCTTACTTTGCATTGAACTTCCCACATTTTTGTTGTTATTAACAAAATTTTCTCTATGAAACAGACCAATACTATCTAGACACGAGAGTACATGATAGTTCTTACATTTTCTTGGACTGTCCTTGTTACAGGAACATTTCCTTTGTGTTATGTGTGAGGAAGAATGTTTGGGCTGGTATGCATAATATAAGTTTACAGACTTACCTAATTTGTGTTCAGAATGAGGCTTTCAAAGAACTGCTGAAGTTACTGTCTGAATTTTTCTGCATAAAAGACTTCCAGATTATACAGTTTACCAAACAGGAAATAATTTATGTGTAGCATATTCAAGTAAAACATTACCAACATGCCATGCTGTACAGTTTTTTGTTCTATTAAAAACTGAAAATTCCATGTGTGAAGAATGCCAGAACAATCAACTGCAATACTGATTTATTATAAAAAGATAATTAGTGACCATATAATTCAAGACATTCTACACATACCTAATCAAGAACTGGTATTTCAACCCTTTGTTTACTCCAAGAGCAAATGAGAAATTACAGACAAGTTGCCATACCTTGCAGGAATTGAGGGTACGACTGAAGCGAATGTCCACATCATCCTTGAACAGCCTGGGATCATTTTTGATGGATTGTGGCATGGTGACTGATGACGTGTCTGACATTGAACTATGCAGCAAGTCATTGAAGTGAACGTTGTCCATGCACTAAAACATTTTCCTTTTTGTACTCCTCAGCTTAACACATTTTCCATTGTTTAACACATAGTTTGTTCCTAAAATATGCTGGTTAAAATCACAATGCATCTTTCATTCTGAAATTTTGTGATATAAATACACTCTCAACATGTAGTGAGTCAGAAAAGAGCTGTTTTCGAAATTCTGTGAGACATGATAGCATGCCACAAAGGACAACTAAAATAACACTGAATTACTCATGTGATGACAAACTTTGTTACTGCATACCGTTATCTCAGAAAAATTGTTTCCTTTGGCTTTTCTTGATGATACAAGGTGTATGTTAGATAAATTTCTATACATTAAACAAAATTTTTTCTAAATAATTGCTTCTGAAATCATGGTGTACTTTGATGATCAGCAAATGTGAAACATGTTATCATATGAGAAAATAACATTACACTTATTGAGCCAAATATTATAGCTAATGACTTTTAATACTCTAAACTTTTCTAACTGCTTAGAAGTTATCAGTATGCTTAGCATTAAGCTATGAAGGAGAAGAGAATACTATTTTGAAGCTCCGTGCATTCATATTCATTAACAATCATGGCATTAGACAGAAGTAAAGAGTCAGCTTCAAACTCCAACTGCCAATAGTCCACAATATCCACTGACCATTAAACTGAATTCAAAAGAAGAATATTGTATTTCAGCATCGTGTTGCAATTGTTTAACTTAATGTCCATGTATTTATCATCCGTCAATATTGCAACACTTGTGTATTCACTACTTAATTTTCATTTTAGTTTAACATTATACAGTTTGACAAAACATGTTTTGGCCCCAAACAACCATCTTTAGGTGTCTTGATATGTTACAAATATTTTATTAAATTATGTTAAAACTGCTATACTGTCTTAGTCTGTGTTAAAATCACATGCTGTAGTCCTCTTTTCAAGGTAAAACCAGATAAAATCCTTTAAAGTTTCTCTTATACCCACGTTATTTTGGTGCATACATGGACGTTAAGTCAAAAGAACTTTGTAATAAAAGGCAGATGGCAAATGTTACCAAGTTTCAAAAGTACTTGACACTACATTTTAAGATTCCAGTAGATTATATCTCACATATTCATCATTCACATATGTCAGAACACATTTCATATATAAAATAGATTTGAGAACCAAGAAAAAAATACATCCAAAAGTTTGCAAAAAGAAAAATGATTAATAAGGGTTCAGAAAGCTGCAAATAGATCATAAGGAAAGAAAATATGGAGATATGAGCTGAACCAAACTGGTTAAGCATAGAAGGAGAGTAGTAATGCTTCAGGGTGTGCAGGGGAAATAATAACAGGAAACAAAATGTGAAGGTTGTACACAACCACAAGGAACAGTCTATGAGTATTATAAAATGTCCTTAAGAATTGTGTCAAAACCAAAAACTGGCAAGATGTTGCTTTTATTACAACTATATGCATGAAAACAGAATTTACACCCTAGATTGAATCAGTACATGATTAACTGAAGACAAATTGGTTGAAATTGTGAGGAATATGGCTGTCTTTTCCATGGAAAGATATCACTATAAATCAAATAACTAAAATACCTGGCTGATATCACTGATCCAAGCAGCTTTTTCCTGCATGGTGGGTGCAACAAGGTGCACAACCACCTGTGGAAACCCTGTCTTCACATCAATGACGATTTTGAAGTCGCGATTGTGAAGGTGACAGCTGCCGCTTGAAGTCTCACTGATTCCACTTGACTGACTTGACATTGAACAGACAGATGACTCTGTAGAAAAAATTTAATGCCGCAACTATCATTACTTTCTAGAACTATTCAAGAAGCAGTTGTGTTGTTACACAAATTCCTAGAAATTCTCAGCTATAGGATTTCAGACTTTATTTCTTTTTTTCATTTTATCACATGTCATTGGAACCTATATAACATGCTATAATTACTTTTTCATAATAAAAATGCAACAGAGTTTAAAAAGCATGTCATGAAGTCATATAGAGGGAGTAAAATACATGAATTCTGAACACTGTATTGAGGTGAATGGACATCTTCATGCTCTTGTCACTTTGCCCCATGAAAAGGAGACACATGTACACAGCTGGATAAAAAAAAATTGTTTTGGAATGTTCTATAAATTTCGTTATTTGTGTAATTTGATGTTTGCAGGTATTACTACGTGCCAGATATTTCTGAATTAATAACTAAAGCACTGCATTCCATGATCACAGATTTATACTGGTTTCATATCATAATTATTTGCCAAGATGCTTGCTCCATTAGGAAGTTCAGATGCAGGATGTGTGATCAATTTGTCCTGCAGAGAGTAAGATTTCCTACTTGTTATATGTTTCTTAATTGTAAGTGACAATTCTTATTATACTAATTATGTGGATATCCTTTTGATGTGAATTATATTAAAATTTCTTTATTTCCTTTCATGCAAAACGAGAACTTCCCCTTGCCATATGCCTCTGTTATTTCCAATATAAAAACTCCACATTAAGAAGTTAAACTAGGCAAAACAGAAAATTATGTACACTTAAAAGTGCAGAGTACATATGAAAGCAACAGTAAGTGAAACTTTATAAGGTAAAATTTTCTTTCTGATACTAAAAGAAAAAGCACATGTTTCAGTGGCTAGTGAAAATGAAAATTCAGTCTATTATATCTTATTTTCATTACATGAAACGTTAAGATAAGTTCAGAAGATGTTAGATTTATGAACTTCTGATAGCAATAAACATTTTGACAACTACGAGAAATGGTGGACTTTTCTGTCATGTAGCATATGTTCAAAAATGTGCCACTAAACAGAAAGACTGAGCCAAATCTGTGAGGAAAGTATCTGGTTCTTCACTGCACCCATGAGATAAGCTCATCATAAGTACAAGAATGAGTTAAGAGATGATGTCAAGTTCTGTTTCAGAATAAACATAAACACCATCAGGGAAACACTTAATGAGAGAAACATTTTGTAGCAAAATACAAACAAAATAAAAGATAATCAAAGATAACAGTATCAGTATTCTAACTTCAGGAAGCTATTCTATATGTTGCTGCTTTGAAAAAATTTATGTCAAAGAGAGGTGAAATTACATATTTGGATATTTCTGTGGTCACTCTTAAACTGTAGCAATATCTGCATATTATTTAGAAAGGGTGGAGAAAGATGATGGCAAATTTGATTTTAAATGGAAGATATTTGGTCAGAATAATGCCTATAGACTCACAAAATTCCATGGAAAAAGTTGACAAAGTCACACAACTGTCAAAGCATAATAAATGCTAACCATCGTCATCATTTACGCCGTGGTCACTCGGATCCTCAATGAGCAGTGCATCAGCCAAAGGGATCTTGCCGATTTCAGGAACAAGGTGAAGTCGCCCTCCGGAAGTTCTGAAATTAAACAACAATATCTGCTATATCAATCAAATCTCACTTTTACCCACAAAATAAGTATCTTTCCTTTCCTATTAATTAGGCACGATAGATCACTGTGGTCGTGGTGCAAGGGTCAAGAAGGCCCACCCCTTATACATTCATTCATTCATATTAATTAACAAAAGATCGTTGCATATGATATTTTATGGTCCCAGATGCTTACAAATCAAATAATATACACAATGCTTTGACTTACACCCTGTGTATGACCTGGTTACATCTTTAATCACAACTTGAAATCACTGGAATATATGAATGAAAGAGGGATGGATTTTTAATTTAGAGGAAGGAAGAACTGTAATAATAAGGAACCTCAGTAACAGCTGCATATCATCAATTTTACAAGTGACAGCATTTAAAAATATCTACGGAGAGGGGATATGTAGTATAGCAGCTAACATATTTGTTCTATACATCCAGAAATTGTTTTCTAAACAATTTGTTTGATTTATATTATGACAGATATTTTTAAATTTGCCTAGGAAATTCTAGATTAATATCGCTGAAATAATATTAAAACCAGTGACTTTTCAATGTCCTTCTATTCATATACCACTGCCATATTATACTGTAAAAGGTGTGAGACTTTTAAAAACAGGAAAAAAAATATGAAGTTTAAATTTATTTATTGTAAAGTATACTGATGAAAGTACTAATTAAATTAATGGAAACAGAATTTTAAAAAAATTCTTCGCATTCTAACTTTGTCTTGTATGTGTGAACGTCACAAAATTTTTGAATGTGGAGTAACAAATTTCCAGTTCTTCTGCATTAGAGATAACTAAACTCCCTAATTAAAATAAAGCACAGAAATCATCAACCATAACATGTTTCTGTGCTGGAAATACACATGCCAAAGTGTGATGCAAATACAGGAATCAGTGTGACATGTTACATTTTCTGCCCAATACTGCAGATTGCGTTCTGGTAGAATGGCAATATAAGTGATGATACTGGCTGCTTTAAGACGCTTTCTTTATTGTTATTTGTACATATATGAAAGGCAGGCGATAAAGGAAACATGCCATCAGCACTAATGTTTATCTGAATAAAATACCACTAAAATTAACATACATTTAGAAAATGTACTTATGTGGGAGCAAGTTTAAAATTTAGAAATGAGAATAATTATGATTAAGTCACAAACTGTAGCTCTGTCAGTTATTAAAAATGCTTTCAGTATCATATATTATATGGCATAAAATCGTAAGATGACAGATGAATTGCAAAAGATATGAAAGTGACTAATTCAAGTACCCTCTCAGGAATAGTCAGGAGATGTTGAGAAACCCCACAAAAATCCTCAGTAGATCCAGAATGCCTGCCGAGATTCGAATCAAGTACTTCTTGAATACAAATCTAGATTGTTACTGCCTATTAGTATTCTGTTGAACAATTGTTAACACTCCATTTACTTTAAAAAATTATTTAAATTCTTGTGTGTGCAAAACAATTTCGCACCTTGTTTTGGATAGGCATGGAACATGGTTCATGACAGTGAAGGAAGAACATAAATTACTATTATCTTAAAAGTACCTGAAAATATTTGGCCTTATAAACAGATTAAATAACTGGGCAATGTAGGAGCAAAAAAACTTGACTTGCACAAATCCCCTAATGTTATCAACACAGCAAAATCTACTGGGTTTATGGTTAAGATCGGGGGGGGG
>NW_019742439.1:61049-130970 GCF_002891405.2 Cryptotermes secundus
GGAGATGGTTATTTTTTGGGTTTTCTTCTACCAGAGTTAGTTGAGTAAATGTACACATATTTAAAACAAAAAAAAATAGGGCATGTTGGTCCTTGCTCTCAAACCCAAGGAAAGATTATATGAAGAATGTTCAATAATTCTTATGACGACATTATTCAGGAGCTAATCAAATTTGAATCCATAGTTTCTTCAGAGTTATACGGAATATTATATATCATAGTGAGCTCAGTGTTTAATATCTGGCATATAGAAGCCATGATTTGTACAGTTCTAATATAAATATTGAGGGGGTGAAATCAGATAAATTGCAATTTGCCTGAAGTGTATCTTAAATGTTTATTCAGTACCCACACTTATGCGCACACTTATGCGCACATTTATGCAATTGTATTTAAAATACACGCGAGAAAATATGTCTAAACACTTTAAAATAGACTTGTAAACCTATTAAACTTGTTCGGATTTATTTATAAAAAAAAAAGACGATAATATTGGGTTCAATTATTTATGGAAAAATAATAAGACCGACAATTTTATTTACACATTAATGTTATTATAGTTATCACAATCATTATTATATTATGAAATCAAGATAGCCATTAAACGACATGTTACCGTTGTTCAAAAATTACTACACCGATTTCGTTATTATATATCAAGCATACACTCTCATTACAGAGGCACTACAGGCGAATTTCGTTCATGAACTATTTTAGTCGTAAAATAGATAAGATTTCATTACTGCAATACCTTGTCGCCAATATGAGATGATTTGAGAAGAGAAAGCACTGCCTTAGGGCTTCCTTCTCACTTTTAAAATTTGTTAACCTGCTCCTTGAAGTTCGAGGTTTATCAGATGGGATCTGGATCAAGCTCCCTGCAAAATAAACGAAATAAAATTATACAGATGAATGAAACGAGAACACACAGAAATAATACATATCATATTATCATTATTTCCCTATGCTTACAGATATATTTTACCACTACAACAATTTCTCAAGGAATTTCAGAACAGCTGCTACCTTACCTGATGGTTAGTGCAAACCATTAACAAGTTAACTATCAAATATGCTAGCCATTTGTTACCTTAGGCTCGCTACCTCGTAATGAACTCCAAAATGCATAGAGCAAGCACCTGTAGGATTTTGTGCCTAAAGGTCAGGGGCAGAAACTTACGTACAGCGCATGCGTGTATCTACTGCATACGGTAATCTTAAGGAGATTTGACTTTTTTTTTCAGTTAAATATATCACATTAGTTTTTGTTACATTATTAGAAAACTATGATGAAATTACGATCGATCTCAAGCCTTATTTGTAACCAAAAACAGCTAATAAAGAAACTACAAAACACTAACGTAATTCAAATTTTCTACTAGAAATAATGAAAAATACTTCAATTGACATTTATAAAACAGAGATTCGTAAAATCCGATTTAAAATGATATTGAACTTTTAATTTCTTAATTATATTATAATAATTTCGAAGAAGCCGTGTGGAACTGAATGAACTCTAAGATAAATAAGGTAGCAATGTCTGTTACGGTGTACACGTATCGCGTAGCGGTAGCTCACACTTTATACCCATTCTGAGGTGTGCAAGAAACGTTTATGGCATAGACTGAAACAGTATATTTAAAACAGATTTATTTACATGCATGTTAGTAATTAATTTATATGGACCGTAAAACGCTATTTATATATATATATATATTCACGTCAATTCAACGTCAAATAAGATATATTATCCTGTTTATTTTCTCTCCAATAAGCGAGAGGTATACTTTGGTAAAACTGATATTTTATAATTATGTTCGTGGTATAATACAAATATTATAATTCACATTGAACTGTATTATATTTACAATCTAAATTGCTTAACAAAAATGGTGATATCCACAAATATTTTGATGCTAGTTTCAGTCATTTGGAAGCCTATTTTATCTGAGAGCAGCGTCCCTGGCAGAGTCTGGACGTTTACTACAAGGCACGGGGCCGATCGATTTGGTTCTGTACTTCCGTTTCAGTTAAACTGCTCTTCATGCTCCATGCGATGCTGCCGCTACTTCAGTCAGTGTCCAAATTTAGAAATAGCAGCTAAAAGCCCGTTTATCCTATTGACGCTTATATACGTGCAACCACATACTCATTTTCTAGACTTAATGAAGACGACAATAATAATTCCGCTGAACCTCTTATTTTTAACGTGCTTTTTCACCAGCTCCATAGGAGCTAATTACAGAGTGAGCACAAATAAAAATTAAAACACATGTAATACAAAACAATGCATATATGTAAGACATTCTAGAACACAGTAAAACACTAATATTTGTACAATATTGTCAAGTGTTTATGGCTCCGTGACTAGTAATAAGGGGTTCTGAATGGGATGATTGTACGTTCTTGTACAATCTCTCTTAATCACAATCAATTCCAGCAGCTCACAATCAGTGACTGTCTAAGACTCGCTCCAGTCTTACACAATCTCCAGCTTCGGAACTCGACTCTCTTTTATCCATCTTGCACGGACCACACGGAAAACACAGCCTGTATTGTTGACAAAACATATTTACCGCGACGGTGCCTAGCAATAGATCCCTTCTGTGGGAATGTGTTTAGCGACCCGTTCCCTAACAATGGACATGGTGCGGTCCACATAGAAAACAATTCTTGCAATAACTTTTCTGTTGCCTTTGCCTAGAAATGGGTCTTCACGTCACAATATCATAATTGTACAATCATTGTACTTTGTGTTAGAGTACCAGCGCACGTGACTTATAAGAAAGCATAACAATGTCTCAGTTATATGTTTTACGTGATTAGATTCATATATTATTTACATACAAACGTAGAACAGGAAAATGCTGATAACTAAGGAGTATTTTTATTGCTAGTGGGGTGGGACTAAGTCCCTTGTACTGTGGCCATTTCTGGCCCATTGTACCAGCCCCAGGTGATAGGCGAGGGTGATTGTGAAGCAATTGGTGGAATGAAGATTGGCAGGGGAAACCGAAGTACACAGAGAAAACCTGCCCCAGCGCCACTTTGCCCACCACAAATCCCACTTGACCAGACCCGGGATCGAACCCGGGTCGCCGCGGTGAGCAGCCAGCGACTAACCGCTTGAGCTATGGCGCGGCCCAACTAAGGAGTAAGTGACAGAAAATCTGAACAATACATCGGAATGACCTATCGGCGCATACAACAAAGTTTCCTCGCGTTTCGGTGTCAGCACAAATGTACTGAGAGAAGCTGAACAGATATTTGCAGGGGCAAATTCGATACCATATAGTTGATTAGAGATTTCCATAGCGAAGTGGAATCTGATGCACGTTTTCCATAGTATGGGGTATGTTGATATACACGACTTACCCTCCAATACCCGCGTTATAAGCCACCCGTGTTAAGAGTGTAATTGACATTTATCTAACTTCTGAATCCATGTTATTATGCGTAAAATATTTATTTAGTGATTGAAATGCTTACATGGAAATTAAGGTACATTTTAGTCACGGCCGAGCAGGTAAATGAAGGGCTAAATATATTTTGTTGGTTAAATAAAATACTGTAGTCCCGAGGTTTTATAAACCTGCGACCTATATACTGTACCCACTGTACCTGCAAACTACGGAATGGAGTGTTGAACTAGCCTTATACAGTACTTAGAACACTTCATAGATGTTTTTACAACATGAAACCTGTACTAAATTGTACTGAGGGCCATAACCAAAGTCGCGATATAACGACGGCCCACTGCATCATCATCATCATCACCATTTCGACATATTTGCAATAGGTGCTGTTTCTCGCACCCGTATTTTACAGTCTTCTGCCTAAAATTTTTAATAATATTTAAGGCTCTGCGTTAGGCAATTTTTCGTTAATATATTCTCTGTTTATTTTTAATCGCATTTGTTTTTGTTTGTTCACTTCTTCTGTGTTTATGTGTTTTCTTTCTCCAGTGTTTGCCTGTAACTTATCTCTCAGCTGTTGTTGAGCACTGCAGTAGATGAACGTAAATACTACCATTACTTTCACATTACGCTTAATAATACCGTATCTTTTAAATGCATACAGTTGCTTCCTCAACTCTAACCTCAACATGATTATTATCATTATTATTATTGTTATTGTTTGCAGGGATGCTGACATATTCGGAGCCAGGAATATTCTACCCAAACTATTCTTGAATATGGTATAATTGTTATATTATTTGCATGAACATAAACAGGAATTAAACTCAATTATTATTATTATTCTCTCTGAACATCTATACTTTTAAATTCTCAATTCTCAATAGCAACTATTTGTGATAATGTTATTATTATCTTGTTTGTCTAGTTATATGCATTAATCTGTTTTCCTCCAATGCTTACCTTTAATTAGATTTGACTTTATGTTGTGTTTGTCTAGTATGTAACTACTTCTATCTAAACTGTGCTGAATTTGTAATTGGCCTTTGGGCTGTTGGCTCAGCGCATAAATAAAAAAAAAATTAAATTGAATTATTATTTTATTATCAGCATTACTCAGATATCATAAATTGCCTTGTTTTGTACTTTGTGTGTGTCTGTTTCTTTCTTTCACTCCTGCCTGGTTTGTATTTCGCCCTTGGGCTGCTGGGTTAGCAAGAAAAAATAAGAATTTAATGTAATTTAATTATCGTCTTAATCAGATATATGTCAGGTAATTAAGTAGGCCCGATATAATATTGTTATAGGGAATAAGAGCCCGTTTCTAAATCAATGGCCGCTTTATTATTAGCGATATTGAGCTCTCGAGTTGTGTTACGAGAGGGTTAATTAGGCAGTTAACAAGCAGGCCTAATGCACAAGTGCTTTCCGCAGTGAATATACCGTTACGAGAAAAGGCGTTTTACGCAGTCCCTCTGCATGATATGTACAAGGAACGCCATCACGGCTTCCTTGAAGTCATGTTTCGGTCATGAATTGAAGGTTCTCAGGGCTGTTGCCATGAAGAATACTACATTCTGGGATGTGACGCCGAATAGGCGACCAGAGGTTCACACGCGTTTCGGAGGAACGTTTCCATCTTCATGGCAGAAGACTAAGTCAGCAAGCAGCCAGAGCGAATGAAGATAGGAACAGAGCAGGCTGTGCTCTGCAATCACAACACTAGTTACTTGTACGTATGATGTGCTGAAATATTCTCGAGACATCAGCCATGACAATGTTGAAATAAAAACCAACCTTTCGGAGATCTCCTCGGTCTCCATCATCAGGGTCGATGTTATGAATGAGTGAGACGGAGAGAGAGAAAAGTGGTGGGATGCAGTGAGAGCCACTACATTTGGGGGGGGGGAAGGAATATTTTTTTTAAATCTCCCTTTTATCTCAGTGGCATCTAAGAGCCAATGCGCATTGGCGTTTCATTCAGTCCGACGGGCGAGCCAACGGGAACTGATTTGCTGTCTTCCATTTCTCTCCTGTTTCATATACAACCCGAAATTTCGGCAAGCCCATTGTGCTGCTTGTCATCTGCTTTCACGCTGGTTTCTTGCTTGGCTTATTCTTTGACCATGAAGATGGGAGCGAGATGTTCCTCCGATACGTCGGTTGACTTTCAACGGACTGCAAGGCGTTATGAGCCACAAGATAGACCTCTTCAGTTTGATTAGAGAGGTACCAAGTTAAGCAAAACCGTGAAAATTTAGCGTTGGATGGGTGACCTCAATACACCAATGGGAAGAGGCATCGATCTGGGAGACGGGTATAAATATCAGCGACATACGGTTATTCACCAAATTCACCATGATGATGGAGGCTGAGGAGATCTCAGAAACCTTGGTTTTTAATTCAACACTGACACTGCTGATCTCCCGAGAATATTTTAGCACATTTACTGGCGGTGAAGGGGGTACGCGGTAGCGTAGTTGGTTGAGGCTTTATGCTACAAGCCGGAAGATCGCGGGATCGAATCCCGATGAGGTGTTTTTTTTTTCAATTTACCTAATCCTTCAAGAGGCACTATGGTCCTGGGGTTGACTAAGCCTCTAAGAGAAATGAGTACCAGGAATATTCCTGGGGGTAAAGGGCGGCCGGCGCGTAGGGCTGTGGGAGCCTCCACGTCTCACAACTCCATGGGTCTCCACGGCCTGTTACAGGAATAGCGTTACTATAATTTAACTGGCGGCGAAAACTCCAAACCCTACATGCTCCTATCATATTCGTTCCTATTGACTTATCCTACATAGGATGGCATTCGTTGTCTAATTGCATAGAAAATAAGGGACGTCTTAGCGTCGGCTGACGGCACTGTTCCTGGATACTGCGAGAGGCTGCATTACAAAGAGGGGTCTCCTGTTTGCGTTTTTCCATCGAAGGGGAGAGTGCTTATATTTTTAGCCAAAGGCCTGCATTTGTCTGAATCAATATGACCTACATTGGTCCAGCCTATAACGGCTTCCCGCTCTCTGCTCCTCCTCCTGATTCAAATATTCCAGACCTCATCTTACTGTGGGCTGCAGATCTGTTTCCTTTCTCTTTCCCAGCATTCTCTTAGCTTACTCAAATGGCTCCAGTACATCTAAACGCGAGAATGCATGTGGTGAAAGCCACTTAAGCCTCAATGCACACTTATTGTTTTCCTTTTTACACGACCGCCTCTGTGGTCTAGTGATCAGCGTTCCTGGCTACGGATTCGGAGGTCCCGGGTTCGATTCCCAGCGCTACCAGGTTTTATGAGAAATAATGGGTCTGGAAAGGGGTCCTCTAAACCTCATGAGGATATCTGAGGAGCTATTTCAAGGAAATAGTGGCTCCGGTCTAGAAAGCCGAGATTAACGGCCGTGGGGATCCGTTGTGCTGGCCACGCGACATCCTCTATCCGCTAAAGTTGCAATAACTTCGCCAACAAGAGGCGGTCGCTCGGTCAATATAGTTCGCTTGCGGACTACAGGCAACGGAGTTTGTTTGTTTTGTTGATCTCGTCCACCTGTCTGATTTCTTTTCTACAAGGAAGGATTATTACCATTTCATTTCTCAAAATTTGTAAAATTTCACTCTTCAGACCAACAAGTTTACATTTATGTTATTACGAAATTGCAATAATTGCATTAAAAACTCCTTTCTTTTTTTGGTTTCACTAACACAGAACAGTCTTCACGAGATAGTTGTTTCTCCTGTAAACCACTGCGGCGCCCCAGCCACTTCTCTTTTCAAATTATTACATTAAGGAGCCTAAACTCAAAGGGCATTATTATAATGGCCGGTCTAGAGAACCGAGATTAACGTCCGTGGGAATCCGTTGCACTGACCACGCGACAGCCTCTATCAGCAAAAGTTGGCACCAGCTTTGCTGACAAGTGGCGGTCGCTCGGTTGGTATAGTTCGCTTGCGGATTAAAAGCCATTTTCATTTTTAGGCCAAATATTCTCAACATTACTCTGTTCTTAAACACCTCATGTGACAGACGAAGTATCATAAAAGGTGAAGCTATCCCTGTAACCGGCCGTGGAGGCCCATAGGGTTGAGAGACGTAGAGGCTCCCACATTTTCTCTAGACAACCGGCTCACTGATGGCGGTGAGATTGTCAGCCTTTCTCGCCGGCCCCTCTTTACTCCCTAGGAATATTCCTGGTACTCATTTCTGTTAAGAGGCTGAGTTGATCCCAGGGTCGTAGTGCGGCTGGAAGGTTTAGGTCAATTGAATATTTCAATGATCTCATCGGGAATCGAACCCGGGACCTTCTGGCTTGTTGCATATTCCGTCAACCAACTACGCTACCGCGTCTCCCCGGAACTAATACGAGTATTATACCCAAACAAAATAACAGGCACAGTTATGGTTTGGTATACTTTAATAGTTACGTCATTAGATATGAGGTGGGAAGGAGGTTTGTGGCTTAAACTGTTAATTCTTCCATAATGTATACATTTTAGATCATTCAATTTATTCTGCTCTCTTGTAGACGAAAATAAATTGAGATCAATCAATTCCTGCTTATGTCTTTATGAGTATATTGCACAAAATTCGAATAATTTAGTTTAAGCTTCTACCCACGTTATATATTACATTACACAGGCAGTAATATCGATCAAAGACGGAAGCCTAATTTTTAAACGCGTTGAAAGATGCGCATATCACTCAGTGTCGGTAACAAGCAACGGGGATTCATGTCATCTCCACCGCTTCAGGTGGGTGCAGACGTACCAGTCATGGGACCGTGTAAGCTGCTGCCACCACGAGACCGGAATCTGAATCAGGTTCATTTGAGATTTAAACTAGGAAGGTTCTAACTCAGTTTAAGGATATATAAGGGCTTACTCAGGTTTCATAAGCTCGGACGAATACAAAATTATAACAAGACAATCTGTCTAAAATTGCTTCTGTCTCTGCAGCGTAATTTGCAGATTTTGTGCCTCTAATTCTGGGGATATAACGCACCAAGATTATGAGGCTTTAAAGATGAAACACGATAACTCAGGCAGTGCAGCTCCGGGCTATGTTCTGAACGAATGGTATTCGATTCCTGGCCAAAGTAGCCTTTTCATCTTCATTAGTGTATGCAGGGGGTCACGCGGTAGTGTAATTGGTCGAGGTGCTATGCTACAAGCCGGAAGGTAGCGGGTTCAAATCCCGATGAGGACATCGGATTATTTTTTCCGTTTACCTATTCCTTCCAGCCGCAATATGGTCCTGGGGTCGTCTCAGCCTCTAACAGAAATGAGCACCAGGAATATTCCTCGGGGTACAGAGTGGCCGGCGCGTAAGGCTGACAACCTCACCGCCATCTGTGAGTCGATTGTATAGAGAAAACGTGAGAGCCTCGACGTCTCACAGACCTATGGGCCTTCACGGACTGTTATAGGGATAGCTTATGGAAGATTAACCAAACATATACGCAGCTTGTTATGGATGTCACATAAGAAACAGCAACTTAAGTGCTTCGGTACAGACTATTTAGGAAAGCGGGGAAATTACAACAGTTCATTCAGTAACAAAAAAAGTATGTCGGAACAGGATCAAGCCGAACACAGTGGTCGCGATATCTTCGCTCTCTCTAAAGCTGGAATCGTGGGTTCGAATTCCACTCAAGGCATGGATGTCTTTATTGTGTGCATTTATTATGTTTATGCTATTCTGTGTGTAGGTAGTGGCCTTGCGATGGGCTGATCCCCCGCCCAAGGATTCCTACTGTGTATAAAGCCCGTGTCCTGTAGTCCGCAAGCGAACTATACCGACCGAGCGACCACCGCTTGCCGGCGAAGTTAGTGCCAACTTTACCGGATAGAGGATGTCGCGTGGTCAGCGCAACGAATCCCCACGGCCGTTAAGCTCGGTTTTCTAGACCGGACCTACTGTATATAGGATCGAGAAACTCAAAAGCCCTCCAAGGTCCAACAAAGGGCTGTACAGAAATAATAATACGTGTAATAATAATAATAATAGGATCAAGATTCTACAAAATTTTGGGTACTCGTGGTACTGTTCTTCAGGCTGGAACATGAATTAGTACTTCAAGAGGCTTTTTAAATTTCCGGTAATATACCGTCTGAAACAAAGGTACCGGAACTTTCTTCCAAGAGCAGAGCAGATCGGTCTAGTGTTAATGCTGTAGGCTTCTATCGGGGAGGATCTCGTTTCGAATTCCGACTGCAAGACCTGCTGTCTTGAAGGAGGCTTTCCATAACATTTCTCACCCCTCCGTGGCAGATTAGGGATAGGCAACGATCGTGTCCTTCCAGATCTTTTCCAATTCATCATTTATATATCAACCTACCATTCGTTATATATTCTCCAATACCGAAAGTTTCAAAAAATAAGAAGCAAAAATTATTTGAATACATATCGAAGGATTATAAATTGAAATTTTAAATTTAAAACGAAAATCATATGATATATAAAATTTTAAAAAAACAGAACAAATTAAATTAATATATACTGCTATAAGAACTTCGACACTATCGTTTAATTTTTCCTGATTAAAATTCCACTTGTAGGATTTGAGGTTCTCACAGCGGTGTTCATAAAGTGCACTATCTTCTGGGAAATAATTCCGTATAGTCCGTCGAAAGTCAACCGACGTTTCGGAAGAAAATATCGCCTCCATCTTCAGGGTAAAATAAGCTGGGCAAGGTACCAAGTTGAGAGCAGGTTGACTTTCAATATGCTACACTGTATTATATCCCAGAAGATAGTACTCTTCAAAATTCCACTTAACACAAAATATTCATTTCTGTTTAAAGCAGTTCGTTTATTTTATCCCGTTATTAATTGCGGGTTGAACTTCCCATCCAGTTTCACAGTGTGTGTGTGATTTCCAGCAGAATGTTTCTCTTATTGTAACGCATCGCTCTTGATCCTCGACTTGTCTCCCCAAAGATATTGAACCGTCTTCCGTCTAGCTGGGTTTGAAACGAACAATTGCGAAAACTACTTAGTTTTCGCTACCCTGCGCAGTTCGAATGGATATATGTCTACACTCTGTTTAAAGTTTTAGACTACAAGCGTGCTACATTTGTCTGAGAAGTTTCCAGACTTGCAATGCACATTTCAAACATTGGACACACTGGTAGAACTTAAACAGTTTATTCCGTTAATCCCCGTTCAAGGACAGATTATTTAAACTTTTTGAATGTGAGTCCGTGCAGTATGATATTTATCGATGATTCGGAGAAAGATGTCGCCTCCATCTTCACAGTAAAAGAGTGTCGAATTATATTTAATTTCTTCGGGGATAATTAACAGGCATCGAAAATATCTTATGTTCAGCTACAGCTCTGTGTTTCGAATGTTATGTCGTCCTTAAAACCATGATGATAACTGAATTTTGTAGCGTATTTTTCAGTAAATCGGCCTAAACTGCCCTCTTTCCATGTAAATATTCCTTCTACAGTCCACGAACACTAAAGACGTTTAGCCTGTGACAGGAGAAGAAAGAAAGAATGTAAGAAATAAAGCGACAGAGACGAACAGAAAGAAGGCAAGAAAGAAAAGAGATTAACATGCAAAAAACGATGAATATAAAGAAATAGAAGCGTATAGTGCTGAGCTATTTTACAACTCGTTCACTGCACAGACAATATGGCGTCGAAAGGCGAGATGGTCGATGAAAGACGAACTGAAAAGGATTTAGAAGGAAGTGACCTTAGTGCAATCAGAGTACAATGTCGACACAGGCAGGCAAAGCACAGAAAACCGCAGTGAGGATAAGAGCTGTCCCGGCAGAGAATCGAACCGAGCATTTACCGAATACGAGTCTCAAGAATTATCGCTAAGTCAGATCCATTCATTGAAAGGAGTAGCGGAACATGAAGAAGGCTACGTAGAGCGAAACGAAACATAGGAGCGCTCGACATACAGGAACTTCTTGGGCGGCCAACATAAGAAGTCTGAATTCCACATAATGCGAAATAAGCGAAGGGACATTTGACAGAGCACGGAAGCTTATGAAAACGTGTCAGTTTGATAGAAAAGCTATTCACTTTGTTGCTTCTTGTGGCTGGGTGTTTGTATGTAGAGTATTACTTTCGAACTACACTTCTCAGGAAAGTGTCTGTCGTGAAATTATTCAGGCTAGATTTGAATGGCAAGATTACCAAGAGCATTACAATATTCTGATTAAAACATGTCTGAAAGGTAATCGCTCCAGACTTTTTACCTACAGCTTGAAGATATTGGCTCAAGTTTTTGCGATTTTTCTGCATATCTCGAGACAAATTTCGAAATATCATCAAGTATGCTTTGGATATTTCTCTCCGCATTTTTTTAAATATCCCCCCCTTGGAACTACAGCCCCAGTGGGCCTAGGCCTACCTCCATGAACTCCGTTCACTTCGGTTTGCACACATAAACACAGAAAAACGCACACAAACATCCATGCCCTGAGTGGGATTCGAACCCACGATCCGGGCTACCAAGCGAGCGAAGACAGTGCATGCCTTAGACCGCTCGGCTACCGTTACCGGCTTTTTTTAAACATCAGCATTTATAATTATGTAATTTTATATTTAATTCAATCACTTTGCTATCTCTCAGGCTCCGTATTCGGGAGATACAGTGTTCGAATCTCGGGCCGTAGACTGGCTATACTGATTTAGGTGTTTCGTTGTTTCTATCTGTTCCCCCCGCTATATTCCGCACTAAATACATGATCGGGTTTTTATAGTTTGCTTGCGGACTAAAGCCACGGAGCTATTCCACTTCATTATTCAGTAGTCATGTACATGCCCATAGTCAGAAATTCTGACAGCCCAAGTAAGCCAGAAGATAAATTCATTCAAAGCTACATTATTTAACAGAATAGCATAATAAAAAAAGCGAGCTTAGAGAATTATGAAAGATGTAGGATTGAAGTAAGATAAAATTGAAATGAACGACTATTCTAGGGCAGTGACTCACCCTGTCGGACGAACACTTGATTGACGTCCAGCAGAATGTCGCAGCCCTCCACAATCATTCTCTCCACAGCCAAGTTCTTCCTCAGGTTTTCAGTCTCGCTCACCTGTTTGCCCATAACAAACAAACACATAGAGCGTTTGGCTTTGATACTTAACCTCCACATTCCAAGAAGAAGCGATGTCCCACTGCAAGCATGGTGCCGCGGTATCGACTATCCCTGTTGCCCCTTCTCATTTGTATATACAGGTTAACAATTGCCTGGCATGAATTTTTCAGTTAAGATCACGCAGATTCATGCCTTTGTGTGTCGTCTATGATTCCGAACAGGGCACAACGTTTCCGTTCTCAGATGAGAAGACGGATGGATATATTTAGCTGATTTCGTTACGAACACCTAGTCTCAGTTGTCGTGTCCACTGACTGGGTCAGAAAGCGGCACTCTCAGCCACTGGATCCAATGCTTTAGCCACTCTGGCCCCTCTGAAAGAGCTAATCTTAATCTCTTGGTCCAGTAATTTCCTTGAGAAATAGCCAGTCAATGAGTGCAGCGCCTGAAGAAAACAACTGTATAGGTGTAAGATTTGAGGCTTTCACGGCGGTGACTATGAAGAATGCAGTCTTCTGGGATTTGGCACATATACACGGTGCCAAATCCCAGAAGACTGCATTCTTCAACTGTATAGGTGCCTTCCCATATTTCCACCCGTGGATAAAAAAATCCATTTTTTAAACTGTGTCCTGTTCAGAATGCTAGGCAACGGACAAGGGGCAGAAAACTCAGTGATTAAAACTGTCTTTCACCGTCATCAGGGCCCTTTGCAAATTTTGCAGTCACGACACCTTGGTTGGAATAGTAAAGTTCAGTGTTTCTCAAACTTCAGGTCATGAACCGGCGGTAGACCTAAAGTATGTCGTGCGGACAGGTGAAATCGAGAGTGGCCCGTATTCGATAAGATCGTTCGGGATATGGGAGGGGCTAACAATGTCCCTGAGATTCCCCTCGCAACACAAGAGAGTTCCGGCATAGTTACTTCACATAGGTCACCGTCACTCCCGTACCAGGGATTCTTCCTATAATAGAACCATTCGGAGAAACGCTATATAAATTCAATGATATATGAAAATTAATTAAAATGGAATAAATAATTTAAGAAAATAATAGTAAGTTATATAAGATATGAGGTTTTCACGGCGGTGACTATGAAGAATGCCGTGTTCTGGGATGTGGCGCCGTTAGATATTTTGTTAACTGACGTATCGCAGGAACGTAACGCCCCCATCTTCAGGGTATAAAGACCCACTAGCGATGAACCAGCTTCAGCAGGTGTCTGTAGACTGAGTCAGGCACCTACTCACGCTGGTTCATCGCTCGCGGATTTCTTATAACCTGAAAATGGAGGCGATACCTTCCTCCGAAACGTCAGTTAATACAATATCTACACAGCCCCACATCCCATAAGACGGCATTCTTCAACAGTAAGTTGCTTATGGTCCTGGTCATATGAAAATCGCGTAACAGAGATAAACAGAGCATAATGCACTAGTCTACACCTTCAAATTAAAGAAAGTCTGTATAGAACACTTATAAGACTAGGATTTGTGCCTAGAAAACATAAAGTATCGCCTAAGTGTACTAAATCAATGGAGCAGAGCCATTCTTGAGAAGCCAATATTCGTTCAGGTTGTCTAGAAATTTCCTGCTTTTAAGTAGCCAGACATTTCACTAGAGACTTCACACGAGCCCCCCCCCCCCCCGTCTCTTTTCNCTGAGCCTGAATTTAAGGGCCGAGGCGCTGGTCGTATGATAGCTCCATCTCCCAGCCACAGACCGATGGACACACGTAACTTCCACATAAGGCGTCCGTTCCTAATTTGAAAATTACACGTAGAACTTTAAGTAAACATCAGCAATTACTTAAAGCATAGTCATATCTGCAAAGGGGGGTGAAACTGGATCATGGAGTGATGGCGTGTATCAAATATACAAAAGAGAAATGCATTGATATGACAACTATTAATCATTTATTGCAGCACTTAATTTCAAAGCCTGTTTGTTACCACCAAACATGAAAACATTTTGTGCAAAATATTATTGCTATTTATTGGATGGTTCCAGGGCCGTATATTATTGCTACAAAGATTTTTAAGGGCTACCCGTATAGAAATATGGAAACACTGAGTATCTATTGAGAAATTTAAAACAGTTTTGTAAATATATTACAAAATTCAAACACTAAACTACATTTCAACCTACATATATATATGAAACACGCGACTCTATAAAAAACATAATATTTCAGCGGTTCTCAAACATGGTCCAGTTTCACAGATTTCTGTGGAGAAATCTAGGTTCATGGCAGCTACGTGTTGTTGTATCCCTGTGCCTCACTGTATATCTCGCCCCCAAAATAAATATGAACCAACTGACACACCTCCGCGAAACTTATAATTAACTATTACTGTACTTCTTAATTTCTATCATCAATAATAAAAGCACGCTAAGCGCGGAGGCTCCTGAGGCGAGATAGTCACGAATATCACTTTATCACTTATTCTAAGACACGTAACATTTTTATTTATCCTTCATATGAGTATTGATTTTATTGAGATACTGAGATGATTTTTAACCTACATATTCACGTACGTTGCATTTAAAGATGTCAGTAACTTCGGCTATATAGCGCTTACTGATAGGGTGACTAATGAAGAATAATTTTGAAAATATGTGGAATTAAACGGTAGTGGATTATTTCAGGGTACTATCCTGATATTAGGGGCACGCGGTAGCGTAGTTGGTGGAGGCACTATGCTACAAGCTGGAATGTCGCGGGTTCAACGTGGTAGAGTCATTAAGTTCGTGGAATGAGGTTTTAATCGCATCATATTACAAGGTATTCACATACACTTACAGATCCACATCAGCCCTCAAAAATAGTTGCCGTTGGCCGCTATGCAAGTCTGCCAACGTTGATATAGCTACCGAAAACTTTGCTGAAACATACTGGCAGTAAATTCCCGTACGACGCTTCGCGGCCATTCCAGGAACTTATTGACCGTGGCAGTATAAGCGATGAATGATGCAATGACTACTGGACAGTGGAAAGAAGTGGCCATCGTTTAAATCGAGGTATTTGGGTGGTGAGACTGAGAATAACCATGAGAACTTCAGTCACGATATCCTGTCTCTGTATCGAAATTTGAAACTGGGACCTCCCGAATATGACAGCCGAGCCACAGCTCAAGCGGTTAGTCGCTGGTTTCATGGTCAAGTGGAATTTGTGCTGAACAAAGTGGCGTTGAGGCGGGTTTTCTCCGAGTACTTCGGTTTCCCCTGCCAATCTTCATTCCACCAAATTCTCCATCACCATAATCACCCAGGGCAGGCTACAATAGGCCAATCAGTGGCCGCCGTACCGAGTGGTCCCAGTTGGACTCCACCCCCCACTAAGCGAATTAACCGCTCACGAGCAACGTTTGATAGAAAGGATGTGGAAGAAAAGTTAGCGTCATAATTCTGTGTACTTGCCCGAGATTCTCCTGAATGGCCCGTGAAGAAACAATAAAAATCACAGTTATGATGGCCGGTCCCCGCGCCGCGGTTTGGAACCAATGTTATTCGAATATGATGCAGGAGTTGTGTAGCTGTACAAAGCAGTGACCTAATTACGTGGAACCTGTTGTTACATACGTATATTAAGTTAACTCAGTTTTAACTAACTTAGTTATAATGATGTAGGAGCCGGGATAGCTCAGTCGGTATAGCGACTGGCTACGGACCGAAAAACCGAGGGTTCGGTGTTCGAGTCCCGGTAGGATCAAGAATTTTTCACTTCTCCAATCGTCCAGACCGGCACTGGGGTCCATACAACCTCCTATACAATGAGTAGAGGGAGCTCTTTCCTGGAGGCAAAGCGGCTGTGGCATGAAGCTGGCCACTCACCTCCAACTAGTGCCGAGGTCGAGAAAATGTGGATCTATATATCCACTCCCCAATACGCCTTAATGGCGTAGTGTTTAATTAGTTAAGCACAGGGACAAATTTATCTTTTAGGAATAATGATGTAGAAAGTGATTTTTCATCCTTCTATTGAAGCCTTGCATGATTTTTAACGATATTCTTCTCTTCGGGACTTTAAACTCGTCTGAACCCCCTTCCAAGGATTAGAGTAGCAGTGGTTACCGGTGTGAACAGGTTTCTCTGAGGAATACGGGGAGCGCCTGCAACATTATATCTATACTACGTGCTCCTCACAGCAGCCGGAGAAGTTGCCGCGTGATGTAGGGGTAACCCATCGTTCAATTTCTAGAATTGAGGAGAGAAAAATCTGTTGGTTGTGGGGCTCGTACTATCAAGTCGAATGGCTCAACGTGATCGGCATCACATCCCACTTGTTTTCTTATGGCTGTACTAAATTCAATTCAAACCGAATATCCTTAAAGTAAAGAAAGCTACCCCTCTGGAAATCTTGTCTACAAATCCTGAAAGGCAGTGTTCCATTATGAGTTCTATATTCTACACTGTGACTCAGTGTAGTCTTGTAGAAGTTTACTGACGTTTCGGAAGAACATATTGCCTCTTGTATGACTAAGCCAAGCATCCGAGCAGCAGGAAGCAAGCAGAAAGCAAAACGCTCTTCATGATGGTTGCGCCTTGCTAGTTGTTGGCTTGGTTTAGTCTTTGACCCCGAAATTGAAAAAAATACGTTCCTCTGAAACGACAGTGAACTTATACCAGACTATACGGCGTCACATCCTAGAACACAGTACTCTTCATAGTTACCGCTGTGACGACCCAAACCCAGTAATATTCTACTGCTCTACAGCTCCTTACAGTGAAGCGTTTTCATGTTCATTCTCTTGCCACTTGCCTACTTAGTTTATTAATGAGTTCTCATTATTCATAAAAATAACCAGAAAATGTATCCATAAACAACATTAACCGACAGACTGTATTTGCGGAAGAACCTTAATATACTCGTAAATTAATCCCTATCCTACTGTTAGAAGTCCACTACAAAAAATTAAAGAAACTACAATATCCAAATTTACGCAGAACAAACGCTATAATTGAGAAAGAAAGCTGTTGTACAATGATTTATATACTTAAACTTAAGGAAACGCCAAGCAGATTGTTAAAATTATTTACGTATTCCAATTTAAGATATTATTGAGATCCATTAACTCTAGCAAGTTTCTAAAATTCTGGCAACTCGCTCGGAAATCTAGAAACGGAATGTGAGAATGGATATCGTATTATTATCATAATACCCTCGCCTATTAATGGGTCTAAAAATTTTGCCTGAGAGAAGCAATCTTCTACGTATTTTAGAAGAAGTAGAGACAATTCCAGTTCCAAACTCTTTGGCTAAAACAGCTATAATCTATATGGAGCCAATTTAAACACGTAGAACCAAAAGTTTGAGAACCACTGTTTTAAATTGAAATCATTCTAGAGATTGGCTTTCACTTAAAACTAAGAATATATATAGAGAGGGTGACAGACAGATATACACCAATTCCATTTAACACTTTAAAACTTAGAAAATCAGTGAACACTAACAAATTTATAAACACTTAAAATATAGATTTACATAAAAACATGCACACATGAATTTATATTCATAGGTGTTCATGCGTCTCTAAGTCATGTTACGGTTAACTGTGGTTTCTGTAGGGCTACCGTGAGAATATTACGGAGAACATCCCGAAAAAAAAACAAAAAAACACTAAACTAGTTCTTATACTTGTATATCTCGATTTTAATTTTCGAATTGGGATATATATTCTCTGACGATTTAATAAAATGCGTCATTACCAAGAAAATAAGTCAGTCATATTAATTTAGGTTGCTCTTTTCTTCTTTCTGATACCTTCCCATTTTCAGACTTCGCTCGTTTCCCAGCTGACTAACTGCCGGTCATTCCAAGACCCTCCCTTCAAAAGCCTTTCCTCCATCTCTCAACAAATTCATCTTAGCCGTTGTATTTTTACATGCTCCAAGTTATCACACTCGTTGCTTTGACGATCTGTATTTTCTCATTATTTCTATATATACTCACTAGCACAACGTTCCGTTACAAATCTCCTGCATCTTGCACTTATTGTTTAAGATTTACGTAAATTTTTATATGAACGATCTGGAAGTAAGAATTATGCACCATAAATTTAATTTTCTTCGTAAGTCACATTTTATCAGATACAAAACCAGAACAGAGACTTCTCATACATTATTTATTAAAATGGGAAATTTCAATTTCTGGAGTATAGAAAAAGTAGAGTCACGTAATCGACATAGAGCGTGATACAGAAATATGATGCAACCAGTGTTACAGTTGGTGTATGTAATGAGAAATTTCCTAATAGAGAAACGTGGGACAAAATGATTCACCAAAGGTAAAGTCCACTATCTACTCTGATTTACCTACGAACACAAACACACCCTTTCATAAGTGTAGAGTCTGGAGGCAGTAATTTACTCCGAAATATAAGCTGGCTTTCACTGGACTGCAAAGCATTGTATCCCGGAAGACATAAGTCTTCATAGCCCTTTCTATTACAACGTCAAATCTAGCACATTAAGCTGAAATGGTGTCATTAAATCAGTGAGACGTAAAACAAAAGCCAGTAATCAATGTTTTGCCATTATTAAGAGGAAAATTATTTACACACAAAATATTAACTTATTGAAGAAGAAATACTTGCCCTAAATTAAACGAAAAAAAAAAATTTTTATCAAATTTGCCAATTCATGAAGTTCTGTATTAATTTATTTTTTTTTAATTCGTTTATTGGAGGGTGGAGTCCAACTGGGTTCACTCGGCACGGTGGCCACTGACTGGCCTATCGTACCTGTCCCGGGTGATAATGATGATGGAAAATTTGGTGGAATGAAGATTGGCAGGGGAAACCGAAGTACTCGGAGAAAACCCGTTCCAGCGCCACTTTGTCTACCACAAATCCCACTTGACCAGACCCGGGATCAAACCCGGGCCGCCGCGGTGGGACGCCAGCGACTAATCGCTTGAGCTACGGCGCGGCCCAAAGCCTGTATTAAGGTCACGCCATTGGACACAACCAAAATTTTATGGCCACGCGAATTTCTGTGATAAGACCAAGACTAGGGCCATTCAATGTCTCAGCCAAATATTTATGTCTTGAAAAATATTAAAATGTTTTAATATGAGAGCAGGACAATTAACTCTTCGAGGTTGTGACCTATATTCGGACTACCTGAAAATTATGAAGGAGTCATAATCAGTTCAGAAGAGAGTTCAATGTGTGAGCAGTGACTCTTCGTTCGTCGTTCGTCACAGCAGAAGAGAAGACTCTCGTGGTTCAGTTAGGAATAGAGCGAGTCGTAGACACGCACTGACTGTGAGCTATCATAACTGATTGTAATTGTAAACAAGTGCCAATAAATCCATTCATCTAATCCAGAACACATTATTATTAGTCACTCAAACCCCGTATACCTGATGATATTTTAAATATTGATTCTGATTTCATTTTCAATGCCTTCAAGGAAGAGTATCAGTAAAATTTAAAGTAGATTACAAATAACAGAGTAAATAATCGACCAGTGCATTTGTTTTATTCTAAACGTGTTTAAATACCAAGAACACAGAAAGAACGAAATTAGAAATCAGTGTGTCAGTGTGTGTGTGTGTGTGTGTGTGTGTGTGTGTGTGTTAATATAGTCCTACATATCATCTGTGACTTTGGTTAAATTTGACGTTTGGATGAAATGTAAAGGACATACAACGACCACTTAACTAACACAAAATGAAATGTTTTGCGTTGAATTAATCTCAACCAATTCTACCGAAACAACAAATGTTTACGAATGACATGAATTCTCTAGGAATATTAAATGTAGTGTTGGAAAATTATTAAAGTAAAACTAAGGAAATTATTTTTACGAAAACGGTTAAAATTCATTACCCACCTAAAATTAATTAATTTCGATGAATACAAATTTATTAAACAAGTACTTAAACCCAGACAGGGCATACAGTGGCTGTAATTTAATGTTACCGATGAATTTCTTTGCGCAATGGAGCAGATACATGTAATGAAGCAACACAAAAATTTCTCCTAAGTTTGTATTTGTTTTCATAATCAATTATATGGCAGTTCTGCTGATCCCTTTCGTTACAGCCCTATTTCTTTAAAATAACTGTTCAGTTAATGCGCACATGAAAACAAATGCCTTATATTTATCATAATTTTTATCAACCAATACTGCTTCTAGTACCGAAGATGACGTAACGTCGCCGCAAGTCAAACAGACTACTGAAAAATTCCGACTGCCGATTCTGAAAGCGACTGATGACCGAAGCAACAGGATATGAAAACACGAATCGAGTGTTGTATGAATGTTACTTTGAGATGCGCCTGGAGCGAGCAGTCGTGCAGTCTCCAGAGGAAGAAGTCCTCACCTCGTCGTGCATCTGTCTCGAAAGGTCCTCCAGCTGTTGCCTTGCGTTCTGCAGACTCTTTCTCTCCACGTGGTCATGTGGAGTATGTGCCAGAAGCTCGTGCAGTGTGATGATGTATCGCGGGATCTGCAACAGAACGAACGGAAATACGTACATTGTCGTAGGAAAACATCACACAAATAGTTGTAATAGTAAACGGCAAGATATTAAAATGAATATAACGGAATGAAGAAACACATAAATTATAGACACATACGCCTTAGTTTCTAGCCCGAGGCCGCGCCATAGCACAAGCGGATACTCGCTGGCTTCCCACCGCGGCGGCCCGGGTTCGATCCTGGGTCTGGTCAAGTGAGATTTTTGGTGGACGAAGTGGCGCTGGGGCAGGTTTTCTCCGAGTACTTCGGTTTCCCTTGCCAATCTTCAATCCACCAATTACTCCACAATCACCCTCACCTATCATCTGGGGCTGGTACAATAGGCCACTAGCCCCACAATAGGTCCCACTAGTAATAATAATAATAATACTCGTACACTCAGGTGCTCGTTTGGAATTTTCGCCATGACATTGGCTATCCTGACAGATTCCTCGCGATTTTCCTTCGTCTTCTCAGGCAAATTCAGGGGAAAGAACTCAATTATCTCATTAACGCTCCCTTCCAAATCTTTTCTAATTTTCATCTATCATCCTAATTATACGAAGCTCAGTATGCATTACTAAAAGCGCAGAAAAGTAATATAGAAACAAAACCCTACTTCCAAAGTGGCCTCTTTGAAATAAATTTTCCGTTTGTGTAATGGTTTCTTGCATGCAGTCTGCCCTCAATTCATTCAACATGTCTAGCCAACTCATCATTCTTGATTCCATTACGGTAATAATATAAATTATTAAGCTCGTCGTTAGGTAATTTTTCCCATTCCTCCACTACAAATTGCTTATGATATCAACATAAAGGTATAATCCTCATTGTTCTATGTTCAAGCATTCTCATTTCTGTTGTGTCAGAGTCTGAGACAAAAAGAATAGTAAAAACTAAATTCCACAAATTATAACTTATAATGATTAAAGTTTAACAAACAAACCCAATTCTGGTCATTATTAAAAATCTGGCAGTAGCTAAGTTGGCAAGACATCCCTGCTTTCGTGGAAACAAAGTATTATTACCGTGTACACTAAAGCCAACCACTGGGCCCCATACTGACTCAGCTGAGCCAATGGCCACACAACCCTTTTCTCTGAGACCTGTTTCCGTCTCATCCACTAGGTTTCTTTCCTCGAGGTCTTCTGAATTACTCAGCACCATAGATAAATGTCTTTAAATCGAATAACTACAATCGAGGAAATTAGATCCCAAATAAAAGAGGGACAGTAGAGCCTCAAACCTGGTGCATGGGGTAGGTGAGGAAAATCTCCAGGCTGCGCCCCTGACAAGCCGGTTTGTTCTCTAGCCTCGCCAGCAAGGCGGCGAACAGGGCGGACTGCTTGCACTCCGTCAGAACCTGCAGGCTGTAGTGGTGGTTGCGTACGTACTCCTGATAGATGCTGAGCATTGGTAACAGCATGTCGAACAGGTCCCCTGGACATCAGAGCACCCGCATAAGAAAACAGACGACTGTCTCACTACAAAGCAACATCTTCACTAATTAAAGTAAGAACTCTGTAGCGTAACACTTCTTCATAGTGTTTGGCATGTACTCGGATCGAATCTCTGCTGTAGTAACTGAGATTTTTCGTGGTTTTACCCCAGGAAAATGGTAAAATAGTATTTCGATTATGCCACTATGTCTTTCTTCCAAAATCTTTCAAGTCACCATTCATTAATAAACACATACTTTGACATTATACAGCCTACACTCTTACAGCGTCTTAATAACAAGCGTAAGAATGGAGGAAATGATTATTTGAAAAATATAATTAACTAATTTAAATACAAAATTATTCAATTTCTAACAAAACAAAACATAATTAAATAACTAAGGAGATATAGGAATTACTTAAGACAATTGACAGGACTATTAATAGGACACTTATATGGTACATCTATGAAAACTGATATTGGTAAACAGTCTCACCTATGAGAAAGTGTCAGCCTTTTGTGACTGCAATGCCCCGGCTGAATTACGGTACTGACACCTGGGGATCCTTCTCCTTAAAAGAAATGACTATCACAATGCCCCATTAAGCAAATCACTGGGCTAAATGTTAGAACGGGGGTGTTCAGCAGTTTGAAGATCGGTGCTGTGCAAGGGTCTTTTAAAGCTCATCCCTTTTATCAAATTTATTCTATTCTGTTCTAACCGACGATAAAACTTGCTTCGTACTGAATAACTAACAGACAAACTGGCAGAGTAATTAACTGACTAAGAAATGAAGTAATTTGCTACTTGGCTGTCTGACTGACTAGCGTTTCCGATTTACTTAAAAATTAACTGTCAAAGAACCGGAGAAACACGAGAAATAACTGACTGACATATTGACACACGAATTAACAAGCTGACTCAGCAGCTGAAGGGACTAACGAACCTACTGGATATTAATCAAGCTTTTAAATGGCTTGGTGGCATTTGACCGTCAACGCTACAGCAAAATAAAACCAATCGAAGTGCTCACATTGGTTTTGTATGGCAGTCGCGTCATGTTTCGGTCCACATTTTGGATCATCTTCAGGCAGTCTCAGCAATTACGTCTCTTGCTATTGAACTGTGTTAATATGGATCCACATTAGTGCTACTCATTACAGTTATACAATACATGCACTCGTCACGAAGGTGCAAGAATTTTTATAATTTAAAATTTAAATTATTTATAATTCTCTTGTCGTTGAATGTAAAATTCTGTGTTGTTTTTGCGTTTTTGTCCCTCATTGTAGGTTGTCACTCGCCCGGGTTTCGCTCTTACACTAACTGGAAGTAAATTACCACGTGTTACTGTCTAAGTTTGGGGTTATTTGTTATTTTTATGCCTCATGGTATGAGTGAGGCGGCCTCGGCATGAACTTGACCATTCATCTCCATCTTTGTGGAACGATAATTAATTGAGCACATGGTCAGATTTAACTTTACCTCTATGCCCTGGTTTATTACTAAACTTGTATAGATGTCTTTATTTATTGCTAGTGGGGTGGGATTAAGTCCCTTGTACTGCGGCCACTTCTGGCCTATTGTACCAGCCCCAGATATAGGTGAGGGTGATTGTGGAGCAATTGATGGAATGAAGATTGGCAGGGTAAACAGAAGTACTCGGAGAAAACCTGACCTAGAGCGCCACTCTGTCCACCACAAATCCCACTTGATCAGACCCGGGATCGAACCCGGGCCGCTGCGGTGGGAAGTCAGAGACTAACCGCTTGAGCTATGGCGCGGCCCTTGTATAGCTGTTACTGGAAACACAATTTCACTCTAAGATAAATATATTAAACACAGTTATATTTTCTCTAATTTATACGCTCTAATTCACTCGCCGTACAAAGAGTCTGGGTTTGCTGGGGTTAGATGCAGATGGGTCATCTTACCAAGAACCAAAGTGGGCCAACTCTCCATTCGAGACGTAAGGCCCTTGAGAAATATCTGGTGGAGGAATAGAACAGTCTCGCTGTTTAGAAAGATGGAGTTCACATCTTCATGGGAGCATGGTGGCTTCTTAGAACTGGCGGCCATTTTGAAAGGTCTCAAGAAACACGACACCAACACCTCCATCTGTTCCATATATTCTTCTTCAGCTTCTACCATTCGGAACACCAAGCTGCAAACAAACGCCTGTAAAAATCTCACGTACCGAAATGGTCATTAAAGAACTCACATTCATTATATGTTTTAGTTGTGATTTCAGAAATAACAAACCTCCCGACATCAGAACTGATGATTCAGCGTCTCTGAAACCAAAACCTGATTCTGAATACGATTCTGAGGTAGTTCTATTTCTCTCCCAATATCAAACCCATTTAATAAAAAGTAAGAAACCCTAAAGCTATCCCTGTAACAAACCTTGAAGGCTCATAGGTTTGTGAGACGTTGCGGCTCCCATATTTTCTAGACAATCAGTTCAGAGATTGCGATGAGGTTGTTAGATTTACGCGCCGGCCGCCCTTTACTCCTCAGGAACACGCCTGGTACTCAGTTCTCTCAGAGGCTGAGTCGCTTTCATGGCCACAGTGCGGGTGGGAAGATTAGGTCAGATGAAAAAATCAATGAACTCATCGAAAATCGATCCCGCGACCTTCTGGCTTGTAGCATAGCACCTCAATCAACTACGCTACTGCGTGCTCCTCCCATTTAATAAAGATGGAAGATTTTGTTATCTTCCAAACTCCTTCTTTTTCTTCTAAGCTACCATTATCGAAAGGGAACTCACGAAAATTTTGTATTCTTCTCTTCCCTCTGCAGTTCGACTTACATGTTCCCTTTATTGATTTCATTTGCGACTCCTTTCTACTAACGCGTAGCCCATGCAGTTAGGAAGTTTTCCGATATCTGAGAAATTAAACTGCCAACAAGACCATTCGTGCGACAGACTTCCAAGAATTTTTTTTAAATGTGTAATTTATTTGCATTCTTTAAGGAAGCCAAAATCAATACGAATGTCTGTTAAGGCATGAATAGCAGTTTGTTAATCTCTATAAGAGTTTGACTTTTTTCACATAAGTCTAAAAACAATAGATACTTTCAAATATTACATACTCTCGCATTCCTTCTTTGAGTTTTCAGAACGATGTCAAATGTTAATCAGTTTAATCAACTCTCTGTTTGACTATTTAACATGTCACAATATTATAATTCCAAAGTAATAAATTTCGTTGCAATAAAAAAGATGTATTAGTTATTCACATGTTGCATGATGGACAATACACAAATGGAAGAGACTAAAGCAATATGTCCACAGCTTCAAGCCTGCGGTTGACATGTATAATTTTTTGTGTTGATATTATTGGGATCTGTTGAAATCCCATTTAAATATCTGTTTATCAAGCTTTGTAACCTGTGAAATCTACAGGAAGTATGCTATAGTGTTCACTTGCTACACGTTTAGGTATTTTGTATCAGTATTTATAGGGTGTCCGGATGAAAGGTGTCCAAAATAAAAAATTCATATCTCAGAAAGTTATTGAACACGTATCCGGTTTATGTCATCGGGAAGGAAAATGAAAGATTTTTTTCTTGCCCGGATTATGCGCATGCGCCGCCACATTTCAACCACCATTTTTTCATTGCTAGTGGGGTGGGACTGTCCCTTGTACTGTGGCCACTTCCGGCCTACTGTATCAGCCCTAGATGATAGGTGAGAGTGATTGTGGAACAATTGGTGAAATGAAGATTGGCAGGGGAAACCGAAGTACTCGGAGAAAACTTTCCCCAGCGCCACTTTGTCCACCACAAATCGCACTTGACGAGACTCGAGATCGAACCCGGGCCTCGGCGGTGGCAAGCCAGCGACTATCCGCTTGAGCTATGGGGCTGCCTACCACCTTCTTAGGAATCACTTGGACAGAGTGATGGCTGGGAGATAGATCGGCAGAAGTGGATGAATTGCTTGGCATCCTAGGTCGCCAGATTTAACCCCACTGAATTTTTTTTCTTGTGGTGTTATGTGAAGAACATTGTCTACAAGGTTAAGATCAACGTCCTGCAACACCTGAAAGCCCGCATAACGGACGCTGTGGTTACGGTAATACCAAACATGCTGGATCGTCTTGATGTTTGTCGTGCCAGCAAGGAAGCCTACGTTGAAATTTATTGAGAAAGATACATTTTTTTTTCCTTGGCACTACAGTCCCAGTGGGCTTAGGCCTACCTCCATGAACTTCTACGTTCACTTGGGTTTTTCTAGACCTTACACATTCGGTAGGACTCCTTGGGCGAGTGATCAGCTCGTCGCAAGGCCTCTACCTGTACACAAACACAGAAAAACGCACACAAACATCCATGCCCTGAGTGGGATTCGAACCCACGATCCAGGCTTCCGAGCGACCGAAGACAGTGCATGCCTTAGACGGCTCGGCTACCGTGACCGGCTGTGTATAAGAATAATATATAAGAATTTAGTTCGTACCTCACAGGAAACAGATCCGAACCCACGATCCCGGCTTCCGAGCGAGCGAAGACAGTGCATGCCTTAGACCTCTCGGCTACCGTGACCGGCGAGAAAGATATATAGTCAGAAAAAATGTTGATAGTTTCCCTTTGTAAAGGTGTAACACATAAATATCTATAATAAATGCTTTCAGAGATATAATTATTTTATTTTGGATACATTTCATCCGGACAACCTGTATTTACTATAGAAATTAAGCCGCAGTTCTGAACAACTTATGAGAATTCAAACTTTCAACGACTAGAACTTTATGGGACATCTGTAATATCACAGTTATTAATTAAGAACTAAACAGCTAAGTCTCTTTAAGTACCTGTTCGCTACAGATTACGTTAATCTCTTTTCCTCTAATGCGCTTTTAAATCTGGTTTATAAACTAAAAAGTATACAGGAGAGATTTCACGTTATTAGAATGGCATTACTGCTTACATAAGTTATTGAATTTTAATGGTTTCATTTCCCTGCGGTAAATTTTAATCTTTTTGTATACAGATTTACATAAGCGTTACGTCTTCCTGTTTAATAAATACATATTTATTCCGACATGATGGAGATGTAGGTATAACGCGGTAAGTTAGAACCTGACGTTAATTCCAGCAAAATATTCAATGACGCAAAAGACGTTCTATTTTTATTTAAGAATATATTACACAAGAACCTGAGTTTTACATTCAAGTTTCACGAGTCGAAGCCCTAACAGGCTGTAATGACGAGACGAGCATGATCTCAGACTTGCTTCAGATTTACGATCATTTTTTTCATTGAAGTCTCCAGACGATCAATGCGACCGTGTAACTTTGTTGGCCCTCGAGTCAAAGTATGATCGCTCCAAATTAAATTATTTTGATCAAACTTGATACTTAGATGTGTCACTTCGGCTTTCGGGATTATGCTGCATAAAGAACTGAAACTTTTCAATGTTTCGGCAAATACACCAATTGCCATATTCAGGGTTAATATCCTTGCGGTTGCTGGAGAGTGGGGGTGGGGTGGAATGCTTCATGTAGATCTGCCAGTGGGCAGTGAGTTGGGATTAATGTTTACAGTTATTGAAATAAAATGTATCTTGTACATTGAAATTCAGTTAAAAATTATCACTACAAACGAAATTCAAAATATACTTTAGTCGCAATAAATGAATATGAAACAGATATTGTTTATCGCCCTTGTTGGTGTCTCCACCTTATCGTGGTAAGGGGGTTTGAGTATGCCAAGGACCCTGAGAGCTATACCAGCGGTATTTTCCTGGATAGTCTCTTTCCACAAACAGAGATACCATGTATGCGACCAGAAGACGAGGAAAAAGACGTAAGATGCTGGATGACCTTGGGGACAGAAGAGGATATTTTTATTTGAAGGAGAAAGCTCTAGATCGCATTAAGTGGAGGAACTGTTTTGGAAGAGACTGTGGACCTGTCGTATGATTACTGGTGAAAAAAATTGTTTGCCGAAAATCTTTTTGAGTGTACGCCGTATGGTTAATAGGCGTCAGTACGGAACACGATTCTTGTGTGTTCGATGACATTAGTCGCCGTCTCCTGATGACACCATCTCACTCACTCACTCATGGAGCTGAGCCCTTCTTCAGAAGCTGCCAATTGTGCAGCTACTCAAGGATTTCCCAGCATTATAGGAATCCGAAGGTTCATTACCGTGTTCACAAGAGCCCTCCACTGGTTCGTGTTCTGAGCCAGATCAATCCAATCCATACCATCCCATCCGATCTCTCTAAGATCGATTTTAATATTGTCCACCCACTCACGTCTTGGTCTCCCCAGTGGTCTCTTTCCTTCTGGCTTTCCCACTAATATTTTATATGCATTCCTCTTCTCCCCCATTCGTGCTACATGCCCTGCCCACCTCATCCTCCTGGACTTCATCTCTCTAATTATACTTGGAGAAGAGTACAAGTTATGAAGCTCTTCATTATGCAGTTTTCTCCAACCTCCTGTCACTTCATCCCTCTTCGGTCCGAATATTCTCAACACCCTCTTCTCAAACACCCTCAGTCTATAATCCTCCCTTAATGTCAGAGACCAAGTTTCACACCCATTCAGAAACACGGGCAGAATTATAGTTTTGTATATTCTAATTTTTGTTTTTGGACAGCAGCACCTTAGACGTGTTTCAGAAAAAAAAACTAATAGCCACCAATGAAAGGAGTATACGAGAATGCATCCGTTTTTTTCTTGTTTGTTATTGTATGGCTAATTATTACGAAATACTGGAGTCAATTTAACGAATTCGCGTGTACGTGCCTTTATAACCAGAACTTCAGAATCGAGACGAGGGATTACTGAGAGTAAAAGGACTGCCTATTGGCTGGAAGACAGCTGCTCAATTATCGGTAAAGTAACCACGTCCGAGTCGTTTCTCGGATCCAATTAATTTCGAAACCAATGAATGCGTAGCTAGAGCTCTGTCCGCGAGCATAAAGTTGGCCGCCCTCCTCTCACTTGTGCCGATTTCGCAACAATGCTCTTCTGAGGCAGACCCAGTTACCACACACTATGATAAAACTTACCGGAGACCACTATCAGGGTCTGGTACACATGGGTGGCGCACAGATTTCTTCCGGGGGGAGGGGCAAGTTTTGCAATGAGGAGTCAGCCGACAATTCGCATACAACTCTGCAATTAAGCCGATGCAGAGACTATTTTTAATATTCCTTTCCAGGAAAAATATTATTATTAAGTATAATTTAATACTTTCAAAATTTCTTCTTTTAGTCTGGTAGGTTAGATGCCTACTTTTCCCCCACTGCTTGTGCATCTCATGCAGTTTTGTATTTTTTTTTCGATCATCTAATCTAGAACCCGTTATTTTTAGCCATGCCAACCCCGATACGTGAAAATATGTTATATTTATAAATGTTAATTTCAATCTCGTTTCTCTTTCGACAGTTCTCCTAGTACGAATTCCATCGTCTGTGGATACACATTTGCATAACATGTCCATTAGTGTGTAACTGTTTCCCAGAATAAATATTTGAAAACCAAACCTTTGGGTACGATTCGCAAAATCAACAATCACCACATATTGTGAACGTTAGACTATACATAAATTGAAAGAGAACAATATGTTAGCACAACAGTTCATGAAGAGAATACGTGGACACAAAAATCACTCCAAATAATGACAGAAATTCTGAATCAGAGTGGAACTAGAACGTGAACATAACATGCTACAGGATTTACGGAATGTTTTTACGAAAGCTTTCAGAAATCCACATCTAATGCTCTGTTTTTTCCCCAAACATTGAGCAACCTTGCCCAACGAAAGAGTAATGGCGGAGGAAAACATTGTAGCATGTTTCGAGCGGTTACCAACACATTCATTAGGAAGAATGAAAGAAAACAACGAGAAATTTCAACATGGACAACGAAGATTTGATCCGGTGTATTAATCCAAAGATAGAAACAGTCTTGGAAATGATCCCTAAGAACTAGAAGGTCTGTCTAATAGTAAAGTGCTTCATTTGTATTCGGGAGGTCCCACTCGAATCACGAAGTTACTATTGACTCTCTTGTCCGAAATACTCAGTGGTATTCCTCAGCATATCCAGGCGAATTCCAGGAAAGTCATTTCAAACAAGCCGTAACGCTTTCTTCTCGCTTAGCCGTAAGTGACTGTCTCTTTGTCTTTCTCAACACTAAAATGTGCAGCGGACAACATTTGTAACTTTACGTGACTGATTTTTACCTGTTCCGTTTGCGCATGCTCTCTGCGTGAGGTGATTTGATGTACTGCTCCACTATTTGCTTCCAGCGTCTGCGACAGAGCCAGCCCCTGAAGAAACTCTGTACCTTCTTGATCTTCCGAAGTTCCATCGTCTCCTGGCAGCTGGTAGCAGTGGACGCCCCTGAGCCCCCTGCACTGGGTTGAGAACTCAGACCACTGTTGAGACTTGCGTTGGTGCTGTATGAGGGTACTGGACGCCACTCCTTCTTCAGCGCACATAGCTGAAACATAAAGCAATCATGAGCAGTCAGTAGGCATTCGTGTCCTCTTTATTTCTCACAGAAGAAAGGAGAAAGGAAAGTCGCCAGGAAGTCAGACACACACTGAAGATATTAGGCAGTTTGAAGTGGCAATGTGTTCCAAATTTCGGCTAATTTTGAACTACATCCCAGTCGCAATTAAATAATCTTCCATATCAGCGTTGAACAATGTCCGTCTCGAAACATAATTGGCCGACTGTGACATGTAGGCTAGAGGCGTTGCTAGTTATGTTATTTGTTTGTGGGCCTCTCTATTCCCCCAATGTCCCTGACTAAATTTGCATTTTCGATATATATCGAGTTCAAATGAAGAACTGGCAACTGCGTTTGCAGTTGCTAGGTCGCATGTAGGCAGACCCAGAGATCATTAAATCGCGGCTTCCCTGTAGGTTTCCGACTTGTCCAACACGATGATTTCGTCCGTGTTTAGGCCCACTCGACGGGCACTGTGAAATAAGTACAGGTTAACTTTGAACTATGAGAGAACAAGTGCATTCTAAGTGGTGTATAATACTCAGAATTGCTGGACTTTTGGTCTTTGTCCATCGTCCGGTATTCCAAAAACTAGAGAATAGATATTTCACAATGAATACTCAATACTGACTGTGTGAAATATGTAAAAAAAAAAAATCTATAACTCTATCCAGTGTAGATTAAGTTGGAAAAAATAGTGTTTTTTTGTGTTGGTACGATATGGAGAATTTATCTCTCGAATTATGACTTCTATTCTGATAGTCCTCTGGTGCAAGAATCCATACCTGTGGAGTTTTTAATATTTTCATATTTTGTCTTAGCTCTCACAGATGGTTTGTGGTATGCTTGGCTTGTACACCCTATCTGGTGTTTGTAAATGTAAATGTTTGTAAAACGGAATTGCGTTTAATCTGCTTTAGTCTGCTTAAACTTATTTATTCTAATTTGGTCCATGATCTGGAACGCTCTCAACTTCTTACACAACGAAAAGAATATGCAGGCACAGCTGCGCGCCACATATTGCCTTTTACTCAAAGGATTACTTTACAATACCAGTAGCTTGACTTCACATCATTAAATGGTAGGGTATACGAAGTGGAAAGGGCGTAAAAGGTATCATACTTCATCTGAATGAGTTACTAACCTGCCATTTTACTGGAGGGACTGAGGAAAACTATGAAAACCACCAGTCAGGACAGCCAATATCCCAGTCTATATTCGAATAGAATACATCCAAAATGTTACCAGTACAGCAGTCCGCTCGCATGAAAGGAATATTCATTTTCTTGTTTATGTTCTTGTGTGGAAGATCCAGAATATTAGTAATTAATGTGAAATAAGACTACATGAGACGACCCGAAACTGCAAAGGTTGTCAGTTTAACTCTAGAAAGCCAAGTAGTTACTATTTGTACCACCTGCTTTAATATAATAAAACTCTGCGTTCTGCCCACAGAGTGTACTTGGGTGTTTCGTATGGTTCTCACAACAAACAGCGGGTTTTCCCCGAAAACCATTAACCAGCTGAACTTTGTATGGTACATGTAACGTGTTTTCTGTGAGGTACGTACAGAATTGTTAATTAGAAGATATTCAGTCTTTAAGGGCTCAGTGTAATGATAATGAATAGAAACTAGAAGGAAAAGCAAGTATGGATGATAAGGCTTCAGGAAAGTTAGAATATGAGCAACAGAAGACAAAGAAGACGAAGTATAATTGACAATAAAACAAAAAGTAGAGCCTTCGGTGTGAAGACAAAGTAACGAGAAGAATAAAAAAGACATAACGCTGGTGTTGCAGTCTGTCAGCAAGCGCGAGTTGGTTCCTCTTATAAGCAAAGAGAATAATAATTTGGTACATGTCAATACCGCAGCGAAGAGGGACAGAAAATGTTTTGTTTCAAAACTGTCGTTATAATTTGAAACATCAATGTCAGTAGCAGATAAAATACTTGTTTTCTCATTCTTCCACAAAGAAATTTGTAGAAAGTTTTTTATGTAAATTCCTTCTAGCTGTTTCCTTTAAGCAAAGAGGTGGGAACACAAAGCACTGGAAAATAAGGCAAACTTATTAAGATGTTGTTCTGATAAGTCTTTCAAGTCTTTTGCGCCGAGCATTCCAAATGTTACTTATCTTCTTGTGTACTGCATAATTCGAGATAAAATATCTATCTACTTGAATTCCTTCGGGTGGTGTTTCCTTGTAGCAAACACGCGCCAGTGAGCTGTATAAAGGCGCGTCCACATTACTCGTGTTCGTGTGACTCGCTATGCTCGCGAGTAATATGGTCGACATGACAAGTCACGAGACAAGCAAATTTTAAATTTATAATTTAATAACTATAGCCAATGAATTAAAATACGACTACAGCCTATACACACTACGAGTAAATATACGGATCCTCACGCGCCGAAGCCTGGCGAGCAACTGAAGTAGTGTGGACGAAGATTTATGAGCACAAATAAAAGCCAGACGAGTCTCCTGACGAGCACGAGTAATGTGGACGTACCTTAAGACTTGCATTAAACTCATATATAAATTTGTTGGCTTTTAGATTTTTACTCCGGCGATCAGAATAGTGAAATCAGAATAGCCGTTCATTGCTAGACAACGAATAGGTAAACACATTCCCGCGGCAACGAATACGTAAGCAACAATCGAGTAGCTTCAATTGCTATGCAACGGGGCTGTAAACATGCCTTCCGAATAATAGAGTGGCTGTGTTTTCTGTGTGGTTCGTGAAAAACGGTTATGAAGAAGTGTTTAGCTGAGGGGAATTGAGTCGCATTTTGAGATGCCGCCCTGACAGGATATGAACTTGGGAGCAGATGAATTGAATTCAGTCCAGTCTTCGAAACTGGCAGCTGAGGGTTCAATTGTGGGGTGTTAACCAACGGGCAACGGAAGCTGAAGAATCTCCATTGGTAAGATTCGTTACCAGGAGTCACTGCAGCGGAATAGCCATTGTGGAGAGCTGTTACCAAGTAAAGACTAGTGAAAGTAGATTGAGAGAACTTGGTGTGGAGTGATTTCTCCGAAATTTGGGGGAACTTACACTGGACTACAGCGCGTTATTTCTAGGAAGATATTTTCTTTGCAGTCTTCATCTTACCTTTGTTACATTACATAGCCTATCTTTTGAAACATCCTAAATGTTGTATGTTTACAAAGACAAGGCTATTCTCCTTTCACCCAGCTTAACGTTTCTCAAAGGTAGTACTTGCTACATGCCCTTTTTTCAGGTTCAGTAATTCATTCTCTAGAGAGGAAAAAAGGCATATTGATCTGGAAGACTGCACAGACTAAGCTCAGTGTTAAAGCAGCAGACCTGCATTCTGAAGATTTCCGGTAGATGGCTCAGCCAAGGCAGCATATACCATGAGGTTTCTGTACATTTTCCAACCGCTACAGACTGGGGTAGAACACAAAAACAGGCTATATCCGCCCATTCCTCTATCCTTTCCGTAAATAATCATAATCTGAAGTAAATCGAGGCTAAATAATAACTGCAGTTGGTACAACGTAGTTACAAGAATGAGATCCTAACTTTGTCACAAAGTGCTCCTCCAAGGTTTCCTTCCCAGAGTGACTTTCATGCAGTATAACGTATCTCAAACTTAATTGAGGTTGGGCCATCATTAGATAGTGATGTATCTTATTTCGTTGTCGTTAAAAGGTGACTACATTGTGTTATATACAGTGGAAACCAACACCACCAAGCTACAGGTATTGTTCCGTAACTTCACCTATTCCCGGTACGACGTACCTTGAAATGTGTTCTAGACAGAAAATAGTAGCTACCACTTGTGCTTCATATTCGGGAAGTACATGATTCGAATCTCGCCAGGGTACTTACTGTCTTTCCTGACTGAGATCTTGTCACGGTTGACTTCGGTCGATGCGACTAAATGCCACGGCATCATCTAGCAAGTGTCCATTGTTCAAACCGCTATTCTTGGATATAAGGAGGTGTTGTACGGTAGCAAGTTCCCACTGTTTTGGAGGAATATTTCACCTCCATTTTCAGGATACCTACTGGTAACCTATCAGACCACAAGGCATCACATTCCAGAGGACACTGATCTTCATATTCACCGTCATAATGATCTCAAAGCTCGCTTGGTCACGGGTTTCCATTCAATATCCTTGTAGTTTTCATTCGACTGCTGGTACAGGCCTACACGTAATGCCGAATTAAAGATCATCATGAATAGTCAATACTGTGGCATTTTTTATTAAGGCAAGAACTGTGAAGCTAGAAAAGACAGCTGTTGCTAGGGAACGTCTCTGCAAACACGACCGTTGCTATGCAACAGATTCGTAATACGTAACAGTGGAATAACTGGGAAGGGGTGTTCTCTAAGAGATCCGTGCGATAGCTAGGTGGCGCGACAATAGAACTGTTGGTAGAGGTCTTCTGTTCGGTCCGCGCCGAGCCTATATAACGAGGAGCAGCTGCGATTACGATTGAGTCTTGTGACGACAGTCAGTGGAGTGGAGTCGATTTGAGCTTAGACTTCGGCAGTTGGAAGCCAACCCGGGAGCTGCGGTGAGATAAGTGACAGCCCGCGAGGACGTGAAGCCGTGAACACAATAGTTGAGGGATCTACGGAGTTGGAAGAAGTTACCAGACAACGACCGGTGAAGACACAGCAGACTGAGAAGTCTTACTACGTGCTGTAATGAACTACAGAGTGTGTGAATTAGCAATAGCGCCATGGTTTGGTGTAGTTACTATCTGTAAGTGTTCAATAAATCCAAATACCGATTGAAACCCCGTCTGTTCACGCATTCACTCGTACAGGCTGAGGAAACCTGTCAGAATACCCGGCCCATATTGAAACTGGATACCTCCCCAATACACGTCCAAGCTCTACTGTTACAGCAATCTGGATATTAAATTAAAATAAACGTAAATATAATTATATTTATGTTATGAAGGATGATAATGTGTGCGGGACATGTAACACGCAAGCTCAGAAATGTACGAAACTGGGTCAGAAAATCTGGAGGGTGGTGACCACTTAAGAAATATTTGTCTAGAGTAGGATAAATTTGAGGAAGAAACTAGTGAAATGCTACATTTGGAGCATAGCTCTGTATGGGGCTGAAACATGGACACTTAGGGCAGTAGATCAGAAACATCTGGAAAGTTTCGAAATGTGGTGTTGGAGAAGAATGGAGAAGATCAGTTGGACCGATTATGTGAGAAATGAAGAAGTGTTAATTAGAGTCAGTGAGCAGAGGAATATCCTACATGAAATAAGAAAACGAAAGGCTAATTGGATTGGTCATGTTTTACGCAGAAACTGCCTTCTAAAAGAAGTTATTGAAGGAAAGATAGAGGGGCGGATAGAAGTGACAAGAAGACGAGGAAGAAGACGTAAGAAGATGCTGGATGACCTTGGGGACAGAAGAGGATACTGTTATTTGAAGGAGAAAGCTCTAGATCGCATTAAGTGGAGGAATTGTTTTGGAAGAGACTGTGGACCTGTCGTCTGACAGATTACTGATGATGATGAGGAGGAGGAGGATAACATTAAGATGAAAATTGGGGTAACATACATTCATCTGGCTCAAGATGGGATAAAGTGGCTGGATGTAGCGAAGACGGTTCCATAGATGGCGCGAATCTCTTGACTATCCGAGAGACTATCAGATTCTCCAGAAGGACTATTATTGAGGCAGCTCTAATAGAGATCTAGAGCACGTGCACGGTCTGTGCCCAGATAGACTGTAAAATATTGCAACCTTAATTTTCCGGTTACAGTTCACCTTATCCAGGCTTCTAGTTACAGTGCTTGCGTCATATCCTGAATGTTCAGGAATCGAATTTCGATTCTCGATGTCATCGGAGACCGCGTTTATGGATCCTGGAGGATCGTAAATTGCAAGTCTTGTTCATGGGTCACATTCTTAGCCAATTATTCTGATAAATCCGTCAGCCACTTTCGATATATCTTATCTTCGGAAAGACGCTTATACCCTCTCATTCGAGGAACTGTGGCACATTTGGAGGCTAGTTTTATAACTTGAGAACAACCTTACCAGACTAACAGGAAGTGATTTCGTATCCTTCCGTCTGTGTTACAATTCCGAAACCGAGCTGTTCTTACCCACTATACTCGTATATAGGACCTTCTTAGTCTTAGTAAACAACCCCAAATTCTTATTTATTTTGTGATAAGATTATGAACTTCTTAGATGTGTTTACTTACATTGATTTCCTTTAATTTATTTAACGAATCTGTCAGTAACCCGACCGCCTATGTGGTCTAGTGGCCAGAGTTCCTGGTTACAGATCCAGAGGTCCGGGTTCGATTCCCGGCTTTACCAGATTTTCTGAGAAGTATTGGGCCTGGAATGGGGTCCACTGAGCCTCGTGAGGGTAACTGAGGAGCTATTTCAAGGAAATAGCGTCTCCGGTGTAGAAACCCGAGATTAACGGTGGTGGGGATCCGTTGCGCTGACGACGTGACACCCTCTATCCGCAAAAGTTGGCACTAACTTCGCCGACAAGCAGCGGTGCTCAGTCGGTATAATTCGCTTGCGTACTACAGGCCACGGAGTTTGTTTTTTGTTTTGTCAGTAACCCAGATTATATGGCGTCGAATTAAGTGGAAATGATATTGATGGAAGAGGTCATGTCCTTATTAAGAGACTACTAAGGTATATGCCTGGAGGGGCTGAGGAAAACAAGCGAAGAACATCAAACAAACAAACATCCTTATGAGATGCCACACAGTGTAATTTGTTTTATAGGTACGAAAGTTACGGAACAGACCGCTTCCTCCATTTACATTGTAGATGGAGGCAACAATTTAATTCGAAACATTTGTAGCTATCTACTAAATTAATTGGTATCACAACCCAGAAGACAGTAATATGATTTTTGGATATGCGTTTCTCACGGCGGCGAATCTCTTCTATGGTGTGACGCCTTACAGTCTGGTTAAATATACTTTCCTCTCTGTTCACATTTGTTCTCTTCGGGCTTCTTTCATGCTTGTATCTAAACCAAGTTCTTCGCACGTGTCTCGCTCTGCTTGCTGTTGGATTTTTAGTGGGTTCTGTCTTGGTTAACCCTCCAATCCTGAAGATGACAACAGTAGGCTCATCCAAAACATTGGTAAACCTTTAGAACAAATCATCGTCGTAGTGAGATCCTCGACAATCTTATTTGATTAAGTTTATACGTTTCATCAAACGGGATCAGAGTACATACATCCATGACAGAGTAGCGTCTACTCGTGCCTGCAGCTCCCCCCCCCCCTTCACCACTACACGTAGGAACATTTCAAGATATGCGAGATTGCGTTTCTCCTCCACTCTGATTTATGCCAATTCCTGGCAGTCGAGGTACCAATGGGACGCCTTCAATTACAAAGCTTGCTCCAGCTCATGGAACGTTGAAAGATGTGTCCGAGTAGCAACAAATTCACCGGAATGAAGTCATTTCCCAAAGGCGCAAAGTTTTAGCTTGGCTCACATATATGTTATTTCTGTGAACGAACATGTTCTATGAACTTTCCTCTCTAAAGCAGAGAGAGTGAGATAAAGTTCAAGCTACCGGACCAGCTTTCCATTCTCAATCATTCGTTCCTTCAACAAACAAACGCGCAGGTTAACAAAACTGTTACTAAGCCTTATACTTGACCGCGCCGTAGCTCAAGCGGTTAGTCGCTGGCTTCCCACCGCGGCGGCCCGGGTTCGATCCCGGGTCTGGTCAAGTGGAATTTGTGGTGGACAAAGTGGTGCTGGGGCAGGTTTTCTCAGAGTACTTCGGTTTCCCCTGCCAATCTTCATTCTACCAGTTGATCCACAATCACCCTCACCTATCATCTGGGGCTGCTACAATAGGCCAGAAGTGGCCGTAGTACAAGGAACTTAGTCCCACCCCACTAGCAATAAAACAACCTTATACTTATTCGGGTAGTTGCTGGTTCCTACCCCGGCAGATGCACTAGATATTCTGCTTCACAGGTACACATCAGTTCCTGTATGCGAACGCACAGATACAATCGTCCCTTTGAGTTTATTTCAATTGGTTACGTTCATACATATCCTGTATACAAAGCACCATATAAATTCTTTCGATTGTGTAATTATTTATTGATTAATCACAAGGTCACTGTTATAAACTGGGAAAATGTTAGTTCGTAACGCTAATTACACTTATCCCTCTTCTGTACACAACACGCCAGCGATATTGTTCGATTGTATAATTATTTATTGATTAATCATAAGGTCACTGTTATATACCGGGCACTAAATTGTTAGTTTATAACGTAATATTCTTGTAGTATTGTGTGTCCATTCTCAGGTAGTTACATGTTATATGTTCTAACCTAGGACCTCCTCGCGGTATGTTATGAAATGTTACCCAGAACCTCGAACTTAGAAGGATTCTCAGTTACAGAATATTGCAGATGCTTAGCGCATAGTGTGAAGACGTGGAAGGGCAGGATACTTTACACAGATAACACCACGCACCAAAGTTATAAAGAAACAGAAACCGGCGTTTTGTTTGTATCGTGGAAGTGGAACTTACCTCGGCACGAAGCTTCTTAATCTCTGAAGCCAGCTCCTCGCACTGTTGCGTGTACTGCCACTTGGCAGTCTTCTCGCTCTCGACTATCTGCAGCAGGTGCAGATGTTTCTGTTCCAGTTCTTCCTTCTGCAGAAGCAACTTGTTGAAGCTGGCAATAAGAAAAGGGATATTGAACTGAAGGCTGGCATGGGAAGGAAAAAAGAAAGCAAAGATATCCATATAACAGGCCATGAAGACCCATAGGCTTGTGAGACGTTGAGGGTCCCACATTATCTAGACAATCGGCTCAAAGATGGCGGTAAGGTTGTCAGCCTTACGCACCGGCCGCGCTTTACTCTCAGGAAAATTATTTACTTAATTCCTGGTACTCATGTCTGTTAGAGGCTGAGTCGACCCCAGGGCCATAGTGCGGCTTGAAGGATTAGGTCAATTGAAAAAAAATCCAATGACCTCATAGGGATTTGAACCCGCGACCTTATAGCTTGTAGCATAGGCCCTGAACCAGCTACACTACCGCGGAAGACTGGCATGAAAGCTACCATAATGATTGACTTGTGAGACATCATTCAGAAATATATTTTTATTTAAAACGGCGATTCGGAGACTGGAATCTGTCTCCGTCCTCAGGTAAAAAGCTTCCTCAGATGGGACCAATCGATATAGTTAGTCCCTATTTCGGGGACTAATAACGGAATAAGCTATTTAATGAGAACGGACATGGAGTCCAGTCTCCGAAACGTCGTTCTAAATAAAAAGAAGTCAATGGATGATGTCCAAAAGTCAATCATTGCATTGATATATAATCGTCAAGAACTTTTAGATTTCATATGAAAGTTAATAGCCTTACGCCGTCACGGGAGTCGAACGGTCTAAGGCATGTACTTTTTTCGCTCGCTCGGAAGTCGGGATCGTGTGTTCGAATCCCACACAAGGCATGTTTGTTCGGTACGCGTGTTTATTCTGTGTTTGTGTTGTCCTGTGTTTAGATAGAGGATTTGCGACGAGCTGATCACTCGTCCAAGGAGTCCTACCGTCTGTAAAATGATCATGAAACCGAAAATTAGAGGTCAGGGCCCAAGGGGAATGTAGAGCCAGTAAAAAAATTAGCCTTATATTCAGATTTAATTAACTGTAAATCACGAGTGGCTCCTTTTCTTGAGAAAAATAAAATTAATTCTAAATCAGAATCCTGTACCGTTTATATGATTGTGTGATTGATAGGCTAATTAAACTTCCGAATCATTAAGTTAATATAAACAGCAATTAAAACCTGAGTTCCTATTGCATAAACCACTAAGTCCTTGTTTGAGGTGCTCACAGCGGTGATCACGAATAGTACTATCTTCTGGTTTATGACGCCGTATACTTCGATAGAATTTCAACTATGTTTTGAAGGAACGTACTGCCTCAATGTTCAGGGTTGTTGAGTAAATCGAACAAGCAGCCAGCTCTATTGGCACTGCTTGCAACTTGATGATTGCTTGCTTGGTTTACTTTTCGGCGCTGAAAAGAGAAGTGGCAGGTTTCTCCGTAACGTCGATGGACTTGTATTGAACTACACGACGTAACATCCCAGAAGTCAGTATTCTTTAAAATTTTGCTAGCATCTACAGAAGAGCTTCGAACCGCCTTAAATTGTGAATGGCTTCTCTCCTGCCATATGTCGCCCCTTCTATCATTAATCTGTCACTCTACGGACAGTACCTTCAAAAGAAGTTTTAAAGTCTTTAAAAAACATAAGTGAATTGCTTAAGTATGTATAAAATTTAGTTTATATTTTAAACATTATAAGATCTGTAGCGTATATTTAAAATAAACCAAGTCCTATTGTAGTAATTGATATTTATTAGAAAACAGCATTAGAATGTTGTTTTCTTTCCTTTAGTTTATCATCCTTTCTTGTCAAAATGGCGGAAGTACGCAGGTTGTCACCCTTAATTCCTTTCTAAAGAGGTGAAAGTAATTTTCTCTACGACGTTCAACTTTTCAAGACTTAAAAAAATTTTCTTTAGTAGATGGTCTCAAAATATGACATCCATATGAAATGAGAGAATCGTAACTAAGCAGACAAGATATCTAGAACTGATGGAGCTATCCACGCAGAATATAATATTAAATCAAACGCCTCAGCGCATCGGTAATGCGATTTTCTTTAGAGAATATCTCTTGCATGAAATTCAGTATTTTAAAAACTGCTCTTTTTTTCGATTTAGTTATTTAGAATACTGAAAATCCGAAATAATATTTGAGGTTTTCATGGCGTTATGTATTCAGATTGTGACGTATTTATTCATGGACTATTTAACGACGCTTTTAGTAGCTCACATTATATGATTTCAAACTTACGGTCATCATGTTCTAATGATCCAAGACAGTAAGCGCCTTAGACTGCTTGACCATTGTGATCGATAATGAGGTATATAAATCACGAAATTGCTTATCATAAAAATCCCGATTTCCCCAATGATTTCTTCTTTCTTGTATTCAGACAGTTTCTGAGCACTTCTTTATGAGCAAAGGACAACATTTAAAAACCATATAAAACTTGGAAAATGGTGGTTTCATATATCTATATATTGGAGTATAGTTTTTTGTAAAGTAGACGGGGTAATAACAGTTCTCAATCGGAAATAATTAAATTTGGTTGAATAAAATTCTTTGCTGTTAACTTGTTAACGCAATAGCTACAGCGTCACCACGAACGAATAAAAAGAGGAAAATATATCTAGCCGAAACAATACGTGCACTAAAGTTTTTCCTGTCTTTAGAATATTGGTTGAGGGGCTATGCTACAAGCCGGAAGGTTGCGGGTTCAAGTCCCGATGAGGTAATTGAATTTTTTTTAGTTGACCTAATCCTTCCAGCCTCACTAGGCCCTGGGGTTTACTCAGCCTCTAACAGAAATGAGTACCGGGAATTAATTAATTTTCCTGGGGAGTAAAGCGCGGCAGGCGCGTAAGGCTGACAACCTTACCGCCATCTTTGTGCCAATTGTCTAGATAGTGTAGGACCCTCAACGTCTCACAACCCTATGTGCCTTCACGGCCTGGTACAAGGACAGCTTTACTTTTTGCTTCTTAGAATATTCAGTAAATTCTCATATTTGTAAAATATTGCAGCTTTAAATCAATTCTGAAGATAGCAGAATAAGTTAACGATCAATTAACCAAATTAAAGGAAAGATTAATGTTAAAAAATTATCGTCAAATATTCTCACATGCTTCATTTGTGGCTAAGGCCTAGTTAACAGAAGAACATATATTTCGTTTTAATAATATCTGTATTAACAATCAAGTACGTATAATTTAACAAACATATATTTTACAACAATATTGTTTTCACTTTTTTATTTAAGGAAATTTATGGAAAGGCAATCCGTATAGCGACTGGCAACGGGTTGGACGACTGAGGGGTCGGATTTCAAGTCCAGGTAGGTTAAAAATTTTTCTCTTCTCCAAGTCGTCCAGACCGGCTCTGGGGTCCACCCAACCTTATATCCAATGGGTACCGGTGGTTCTTTTCCCGGGGGTAAATCGGTCGGGAAGTGAAGCTGACCGCTCACCTCCAGCTGGTGCCGACGTCAGGAAGATGTGGATCTGTACATCCACTCCCCCATACGTGTTCATGGCGTAGTGCTTAATTAGTCAAGCCCAGAAATAACTTTATGGAAAGGTTGACACACATACACATACATGCAACATCGTGAAAATGCGATACATTCTGGTGTTGCCGTTTTAAGACTTGCGCCACAGTAACATGATCCTAGGGATGAGAAAGCTTGTATCTCATTATGTTACTGAGTTAGAGGTAAACAGAAACTTACAAGAGAGATTCGTGTACGATTCCAAGTTGTTTACAAAACCAAAGCCATCTGAAGTGATGCTAAAGTTTAGTTATTGGATTTGGGAGTTACCTTGCCTCTCTAATAGCTTCTATCCAAGTCTTGCAGTCAGACTCCGTGCTGGCTCGCAGTTCGTACTGGCGCTGGTTTTCTCGCCGATAGGAAATGGCAAAACAATGCTGTAACAAATGGAAACAGATTGTAATTTCGTCCGGAACCTCTCAACAGAGATATGAGAGCAAGGATTAATGGGAAAATGTAGGCCTAAGAGGCAGGGATCAGTTAGGATAACGAAACTGTAATGCTTAAGATTTGCACTCGAGGGGTTTTATTTGGTTCGAATCCTGGGTTGTGAATGAAAACTTCCGTTGTTTTCCCCAGTCTCTCCAGCTAAATACCAGAATATTACTTCCTAGGTGAAGGTGTGGGTTATTTGACTGCGCTGTAAGCAACTGAGATCATATAGCGACGAATAGTAGGGTGATTAATAAATTGGAAAGGATCTGGAAGGAAGAGGTATTATCCAGAATTTGTTTTGAGGGACTGAGTGAATTCACAAAAGAACTCGGGATAGCCAATGTTCTGGAGGAGATTCACAGTAAGCACCTTCGAGATACACAGGTATAAGCCTAGAGTGCTACAGGTATGCACACCTCTTGGTATTACTTTCGAATAGTCCACAATCACCTATTTTGAAATTCTTATTCACTCGCTATTATTATCTTCCTATCTCACGTGACGCTGTAGAGCTTTTGCAGTTGAAACAACGTGATTAAATAATGAGACCAACTACAGAGAGATAATGACCTGTTGTAAGATTACAATACAAGAGCAAAGGATGATGGGATATCGATCCGGAATGTTATCCGCAGAACAACTTAAACCAGATGTTTGTGTTATTTCACGATGCTTTCTCAAGTACAAAGTTTATAATTGTTGCATGGGAAGATGATTCTCAATGATGGTTTATAAACAATGAGTAAGGAAGTGGTCGTGATATTTTTAAGGAGCCAAAGCCAATATATTTTCGGAGGGAGTGCTAAAACCCGGGAAAGCGAAGTTGAAGAGTACGGGGTTTCCGGGCAGAGATTCTAAGTCCACAATTACAGAACAGAGGGTAGTAGTGGTAACTGTTAAACCGTGACACTCGGTGAAAGACTTGGACAGCCAGTACTTAGAAGATGAAGGAGGATATATCAAGGCAGTGCGAGGTTGGCTCTTAAGGACGGACACAAGCCGTCAGGATATGAGTTACATCCAGTTAAGTTTCGAGCTTTGGTATCAGCAATCTTGAATCTTGAGGTAATATTGAGAGAGATGGGGGGGAGGGAGTAAGTTAGATGAAAAGGTAAAATTATGCATGTAACAGGCTGTTGAGGCCCATAGGTTTGTGAGACGTCGAAGCTCACAGAGGGCGGTGAGGTTCTCAGCCTTATGTGCTGATCGCTCTTAACCCCCAGGAAGAATCCTGGTACTAATTTATGTTAGGTGCTGAGTGGACCCTAGGGCTATAGTGCGGCTGGAAGGATTAGTTGAATTAAAAAATCCAATGACTTCATCGGGAATGGAACCCGCGAACTTCTGGGTTGTAGCATATTGTCTCAACTAATTAAGCTACCGCGTGTGCCAGTAAATTAGATAATCACGCAAATAAAAGATAAAAAGTGTCATAATTAGTATTTTGAAGCAATATTTACTGAAGTCAAGTAAACATACACACGGATCGCGGCCATAGGAGATGTGTAGGCCCCTATCAGTTTCAACGGAAATCCTCGTTGTAAGCGATGCCCTAGGAGATATTATGTTACTGAGTGAATACAGGTCTCAGGCATGTAGTGACCTATGTGCTATGTCTGGCATGTTCCTCTGAAACACTAATATCTACCTTTCAGATTACACGGTGTTACAACACAGAAGACCACAAAATGAATATTCGCTCTTCTGAAAACCCAAATTCACGTATATTATTAAATATGATGTGTACTATGAGGATTTGATTTGTTTCATTCTGGTCCGTCACACTAACAATTACAAAGACAAAAATAAAACTTAAATAGTCACATTAGACGGTGTTATTTTTGTCTTTGTGCTGTGAGGATTTTCAAAAGTGCCAATGAGGGAAATTTTTGAGGACAGTACTGAATGATATGTGAACAAATGCCTAATAATAACAATAGAAAATATTATGTCCATAATATATCTAAGAGTGCAGTAAGTTCAAAGTGCAAGCAAACTGTCTGCACACAACTTCTCCCTTCTCAGGATCTATCAAAGATCAGCAATAGCGCCATAATTACTTGTTACGATTTGTAAGATTTCAATAAATACAATTACTAAACCAAAATCCTGTGTCAAGTCACTAAACACGTGACAATATATATATATATATCTGTGTGTGTGTCAGAATTTTAGTGAGAAAAGTGTCTGACCCATGTCAATGCTAATAACATCGTCATTAAAGTCGTCTGTCTTGGATATTCTTCTGTAACGTATATTTCTTGCTCCTCAGTTCGCTATTTTGAGCCCTAATCTTATTTTCCTTCCTAAAGAAACCCGGATTATGGTATTATCATGTCCGTGGCTGTGCCTTGGAAAATAAAGTTGTTAAATTGAGTTAGCTAAACCACTTTTATAAAGTTAGAAACAATTAAGCCATGTGACTCCGGAAGTAATTTTATACATATACAGATTTATTTAAGCACTCGATTCCAGTATCCACCCCTTGCCAAAGGAGCTGGGATAGCTCAGTCAGTATAGCGACTGGTTAGGAGCCGGACAGCCTAGGGATCGGAGTTCGAGTAGCGGTAAGAACAAGATTTTTTTTTTTTCATTTTCAAGTCTTCGACGTGGCCGCGCCATAACCCAAGCGGTTAGTCGCTGGCTTCCAATCGCGGCGGCCCGCTTCGATCCCGGGTATGGCCAAATGGGATTTGTGGTGGATAAAGTGGCGCTGGGGCAGGTTTTCTCCGAGTACTTCGGTTTCCCCTGCCAATCTTTATTCCAGCAATTGCTCCACAGTCACCCTCACCTATCATCTGGGGCTGGTACAATAGGCCAGAAGTGGCCGCAGTACAAGGGACTTAGTTAGTTAGTTAGTTAGTTAGTTAGTTAGTTAGTTGTTAGTTAGTTAGTTAGAGAGGGTGGGTTTCCCCATGCACAGCGACCAGTTTGATCTATTGTGCTTCCCTGCTCCTGATGGTGCGTACCATCAGTCCCGCCGAGCAAGCGAGTTCGGTCACTTGCTTAGCGGTGTCTATAATGCTTCCCCCATCTATCAGAGGCCTTAGAGACTATTGTTGGGCGGGAAACATCCTGGAATTTGGCTCAGTGATCCCCTTTGGGGATATGAGCTTCTTTTACGTGCCGTAAAGTTACGACACGGGGCACATAGCTTAAAGTCCCTCCCGGAGGACTTTTTCCCTGAATTTTTCCGCCCTTCAAAATTCGACGACCTCCGCCGGGTATTTGAACCCGCGTACCACGAGTCATGAGGTGGGAACGTTACCTCTAGACTACGGAGGCCGCTTACAAGGGACTTAGTCCCACCCCACTAACAATTTTAAAAATATATAGGTGTTTCGGAAATACTTGCTGCTTTCATCTTCAGGATCTAATTGACGAGGGTTCATGCTTTGGCTCAGCAAACAGAGAAGGAAAGAGTGAGCACTCGTGTCTAGTGTGGACCGATGAGCTGATATAAATTTTATTACAAATCAAAATACTATCAAAACAGCCCCTAATCTCCCTATTCACAATACTTTCTTTGGTCTTGAAGATGGAAGCAGCTTGGACATCCAAAATGCCGGCGACGTTTCCCTCACTGGTAAAAAAAAATAAGAAAACTAAGAGCAAAATCAACATCACCGTTGAACTATGGTAAGGAAATCAACCGGTAAATTGAGCGATTGTTCTAAAAGACAGTAGGAAATCAATGTCTTTGAAGTCGACTTAGGAGAAGCAGATAAGAGCATAAGGATACTATGTTTGCTCTTCCGACAATACAGTTTCGCTGATAAATGAACTAATGGATTTAAAGTCTATTCTTCAGCACTGGACATTCTTGACTGTTAGTAAGTTAAACAGACTAAACTTAAATCAGAATTCAAAACGAAATGCAACCTAACCTAGTGGAACAAATTTCTTGGTACGCACAGAGTATTTTTTCAGCACCAGATCTAATTCCTATGAATTCATTCATTAATGTGCTTCGATCAATTCAGTTGAATAGACTCTTCCCTAAAGTCAACAAATGAAGCAAATAAAATCAGAACTTAAATGCTAAAGAACTCCGTGACCTCTAGTCCGCAAGCGAACTATACCGACCGAGCAACCGCCGCTATTCGGCGAAGTCAGTACCAACTTTAGCGGATAGAGGGTGTCGCGTGGTCAGTGCAACGGATCCCCACAGCCGTTAATCTCGGTTTTCTAGACCGCAGCCGCTACTTTTCCATTTAGAAAAGGCCAAATTATCCTTGTGCTTACTTAATTAAGCAATATGCCATAAAGACATATGGAGGAGTGGAGAGGTACACCTCCAACACTCTTCACCTCGGCACTAGATGGACGTAAGTGCTCAGCTTCACGCTCTGGCCTCTTTACCCCCTGGGAAATTTCCCTCGGTGCGCGTTGGATAGGAAGCTGGGTGGGGCCCAGTGCCGGTATGGAAATTTTAGAGAAGAGAGATATTTTGCCCCTAACGGGATTCGAACTCAGTCGTCCATCTCGTAGCCCGTCGCTATACTGACTGAAATATTAAACTGGTTAAAAACAACGTAGCTAATTTTTTTCATGGCATAATTCCCTCTACTGTAGACACAATAGTTACCCTGCCATTACCTGGTTTTCTGAATTGATTAACAGCATTTTCTGCATAACCGACATATTGATTATACCGCAGTGAGCGGTTTCCAGAACCTCGTCTGTGGAAAGGCGTGCGACAGAATGGCGAGGTGGCACCAATATGAGAGAAAATCCGTATTGGACACCTTATCCTGTCATACACCTCGACCGACTAATATGCTGAGAACACCATTTCTGGTGAATCAAGACTTGCGTGCGAGCAAGTTTCTGTGGCTGAATTAGGCTTTAAGTTATGAGAGAGTTAGTAAATAGGTCACAAATGTATATATAACGTAAAACATGTGATATCAGAACAAAACATACATTTCTAGACATATCCTGCGCCTACATTAATACATTTGTCCTATCGCTTTACTAGTGTGTCGATAGTTGTTTGAGCCACTTCCACACAAGATCGGGCATAACCTGTGACTCTCGAACATCACTGAGAGAATTTCTCGACCCAGTTGTGAACCACTTTACGCGACAAACACTTCTCACCCTAAATTAGAAACATTTCTTTATGAATACCCCTTGCATCGAGTCCTTTTGCCTATCAAAAATGAACAACAGAACGCTGCTCTTCGGTAGAAAAATCCTCAAGCATGGTAGCCATTTTGACTACTGAAACCAGCATCTGAACATGCTCATGCTCGTCTGCTACCTAAATTCTCATGAAGCTGGACTGTGCTGCTACCTAGTGATACACATAGAAAACCTATTACATTCATTACAGCTGTTTTACTTCCATTTGTGACCTGTTTACTGATTCTCCCTCGTATTTACGTGAGCAGTCGTCAAAATGCGTTCACTTAGGATAGTCGACGCTTCTCAGTTTCGAACTAGATATTCTGTGTCTAGGGAACAAGACAGCTATGTGAGGGTGAGCAGATAACTAGATGATATAGTGAGTGCTTTGTTGCGAAAGTCAATGTGTGAATGGGTGATTAAATAATAGTTCGAAAAAACTTCATATTATCATGTGTATGAGTGTGACTGATAATCGGATTTACTGAATTCTGATACAGCGCGTGACTACACCTCACATTTCACTATTACACACGGACATAATATTGTCCACAGACACATCTTCACTAGCCATTGCTTAGTAACAGCTTCGAACAGTGGACGTTCCCCTTCCTCTGTGTTTCATAACTGTCCCCGGCCTCAGTTCCAAAGTCTCACAGCGACTGAGACTCAGCAGTCCTCTAACTCACTCCATTCCACTAACTTCACTTCACCGACTCTCCTGCTTATAACATCTCGGCACGTACCGCGTAGAAAACACCGTTCATATGTTGCATTCGCGTCTGTTGTGATGCCCACGTGATCGCTACTCAGCAATTTCCTAATAACGCCAGTTGTTCAAAAAGCCATTACTTAGCAACGGCTGTTGTATAGCTGCTTATTTCGCGGTCGTTGCCTAGCAACAGGTTTACATGCCATAATATTTATAATTAAAATGGTTCACAGCTGCTCTATCATTTTTCGAAAAAAGAATCAGACTGAAGAATAAAATATCCTAATAAGTGACCACCTGTGATAAATAGCGACAACTTCACAATAGCCTACCACTAATAACAAAGCACATTTTATCTTTTTACTGCTCTATAACTTGGCTGTGAAACACAAGCCTTAAAATAATGTTTGCTTTTTATTAGCAGCGGCGCATAAGCTGGCGAATTAATATCAGGCGCGTAACAGACGTTAAGCGAGTTCTTTGTGTAGAGTCAATGAAGCTTCCTGAAGTTTTATACAGTGTCAATAGGCTGGAATTACAAAGAGAAGAATAGCAGCAAAATTTCCTGTAGGCAGAAGACAATATTACACTTTAAGGTGTATGGAAGGGTGATTAACCATCTTGCAGACGAGGTGAATATAATGTACAGTACAACGATAGCGTGCGTAGTTCTGGAAATTATTTATACTATTATTAATAGATAGCTTAGTTTCTTGAATTCTTCTGAGTTGATAAATGTGGTCTTCTACGATATGAAGCCATGTAGCATACTCGTATAAATACCGAAGTTTCCGAGTATTCTATATTACATGGCTTCACATCAAGGAAGACGGCATTCTTTACGGTTACGGCTGTGAGAATATCAAAATCTCATACAGTGTTCTCACTTCTCCCTCCGTTATCACGTTCGATAGCTTTGTTAAGATAAGAGCACTATATCTTCAAATTATATTAAAGGAAGAAAGTGATAATTTTATATAAAATGTTAGCACCATTATTGACGCCAAAACGTTTGGAATGCTTTTATGAGATGCAGAGATGACAAGTAATACGTGGAGGCCGCGCCATTGTTCAAGCGGTTAGTTTCTGGCTTCCCACAGCGGCGGCCCGGGTTCGATCCCGGGTCTGGTCAAGTGGAATTTGTGGTGGAAAAATTAGCGTTTGGGCAGGTTTGTCGCTGGCTTTCCACCGCGGCGGCCCGGGTTCGATCCCAGGTCTGGTCAAGTGGAATTTGTGGTGGAAAAATTAGCGTTTGGGCAGGTTTGTCGCTGGCTTTCCACCGCGGCGGCCCGGGTTCGATCCCAGGTCTGGTCAAGTGGAATTTGTGGTGGAAAAATTAGCGTTTGGGCAGGTTTGTCGCTGGCTTTCCACCGCGGCGGCCCGGGTTCGATCCCAGGTCTGGTCAAGTGGAATTTGTGGTGGAAAAATTAGCGTTTGGGCAGGTTTGTCGCTGGCTTTCCACCGCGGCGGCCCGGGTTCGATCCCAGGTCTGGTCAAGTGGAATTTGTGGTGGAAAAATTAGCGTTTGGGCAGGTTTGTCGCTGGCTTTCCACCGCGGCGGCCCGGGTTCGATCCCAGGTCTGGTCAAGTGGAATTTGTGGTGGACAAATTAGCGCTGGGGCAGGTTTTCGCCAAGTACTTTGGTTTCCCCTGCCAATCTCCATCCCATCAAATTCTCCATCATCATAATCACCCTGGGCAGGTACAATAGGTCAATGAGTGGCCGACGTGCCGAGTGGACCCAGCTGGAGTCCACCCCCCACTATGCGAATTTTAAGTAATATACGTAATTCTAAGGAAAGATAAAACAATAGAATTTTTAAATGGTTCTGCCGATGGTGTGGATTTTGGGATTTTTTTCCATCGTCCGGAATTTTAAAAATTAGGGAACAGAAATTTCCGGAAACTGGATCTACTTCCGTCCTCAGGTGAGGTGGGAAACACCTAATGTTTTGGGTCCTTTAGGAAGAGCTAACATCAATCACTGGACAACGTGAACAGCAGGTACAGGAAATACAAGGAATCGGCTCATGTGCCACTCTTAACCAATCTGACGAGCCGAACGAGTTTGGACATTTCTCCCACATGGGATCCCCCTATCAGCAATGAGGTTAGAAACTCAGAAGGAAAATCAGTATGATTTCATATATTCTTCGTGGGCGTCTACAAGATTTTCACGAGGGTTCAGCTTCCATTCCACAGAAGGCGCTAGCTGCAACCAAAAAAATTGTTTCAAAGAATTATTCAATTAAATCTATGCATTGGTTTTCAGGAAATTAGTTTCTTGCATAAAATTTCCATCTTCTCTTTTTGCTTTCAGGTCTGTGCATGTTTATCGCAATTTTTATTGTACATTTTTCTTGTTATCTCCCGCTGACAAAGCCTGGTGTCAGGTATATATATAGCTGTAGTTATACTGACATGCCATCATAACATGTCTCCTTAAAAACTATGAAGGTATTATAACATATAATATTTAAAGTATATCGTAAAAATAAATGATTTACATACTATAAAACAGTAACTGTACAATTTCTATCAATATTTCCGAATCAAATCAGCATATCCTGGGAAAAAGTTCGTCCTAAGTATGGACACGGAAGGCGGAGCTGCAGTAATCCTTTTAGCATGCTCTAAATCGATTACAACGGACCTCCGATTACGTATTTAACAACCGGACGCTTTTCAACCTCAGTCACGCGTCATTTTCTTAATTGGATTCCGTCAAATTTCCGGAAATGAATGACCCAGCCGTCGTCAAACTGTGTTACTTTGCCAACATATGTTTCTCTTCCGGCATCTATGGTTCTATTGAGTCTGAACTGCATCAGCTCTTTCTGGGGGCTCTAATATTTGAAGAATATTATCTTCTTGCGTTGCAACGCCGTGCAGTCGGACTTATATCCCAGAAAAACGTACTCTTCATTATGACCGCTAAGAGAACCTCACAGAACGAGATGCAGCAATCAGCTTCATGTGGTTTCTTGGCTTCCTCCTCAGTATAAAGATGGAGGAGACATATTTCCGTGAAACGTCGGTTGATATTCAGTGGATTGCAAAGCATCATGTCCCAGAAGCTAGAACTCTTCAAGAAATAAATAAACTGCGTTTGTAAAATGCGTGGACATTTCCTCTCTGTTTTGTTTTATGGACATTCCTAAAGTCGTGGCTGACATAGATGAAATTATCGACCGGACCAATAGAGTGGCACATGAAATGTGAACTGAATGGTTCAGAGAACACTCCTGAGGGAACCACTGACGTCAGCATAACAGTAAGCTAACCGAACATTAATTGGATGCTTCTGATGGCTTGGCCGTGTGAATCAGAACAATGTTAAACGCTGTAAAGCACCATTTTCGAAGACATAACGCCGTGTTGTCCAGCAGGACTTTACCAACGTTTCGGAGGGACGTAATGCCTCCATCTTCAAGGTCGATGATGAGTAAATTTTCTGCTTGATTCTTGCTCTTTGCCTAGCATATCTCCGAGTCTGAAGATAGAGGCAATAGGTTCTTCCGAAACGTCGGTGAACGTGTATGGGACTACACGCTGTCACGTCCTACGAAATAGTAATATTCGCAATCATTGTGAGAAACCAAAAAGAAACAATATGTTATATTCATAGCTACCAGTTCTTAAGGTATGCATCACTCCAGTACACATCTGCCTGTGAAACTGTAGTGTCATGGCTACCACGTCTGCTTCGGATTTTGCGAATACGTGGCTTATGGACAAACTAACCTGTCTGTTTTACTTGGTGACTTCCTTCGGTTACTTCAAGTTAACAGTATTAGATTACATTAAAACTGGCCACATCCGATCCATGTGAAGTGCTCTCGAATTAAAGATTTCTTATTATCTCTTATTCGATGCTACCTCATCTATTCGGTTGAGAAAGCTTCATTAAACAAATAAATGGAAATTTATCGGAGTTTATTTTCAGTAAGCAACGTCGGTATTACTTGAGACTTCCGATCTGTGTCTGGAACAACACGCGGCTTTGTTGTTGTGCACTGTGTAGCATTGTGTAGCTTGCACTGCTAATGGAAACGAAGCATGTAAAGTTATGACGGAAATCAGTTACAGACCAGAGGCCAAAAGAATTATGGCCATATCACTATTTTTAATCTTTCCAAGAGGGGGTTTAGGGTGCTGAAATGGGGGAAACGCTGTGCCATAGCTCAGATGGTTAGTACCCCTCTTCTCAGTTTAGAAGCTCGAGTTCAATTCCAAAGCACTTCATTTGGGATTTATGGTGGTCAAAAAGCGTTGGGGAAGGTTTTCTTCCGAGTTACTCGACTTTCCTCCACTAGTTATCATCATTCTAATGCCGCATTCTTTCATCTATCATCCAGATATGATACAAAAGGCCCGTTTGGGGCCTAAGTGTCATAGGACTCAGAGTCGCCCGACCTCAAAGTAAAAATAAAATGGGGGAATTTCAAAATGCACGATCTTCATAACAAATGTGATTTAGTCTTTTACGTTAAGTGTTGTTGTCAGTATGTGAGTAAGAGGATGGACGCACGGACGGACAGGTGATTAATAAACCATAAGAAAATGAACTTATTTCAAGTTTTACTACTACTTTACAGCATTCAGGATTCGTTTGCCTCAATTTTAACTAATACCTTTCAAGTGCTTCTCGAACATGTACACAAGAACATGGCTGCACCTCCTTAAGATATCAGATTTACATTTCATATCTTATCTCTTGTTTCTAGTCTCAAGTGGTTAGTATTTGGTTGAATCAGGCAAATAACAACAAAAATAGTTACATCCGAGAAAACAGAAACCGAGGAGAGATAAAAATTGACAAAGAACTACAGCTGGACCGGCCGAAGAATCCTCGCAGGCAGTGGGGATAAGATTTTCTAAGAGGGGAGGGTCTGTTCCCCCACTGTATCACCCCTCCTAGTCTCTCTACTGTCGCTTCTCGCCTAAAGCTATAGAAGAAGCAACACAAGAATAAGAGTGGGGGTAAATTAAGAGGAGGGCAAGAAGAGAAAGTAGGCGAAGTGGGGGACGATCCATGAGAATTCTTTGTCTGGCTCCGATATAGAGGAAACTATGCGATCCTTCATAATGAGTACTCTTCAACTGCAGTTACAATGATTGAATCAAAACAATTTAAACAAGCGGAACATGTGGCACAAAGAGGGAATTATAAAACGTACAAAAGGTTTCTTTTGACAGCGTGAAGGGTAGAGATGTAGATATAAATTGGAGGATAATATTTGCAACGGATTTTAGAAAAATAATGGGGTTGATTTATACTGGCTCAGTCTCGAACATGGACCACAAGGGCGAACTTAAGTGGAAAATGCGACGAATTTCTGGGTTCCATAAAAATGAAAGATCTCTTGAGTAGCTAAATAACTTTTAACTTTTGAAGGAAGGTTATGTATTATGAATGAAGCTAAAGGTAGGCAAATTTACTTAGGCGATAATACTGAAAACTGACGCTCCATGTTAGAGGTTACTCTATTTCTGGGATTTCACGATTTCACGGATACGAAGTTAAAGCTTTGAACCATGCCGCATCTATCGTCACTGTGCCCCATCCAATCTCTCTTAAAAAATAAAGTTATCCCTGTAACAGGCTATGAAGGCCCATAGAGTTGTGAGACGTTGAGGCCCGCACATTATCTAGACAATCGGCTCACAGATGGCGGTAAGGTTGCCAGCCTTACTCGCCGGCCGCCCTTTACCCCCCAGGACAATTATTTAATTTATTCCTGGTACTCATTTCTGTTAGAGGGGGAGTGAACCCCAGGGCCATAGTGCGACTGGAAGGATTAGGTCAATTGAAAAGAAAAATCCAATGACCTCATCTCTCTTATACTTGAATAAATCTGAAATACCCTTCAATCATAAAGAAAGAACCAAGTTCCTGTCCCTTACTTGGCTTGCTCTTCGATTCGGAAGATGGAGAAAAATCGATGGACTTCTACCGGACTATACGGCGTTACATCCCACAAGATATTGCTCTTAATAAACCCAGTGTTTACTGTAATTACACATACGTGTGTATAGCTTTATCTTGCTTAATGTTTCAATTGTGGGCACAGATTAGGTTTCATAATTTCCGTCGCTTTTCATTTTGCAGGAAATGTTTTATGTGACGCACAGGTAACCCTGGCAACGTCATGCGTGAGCATCTGTCGCAAAAATGAAAAAAAAAGGGATTATTTTTCTTCTGCGTTTTGTTAATAGATGGGGGAAAATAGCGAGAGATTACAATACTGTGACTCCTCTGACGTCACTAATTCTTTCTATTTACGTTGCATAACAGAAACGTTGCTATAAAGTTCACAGATTAATTGGTATAAACCATAATAAATTACACTTTCGAGTACCAAGGAAGATAGCTCCTGCGGCGAAACTTCTGGACCTGTATTTTGCTCCATTCGAATATTGGCAGGGTCATCGCCCATCCTGGTTTAGGTTTCGTTTTTCTCCTGAGTCCATTTTGAAAATTGTACCTTAAAATATGTCATTTCCGCATCCTTCCAGAACCATTAAAATTAATTATTCACTGTCATCCAATCATTGACCGCCTCTGTGGTCCAGTGCTAAGAGTTCCCGCCCACAGATCCAGAAGTCCGGGGTTCGATTCCCGGCATAACCAGAGTTTCTGAGAAGTTGTGGGTCTGGAACGGGGTCCACTCAGCCTCGTGGGAATAACTGAGGAGCTATTTAAAGGAAATAGCGCCTCCGGTCTAGCAAACCGAAGTTTAAAGGCCGTGGGAATTCGTTGCGCTGACCACGCGACAGCCTCTATCCGCTACAGTTGACATTAAATTCGTCGACAAACGGCGGTTGCTCGGTCGGTATATTTCGCTTGCGGACTACTAGCCACGGAATTTGTCATCCAATCATTTGACACTATGGTCAGAGCTATTGACAGCGTCGTTAATAGACTACAGACATGATGATTTATGATTCGTTTGATTCAGACTTTACGACCCCCGAAAGAAAGAGCGATAGAAAGGAAGAAGAAAAACGAGAGACAGCAAGATGCAAGTAAGAAATTTGTGAAAGAAAGGAAGAAATTGAAAGAACTAAGAAGAGTGACAAGGAATCGAGGCAGAAATAAATAAATACAATATTTTTGCAAGCAATTTCAGAAATCCTATTTCATGTTATTCTCCCATCTCCTCTCTGTTCCTAAGTGTCGCTCTTAAGATGCTCCTCAAAAGAATATTCTCTGTCAATCACGACAGCCATTCTGACGCCGTGTAATTTGGTATGTAGGTTCCTCTGAAACGCTGGTACCTATCTATCAAAATGTACGGCGTCAAATCTGAGAAGACTAAACTCAGTGCGCCATGAGCATCTGAAACCTCACATTTTGTGCATATTTCTCGTGTTCCCACTGCAGTTACATTTCCAGAAAATAGAAGCTTCTCTTCGTTTGAGCCTCCTAAATTTTTAATTCCAGTATCGCCCTTGAAGGGGTGTGATCGGAACTTTATTTTGACTCTATTTTTGTTACCAGATTTTAAAATATTAGCATTTATTTGTCTGTGATTTGAATACATTCGTTATCAATCATTATATTACTGTTCCATCTCAGAGTTCGAGCAAGGGATACACTCAAATTTATATTCTTGTGTGTTTTTAAGGTTTATATTTTTGATCACGTGATTGCACTGCGAGAAATGTCACACATTTATAGGCAAGCTGGTAATCCATGGTTACTTGGCACAGTTTTGTGTTAGTTCAGTTGTAAGGCTGAGGAAAGCCTTGTGAATACTGAAATGTGCAGTGTCATGTGAATTTCAGAATGAGTGAGTAAACTGCAATGCCGAGTGAACAAGGAATACCTCACACCATGTCAGTCAGCGCTCGAAGTGCTTCTTATTAAGCTCGAAGCATTTGCTTAAACGATTTCATTCACAAACAAGAACTGTATTCAGTAATCGTTAGGTTTTCCCCCCAGCAACACTGGAATTATTACCACATCGGTTACTATGGATAAGAAATGCAATTTTATTTCCTTCTTGCGTATGACGTTACTATTCGGGTTACAAGACGTGGTCAATTCTGGGAGTAGCTCCCCAAAGTTCTTGTACTTCTCATCAAGGGGTTGCGGGCGGGGGGGGGCAGCTGCTAGCAGAATACCGAAAGTTGTGGTTGGATATTGTAATTAAAAACAAACACCCATACTCTTGTCGGGATCCGAGTCCAGGGCTTCATTCCCAACTGAGTCTGTTACTGACTTCAAGTGATCTGCTCATGTGCTCGGTAGTTGCTATGGTGTACGCTTACGTTCGAACTAACGAGGCTCTTCTCTGTGGCCGTCAGTCCCGGTGTCGGTGCGGGTAGCCTATCTCGGGTCACGGACGCGCTGCGCCGGATAATTCAGATGCCTGTTGACGTCAGCACAGTACCAGGTGCGTTTCGATCGTTGAGTGGCCGGTCTCACTCGATCCCTCCAACAGGTTGCTCCTGCTCTTAGGGGGAGGAAGAAGAGACATGTGGGGTAAGGGAGGACGTATTATTTTCGAGCATGGGAGTTTATCCAGGACCTGTGAACTGCTCACTGGCCTGGGTCTTCATGAACGAATTTGTTGAGTCACGTTAGAGAATAAATTCTGTGAACTACAGTAGGAAAAGAATATAGAATCAGATATTTTGGGGGTAAGTGTGTTGCTTAAGATAGCGTCTACACGAACGCACAAAATGCGTCCGTTGTGAAGAACGTACTTTATGACGGACGTTGCTGAGGACACCACACAGTTGCAGAATTCGGTGCGTAGTTTCTTTTTTGTCTGCAATGGAGCCAGAAGAAAGCGTAGCATTCGCCTCTCTTGTTTATTTCTACAACGGACGCATTTTGTGCGCTCGTGTAGACCCTGCTTAAATCTGATATGTAATTTAGTTGCCTCCGGGAAAAGGGGTTTAATTTCGTTGAAATAGACTCGGGAAGGAGACGGCGTGAGAGGCTTGTCATACCAACTTGAAACTCGGAAAACACAAGCATCGAAACATGCGTCTTATATTAAAGCTGGTTTTTAAACGACGCTGTCAATATAGAGATTATATTGAGTCGATGATTAATGAATGTGGAACAATTGGTGAAATATAAATACGCAGGGGAAACCCCTCCTAGTATTACTTCGTAGACCACAAATTATGAATGACCTGAGCTGGGACTAAACTGAGCTCGCCGAGGTGGGAAGCCGGAAAAATCTGTGTCAAGATGGTGTTGGTCTTTCTACGGGGATAAACTGCAGAACTTACTGTCAAACCAGAGAGAGGAAGGAAATTATAAAATCTCAGGAGACTTAGGAAAACTGTAAACTTTACGATAACAACACTGTCTGTGTTTCTGGACCTGCCCTAATCGTTCTACAATGAATAAGGGGTGGATTTCCTCCAGCTCCTTAGCTGAGACAAGGGATGTAGAGAGTCTGCCGATTCTAATACTGTTTCACCCTCCCATAATGCAACTGTAACCACTGTCCTTATACTTCTTGCAATATTTCTAACTTCTTCTCACACAGAAGTGAGATGTAACAACACGGTATATTTACAACCTATTACTCACTACATCTCAGCCATTCTACTAGTTATAAAATAATGACTCTCCTCAACCAATCACAAATATCAGAAATGGTGCATGATCAGCATAAGGAGTACTTTCTGAACGTGTTAATCGGCGACGAACTTGGCTAGCGGGTTCCCTCTCATTGGAGATTATAAACTTTATAATACAATCGTGATAATCCATAAATTTGTAACGATTTTGTTCTTAGTAATACTAGTTCAGGTTGCGTCTTGAGAGATATTTGAACATTCTCCTAGAATACAATCCAAAAACTTCTAGATTAGTTCACAATGATGTAAATATTGATCGCACCATTTCGCGTGGCACAAGTCATAGAGTGAAAGATTGGAAACTTTTTAGAGTTCAATGAGGTGTCAGACTGCATAGCTTTCGTAGATAAAAATGGGTATCTTACGACGTTCTCAGTAGCTAGACTACAGTGAGACATATTATAGGAAGACAGATGAATAATGCATTGCAAAGTAGGCAATCGTAAAAAAATCGAGGTTCGAATTTTCCTGAATGGACTGAGAAAACCAAGAGAAAGCTCACTTAGAATACCCGGAGGCTTTGCCGAATTTCAAACCGAGCACCTCCCGAATACAATTCCGAAAGGCAATGTTTCCTTCGGACATACTATGTAAGTAATGATGAAGGTACATAACATTAGACTTCCTTCAGAACAACTGGCAGACTAAATTATTCAAATTCTATGTCTTGACCTCGCTCGCTTCTGTGTTCTGAGCCTTCCTTTGAAGCAGGTAACGAGCTCGGAAGGTTCTCAAACAAGCCTCCCTTCATACATGCTTAATTTGCAGCAAGGTTTGCTCTCCTGTGGCCAAGGCACGCGCCTAGTGGAGGAACACATTCTGGCTGTAACTTAATAAGAATTTAGATGAAGAAGAAGTAGATGCAAAACTGAGAACCTCTTCATCAAGGGGTACGGTAAACATGGAGTTCAAAGTTGAAGGCACCAAACGAGGCGGAAGGGCGCCTTCACACGTCTAAAGTGGCCAGGTCTTACACTGCGGACAGGCACATAATCGAATATAAATTTAACAAGATTTAACGATATGTTAACTTTATGGCACAAAGAAATAATCTTATATTCTGGGATGTTACAACGTGTAGTTTGGTAGCAGCCACCGACGATTCGGAGTAACGTATCGCTTCTATCTTCAGGGACGAAGAGTAATTAGGTAGAGTTCCGTAGATGTTTTGGATAAATGCAGTGCTTCTATTTTCCGGGCTGAAGGCCCCTATTTGCTTCCTGCTTACGACTATTTTTTGCTTGGCTTAACCTTTAACCCTTGAAAATGGAGGCAAAATTTTCCTCCGAAATGTAGGTTGACTTTCAGCGGATGAGGTTATATGCTAGAAGCTATGGGTGTCCATAACCACAGCTGTGAGTACGTCAAATCATGCTTGATTAATACAGTTCTCTCATATTTCGTGCGCGTCTGTAGGAGGGTTATATTTCACCACGCTGTCAGTAGCTTAGACTACAGAGCGTCACATTATGGGATGACAAATGAATGGCGAATTGGGCAGAATCTGGGAAGAAGTGGCCGTGGCCTAAATCATTATACTATCCGGATATATGTTTAGAAGAGACGACAAAAACTACGAAAAACATCTATCTCGATAGACGTTGCTCCGGCCGAGATTCGAACCAAGAACCTCCCTAACACAAGTCTAGAGTGCTGTAGGTATATAAATTATTAATTTGATGAAGTGTGGTTCATTAAGAGGAATATTGGAGCAGAAGCACAATACAGAAGAGCCATTAACATACAGAAACTTACGTTTCTCACAGCGTAAGTGTGCAAAAGCTAAATATTCAGAATCTAACAATTATAGAGTTCTGTAATGTTTCTTTTCCAACCCTTATGCTTCAATTATACGGAATATTAAAACGTCAAACCTGAGACTGGAAGATGTATGTTCTCCGAAACGTTGATAGCCACCTTACAGCTTAAAAAATGTTGTAACCTAGGAAATGCTATAGGCCTATATATTGTCCCCGGAAGGTGGGCAACAAGTCAGGCATCTACCCCGTTCGATTAAAAAAAAATTGAAATATAAAGGAATTATACCAAGTGTTAATAACAAATATAAAACCTTCAATCAAATAATTATTCTAATCTAGAGACAAACTTGGGACGAACCGTAGAAGTACATATATTTAAACGACTTGAAGTCCAATTCCGATGCAAAATTCTGTGTCTGTCGCCTCAGTGAAACTTCTGGTAGCAGCAACATGGGCTTTGCAAATGTCTGAATTTCAAAATTTGTTTGTTGCACAAGCCACAGAGGATCTTTCTATAATAGCCGTCAGCACTGAAATGTTTTGCTTCAGAACTGGTGAGGGGATTACTTAACTAATAACACGGGAAGGACATCCCTCATAATCCTTCTAATCAACCACAGAACTTCCATTCAGCAGTCAGTGAATATTCAACTGGCCAATAAATGGCCTCTTACGAAACCCGAATGTTAATTTTACCCATTACCCGTGGATCCTGTTCTGAGGAAGCTGAAATCAGTTGGTGTCTCCCTTAAGCCACGCTTTCTCCCATATCATCGTGTATCCAACACACTTCCTTGTTATGATAACAGATTAGAGGTTCTCATGGCGGTACATATGAGGAGCGCTATCTTCTGAGGTGTGACGACATGTAGCCTGGCAGGAGTTTTGCAGACTTTTTTAGGGAATGCAGTCAACTTGCTAAGATCAGTCAGTCCTAAAGATGGAAGCAATACGTTCCTCCGAAATATCAGTAAACTTTTACCAGACTACACGGCCCCATATTCCACAAGATAATATCCTTATTCCCAAGATGGGGTCACTGGATTTTTCAACTGACCTAATCCTTCCAGCCGCATTATTGTCCTGGGGTCTAACAGAATTGAGTAACAGGAATCTTCCTGCTGGATAAAGGGCAGCCTGCGTGTAAGGCTAGAAACCTCACCGCCATCTGTGAGTCGATTGACTATGAAATATGGGAGCCTCGACGTCTCACAACACTGTGGCCTTCACGGTGTGTTACAGGGATAGCTTTACCTTTTATTCCCAAGATGGTTTCCAGACAAAGAGTTGGATACAATTCCTCTGTTCCCTGGTGTGTCTCTCCTATGCCTACTACATTCATTGATTTAATTTCCAAATCACCTGGCGGGCTGGGGTAGCGGTTAACGATCTGGACTAGTATTATGGAGGTGCTCGGTTCGATACTCAGCTGTCGTGACTGAGATTGTTTCTAGTTTTAGCAGTCTGTCTAAGCAAATTCTGGAATAATACCGCTTCCTTCCACATCCTCTCCAATTCATCATTAACAATTCGACTCTATAGCGCCTAGACACTGACAGCGTTGTATAATAGCCCACAGAAAAATGTATACATATTTCGTAACGACGCACATAGCACCTACTGCACATGCGCGTGTTGCTTTGTGAACACGGCCTGGCTGTTGCGGTCCTAAGATGCATTTACACGATCCTGCCTCTCCAACATTTAAGTTAATACCCCATCTCATTTCTCTTCGCGGAAAATGTTCCTCGGTTTCCTCCTCCTTCTTATTAACCCAGTTGCTCAGCCAGAGAATTCTGTTTTAGGTAAAAGAAGAAAATATTTCAGGAAAGTCTGTGAACTTCGAGAGAAATAAATCTAATTTATATTCAGGAATATAAAACCAGTGACGAATACGATTTTTATAATAGTGATTTCTTCTTAAGACGCTGTCAGTGGCCAGATTAAATAGCGTCGAGTGTTAAAATGATATACGAATAGTGAATTGAAAGGATTCCTAAGGATGCCGTAGTGACCTAATCGAGTTATAATCCTGGAATATGTCTGCAAGGACTAAGGCAGTAATTAATAATGTTAACAGAGAATAATCTGTAGCGTATTTGGTTGAGGCACTGTGCTACAAGCCGGTAGGTCGCGGGTTCGATCTTGATGAGGTCTCTGGATTTTTTTTTTCAAACCGACTTAATACTTCCGGACGCACTATGGCCCCAGGGTCGACTCAGCCTCTAACAGAACTGAGTACCAGGAATATTCTTGGTGGTAAGGGGCGGCCGGTCTGTGAGGCTGAAAAACCTAACCGCCATCTGTGAACCGTCCGTCTAGAAACCGTGGAGCGTCCATGGCCCTTTTAACAGAGAAGAATGATAATGAGGGTCCATTATGTCCTTGAAGTGTTGAAATTAGTTGATGAATTACTTGCAGGATGAATGAATCTAACTAATATATATCCTGGCCGATGATATTTAAAGTAGACCCGCCACAATATTGTTGATATCTAAACCATAATTCTACTCATGAAGAAGTTTAGTCAGAATAATCCCTGTCGAAACCAAGATTCCAACACAGTAGCATCAGCATATCAATCCAGCGAAATCCTATCGCAACAGCCTGTTCGGTGTTTTTTAAAATATGACAGAGAAAAGCTGTAATTATGTCATCCAGACGTATTTTTTATTTTAAGAGTTTAAACAGTTCCGTCCAGTGTGACCAGTAAGATTTTTCTTATTTAAATCCTTCATATAATAATATACGATATATAAATATAATGTTGCCTGTAGTTTTGTATTGGTGTGAAACTCGGGGGAGAACACAGACTGAGAGTTTTTGAGAACAGGTGCTGAGGACAACATTTGGGCCCAAAAGGGATGAAATAATGAGATGCTGGAGACGGCTGCTTAATGAGGAGCTTCATAACTTACAGGCTGCCATACAATTAGAATAATCAAGTCAAGGAGGAAGGAAAGGGCGGGGAATGTGGCCTGGATTGGAGCGAAGAGGTACACATATAGAGATAGGAAGACCTAGAGGTTGGTAACAGAATAATATTAAAATGAATCTTAGAGACATAAGATGGAGTGATAGGAATTGATTCATCTGGCTCAGGGTAGAGACCAGTGGATGTCTCTTGTGAACACGGTAATGAACTTTCGAGTTCCATAAGATGTTGGGAAATTCTTGAGCAGCTGAGGGACTGACGGCTTCTCAAAAGCGACTCGGCTCCATCGAATTAGTTAATATTGTGTTTCGTGCGCATTAGGATGACTGATGAATAAGAAAGGATCTGGAAGAAAACGATCGTGACCTAATCGAGGTAATATCCAGATATTTCCGTAGAGTGACTGAGGAGACCCATCAGAACAGCCGGTGTTCGGAATAAGTGTTGCCACTACACAAGCATGTTGGATAGCTTTTTCAGTTAAAGTACTAGTTTTTTCGTTAATTTGTCTTTGAGATATTATCGTGACGTACGGTCGGCAGCAGCATCCAACTTAACACCCTGCAAATGCGAAAGCAGCACTCCCTGCGGAAATATGTTACCATCTGACACAAGTGCTGTCACGTGACCCTGCGTGTCACAGTGAACAATGTGTTACACAGCTTTTTTTTTGTCCCAAGAGATTACAGAAAGATAAGTTCATAGCGAGTTCCATTCTGTTACATTTAGTTCAATTGGTTAAACTTATCCAGCTTCACAGGAATGTTGTTCGATTTTGTAATTATATATTAATTAACCAAAAGGTCACTATTATAAACTGGACACTGAATTGTAAGTTTTGAGGTTTTCACGGCGATGACTATGAAGAAAGTCGTCGTCTGGGTTTTGGCGCCGTGTATTATTCGTTTTGGCCGACGTTTCGGGGGAACGTATCGCCTTCATCTTCAGAGCAGGTGAATGGCTTGTGAATACACGGCGCGAAAACCCAGAAGACGCCTTTCTTCATGGACACTGAATTGTTAACTCCTAATAGAAAATTTATCGACAATTATGTGATCATCCTCAAGTGCGTACAAATGCTCTGTATGTTCATTCCATGAGCTAATACGCTGCTAATTGTACAGTCATTATACATAAATGGGCATCGTTCTGCTTGCTGCACAGTGCTTCCTTCTTTCGACCCTGAAAACAGAGGCGGTACGTTCATACGAAACGTCAGTGAACTTCTGCCGGACTATATAGCATCACGTAACAGGAGATCGGGCGCTTGATTAATCAGCGCTGCGAAAACCTTATATCCAGCAATATCCTGTATAATTGTTTTCACGTAAATCGAAATTTGTGTGCCGAAAGAATATGATTTTACAATTGAAAATTATTTGATGAATATCGTACTAATGACAATGACTGTTTATTAGCTTTGCACTGTATCCATCTGCAGCAGATGACCGTTAGAACAAACGAAGTCTACAAACCCGCACAGAAATAATTTGTTAATTATATACACTCCAATGGACTGCATCTGCTCGTATGTATTATGATGGGTATTGTGATATGATCGAATGGCTTAGCAAGAGAAGTCATCCATTGCTACGCAATGGCACAGTAAACACGCGATGACGCCATTATAGAAGGAATTGTTGCTACGCAACGGCCAGTAAACAGATACTATGACCCGCTGTTTTCTAGGAGGTCCGTGAAAAGGCTATACAAACACATAAAACTGTAAATAATAGGTACTGACAAGGAGCCGGGCTCTTGACAAGTGAATATGTAGAATGTCCAGCAAAAATATATGGAACTCACAGAGATCAGGAACGTCAGAAGTAGCAGATAATTATAAGTTCCGCCATCTATACAGCTCACATAATATAATTACAGAGGGAAGTAAACACGATTTAGATGGGCAGGACATGTAGCTCAGATTTTTTTGTGCAATAAATATGTATAAATGATTGTAAAGGGGTCTCCATAAGGCTGATGAAAGGCAGGAAAGATAGCATTAATATTAATAGTAGGGAAATGAGTTATGGTAAAGTGAGAACCAAGTGATAACTCTCTAGGTCTGTATTCGGAAGGTGCTCGTTTCGAATCTCGACCATGTCACCGAGTAATCTGACTCAGGCTTCTCATGGGTTTCTCAGTCCCTCCATGTACATTTCTGGATACTACCTAGATTCTGCCACGACCACTAATTAACTAACTAATCAAATTCATGGTGAGGAGCCGTTCTTGAGAAGCCGCCAGTTGCGCAGCCACTCAAAATTTTTCACAAAATTTTATGGAATCCGAATATTTATTACCGTGTTCGCAAGAGCCATCCACTGGTCCTTGTCCTGAGCCAGATCAATTCAGCCCACGCAACCCCATACCATTTCTCTTAGATCTATTTTAATATTATCCACCCATCTCTGTCTTGTCTTCCTAGTGATCTCTTTCCTTCTGGCCTTCCTACCAATATCCCATATGCATTCCTCTTCTCTCCCTTTGGTGCTACATGCCCTGTCCATCTCATCCTCCTTGGCTGCTTCCATATCATCATTCATCCGCCATTAAACTATTCAACCCTATCTAGTCTAAATATTGATGCAGTGGTAAAACAATAAAAATAAAAATAGGGGTAGGTGTGTAGTGCAACTTGTTCACGATCGTGTGAGAACGAGAGCTTTGGCATCAGCGGTACCGAACACTCCGGGTCTGCCATTTAGGTCAGCAGGCTCGAAACACAGACTGGAATTAGATGTGAGATGGCACAGCTGACAGTCTGTCTTCAGAGCGAAACGGTGTCCCTTGGAGCGGCGTTGTTCTGAACTGGTCTGTTCCCGCAGCTGACTTAGAGCATCAAAGTCACCCGGTCGTCGCTACTGACTGCCAGGTACCATGTGCGTGTAAATCAAGTAACTGTAAATGATTTTGACCTCGGGTTCCGCGTCATCTTCAAGTATCTCCCAACTTGCCAATCTCGGATGAGTTCGCGTAATCGCCATACGATTCAGAAACTTGAAGCAGAAAGTATGAGTGTTTGCTCTGGAGGCTCGGCTGCGCATGCGCCAAGACTCAATCCTACATTTTACATATTAAATCTTGTTTTACTATTTTTTAGTTTTTTTTTTGGTTTGGGTTGATACTGAGTCCGCTTGGCACTTCGGCCACTGTTTGGCCCACTGTACCAGCCCCAGATGATAGATGATGAGTGTGAAGCACTGGGTGGAATTCGGAATTGGCAGGGGAAACCGAAGTACTCGGAGAAAACTTGCCCCAGATCCACTTAGTCCACAACAAATGCCACATGAACTGACCTGGATTCAAACCCGGACCGCCACGGTGGGAAGCCGGCGACTAACCGCCTGAGCTATGACGTGGCCAAATCTGGATTAATCTATCTATCTACGGCTCTAGCTTGAGCCAGTTAATTGAAACCTATGTATTCACATTCTATATAATCACGAACTAGGTGGTTGCGTGCATGATTTACGTATTTCGATTGGATGATTACATTTATTGACACCTTACACACTCCACTCAAAACTACAGGCGATTACAGCGCCATCGCTCATCTACACACTTTACAGATCACTATAACAAGCTAGTCTTCTTAATCTTCACTAGTCGTATCCTGGCAACGGAGTTATAACAGTCTTACTGTCACTATAGCACACTATGAAATATTCTTTGCACAGCTCAGTTCCTTTCTTGTCATTTCTTCTCAGTTATTCTGCCAACTGGAGGGCCAGGTCCCCGTATTTTTATTCCCCCGGAACAGGGTGGCCCAGCTATACCCCTAAGCACTGGGTTTCCTTTTCGTAGCCTCCTACGACTCACAAGGCTACGATGGAGGTATTCGAATCAGCCTCCACACGGGGTTGAGATTCCGTCTGATTCTATCTGCGTCAGATCCTTATTATATAGCTTCGTGGAGGACCCACAGAAAACACAGTTTGCTCTATTGTTGGGTGTTGATTCATTGCTGCAGAAATGTGTTTACCGCACAGTCCCGTAGGAATGAGCGCGGAGCGGAACCACAGAGAACGCCGCTTGCAACATCTATTGTTATGTGATGTCATAGCTTACGTGACGCTTCCCTCTGCTGAGTGTGTACGGGTCATTACCTAGCAGCGGCTGTTTCTCTGCCTTCACAGCTCTTACTTTGAGCGAACACGCCATAATATCTTTACACCGAGTGGTTCAGTCTCAAGAGGTGAAGCTTCTGATTTTTTATTCCGGAGGGTTCTGGTTCAAATCTTGAGCGGAATGCCGATTATCACGAGTGAAGTTTTCCTTGGAATTTCTCAGCTCCTCCAGGGAAGTGTCGGGACGCTAACTCTAATCAGACTGCGACACTGTACTTCTATATCACTTCGTTATTCACTTATCACGGTCCCATTCGACGCTACATAGTCTGGGATACTGACCATAAATAAATGTATATTTCTTTATGGCCCATTTAAATATTACCCCTCACATCTATGTCAGTTTCCCAAGCGGTCCTTTCCATTTAAGTAATTTTATACCAAAACTTTGTATGCACTTCTAACTAGCCCGTAGTTTTATATGTTCTGCATATCTCATCATTTCTGATTAGTCACGCTTAAGGGTATTATATGAGGAGAAATATTTATTAATTTTCTATTTACGAAATCTTCTCCAGTAGTTACTTCAATTTATCTCTCTTAGGTCTAACCAACTTTTCATAGTTAGACCGCGCCATAACTCAAGCAGTTAGTCGCTGGCTTCCCACCGCGGCGGTCCGGGTTTCGATCCCGGGTCTGGTCAAGTGGGAATTGTGGTGGACAAAGTGGCGTAGAGGTGGGTTTTCCCCGAGTACTTTGGTTTCCCCTGCTAATTTTAATTCCACCAAATTCTCTATCATCATAATCACCCGGGGCAGGCTAAAATAGACCAATCAGTGGCCGCCGTGCCGAGTGGACCCAGCTGGACTTCACCCCCCACTAAGCGAATTTAAAGAAAACCTTCATAGTTCTTTGTCAAATAAAACAAGCAGTATACTACTTTCAAGATAGGGAATTTTATATAAATAAATGTGCGGTTATGATGTAGCTTTGTTACCACACACTCATTCACATCCGTCTATAATGCAACATCATTTTAAATAACAATAAAATCACAGTCAACAGCTATATGTTTCGACCTTATTGGCCATCTTCAGGTAAATGTTCACTTTTTTAAACCGTAACACTGGACTAGTTCTTAAGTCAATATATTTCAATTGCATTATCGTTGTTCACACTAAAACACGAATGTTTCAGAACAAAACTTTCTCCCTCTCCGTTCCGCGTTATTTTCCTCTTGCGGCGTCCATGTTTGTGCCCCCTTCGTATGTGTGTTCTCACTGGTTGGGCGTATGCTCCCTGTATCTTGCAACTTCCTTATCACTGTCGCTCAGTATGGAAATTGTAGCTTCGAGTTATCTGTGTAAAACAACCTCTATAAATTTATGTCGTGAGGAAAGTAAGGAAACTTCTACTGCATATCGGGGGAAGTGAGGCAGTGAAGAAGGGAGTCTAGTGGGGAATATTCCAGAACACGAGATCTCGTTGATAACTTAAGCGCCGCGGAGTGTCTGCGGAAATGTCCCTTGGGCTCCTTCTTTCTGTATTTCACTGTTCTCAGCAAGAAAAGCTCACAAATGTGTATAGAACGTGTAAAACTAATACGAGGATCAAGGTGAATTGTGCCTCCATCTTCAGGGTAGACACCTGTACTCTGATGACGAAGGCAACGTCTTTCTCCGCTCGTTAGCAAATAGCACGGCGTCATGTCCCAGAAGACAAAAACAGATTAAAAGAGATGCGACGTGTTGATTGAGGTTTTCACGCTGGTGAGTATCAATATGACGGCCTTCTGGTATGTGACGCCGTGGACTTTTGTAAATGGGCACCAACGCGCTTATAAAATGCAGGAAGCAGGTTCCTTCCAATGGTGACACTCATATATCAACCTATTCGATTACACATCCAAGAAGGCAGTTTTGGTCAATATGCATCGAGAATCAACATTAAATTGCAAATTTACTGACATAATTCAAGCTAATGGCTTCTGGGATGAAAAAAACGAAAACAAAAATGAAGGTAGCCTATGGGTTACACGTTTTCTGAAATTGTCTTTTTATATCAAAGTACAGTATTACAGGTAGAAGTATATGCCATTATGGCATGTATTATGGAGAATCTAGACAGGAACTACAGAAATAGGAACATCTACATTCTATCTGACAGTCAGGCTGCACTTAAAGCGCTTGACAAATACCAAATCAACTCAAAA
>NW_019742439.1:131062-152818 GCF_002891405.2 Cryptotermes secundus
AAACTGGGAATAAGTAACAGTCCCACTTGTGAGAGGTGTCAAGAAGAAAATGAAACAGCCACACATATCCTGTGTGAATGTGGGGCATTAGCTTATTTAAGATTGCACCACTTGGGTCAATATTTATGGAACCAAGTGACTATTTCGACGTCCACACGTACAAAATCCTGCGCTTGATTCGAAATGCAGGATTGCTGAGGGGATAATCAGAAGGGGAGGCACAACAGATCACTGTGGTCGCGGTGCAAGAGCCAAGAAGGCCCACCTCTTATACATTCAATCATTGTATCAAAGTTCAAATGTAAACTAGCAACACCTTCACAACTAGCGAGCATGATAAGGCAAAGTATTAACAGCATTTCCTCTTTTAAAAAGCTTAATTTTCATTCTTAGCATGTTCTACCAGACATTTGTTATTTAATATTTTCCACATTCATAATTTATTTTCTTTAAGAAGATATTTTATTTGAGATGTACAAAAGAAGTTATTCCCCGAATCGGCAACGTAGCTGCTCTTATTGCTGTTGTAAAGTTCTACGAATTATAAGTAGAAAATATTTATAAGAGGTTTAATGAAATTAAGTTTGAAAACGAAGAGAGAATAAGTATTTATTGCTATCTTTATCGTCTGTTCTGCTGCCCTTTCATCTATTTTCGTTGAAAGGAATGGAGTTTTTTGATACTTATTCTCAGGCCTATTATTCCATCTGGAAAATCCTTCAATTACACTCCACCCCTCCCACGCTGCATATTACATTCTGAGCATTTCACTCCAAGAGTTTGTTTTCCTCTAGCTCCTATCTTAAGAAGTTACCTCTAGGTTCTCTGTGAAGAGGCTAAAATGTCACGATTAATTGTAGTAACGAATAACCGTGATGGTTAGAAATAAAAAGTGATTACGTACGGATTATATGTCCTGGGTTCGATTACAGATTTCGACGTAGTTGCAGGTGGTTAGCTTAACATTCTAGTCGAAAGTAGCGGAACTTCTTTCTTCGAGGTAGAAAAGACAGAACTTAAACCCATCTAACACAGAGTTGTTTTTTACTTTAATTCGCTTAGTGGGGGGGTGGAATCCAACTGGGTCCACTCGTCACGGCGGCCACTGATTGGCCTATTGTACCTACCCCGGCAGATTATGGTGCTGGAGAATTTGAAGGAATTAAAATTAGCAACAAAAACCGAAGTACTCCGAGAAAACCCGCCCCAGCGCCACTTTGTCCACAACAAATCCCACTTGACCACACCCGGGATCGAACCCGGACCGCCGCGGTGGGAAGCCAACGACTAACCGCTTGAGCTATGGCGCGGCCTAATACAGAGGTTAAAAATATATTAAACACTGTCTCCAGTCTGCTATACACCTCTGCGGCATGCAATTTGGCCAGGAAAATAATTTAAGTTCGGGAATTAAAAACAAAATTTAGTGCTGTAATATCAAGAAGGAGACTGCTTGCCTGATGCCGTTTTATTTTATTTAAATATTGTTTCAGAATTTGAATCTACGTAATACAATTCCAGAGAAATATATACCTTTCTCTGCGATTAATTAAACATGATGTCATGAAAACGAATGGAGTACTGGAGGTATAGCTCCATAAATTCTTAACCTCGGTGTAACCAATCGTATAGGAGGCTGTGTGAAACCCACAGCCTAGATACTGTGGAGAAAAAACTCTTGCCCCTGTCATGAATTGAACCCAATTTCTTGGGTCAACCAGCCCGTAGCCCAGTCACTATACTGACTGAGTTACACAAACGTATACGACCGCAAATACTGTACAGAAGTATAACACATATTTGCTTCACTGAATGGCCCACTTGTTCATGCAGTTTGATCTTTCTGGGTAATGGTACAAGATATAAAACTTCCGATCATTTTAATTTTTTTGGGGGATTCAAATATTATCTCCACATAAAATATCCTTAATAGCACATATCAGACATAGGACGCAAATCAAACATGTTAATGCAGTGCCAATCCCTTGGTGATTTTTTAATTTACAAGTTTTCACTAGAGCATTACAAAATTTGAATTACATTTGGGCATCTGAAGTTACTGGACCTAGTAGGGCATCTCTATTATCATAAACATACAGGTTTTATGATACCCAATTAGTCAACTACGTTCCATTACCCCTAATACCAAATCTTGTCAGTATGCATGATCCTGAATCAGTTCCACCCAAACCACGTCCTCAAAACACGTTTTCTGTTATGTGGCAAATCTGATGAAAGCCAGAATTGGGAAGTCAGCAGAGACAGTCGTTGCTAGGGAGTGGCTTTGTAAGAATGCCCGTTGCTATGCAGTGGTTCAATGAGCGTCACATGACAGCGTCTACGCTTGCGCACGCAACAATAGAGGAATTTGGGAAAGCCGTGTTCTCTTTGGATTCCTGCGGAAACTACATTTGGAAAACCGGAACCGACAGGAAATCATTCAAGTAGCAGTCGAGTTTTGAGTCGCGTCCTTAGGCAGCAGTCCGTGACAATAACCTGGCCGGTGCGTTGAAGCGTTGCGTACCAACGCCGAGTCTTGAGTCTGCAGTTAGCAGTTGGGAGACAGACCCTTCAGAAGTCGTCGCACACAGTCGCCCCCTGACGGAGGCGTGGGAGGCGAAGAAGCTCCCAATGTTGTAAGCCGCTGCTAGTAATGCTGATTCGAATTGTGAGATATACTCCAGCCAGCTTGGACCGCAGCGTGGAGCATGGAATCTGGGGGAATCTGTCTGGAATCGTTACCAGGAGACAAACGGTGAAAGCACAGCAGATTGAGAAGGCTTGCTGCATGCTGTGGTGAATTGTAGAACGTGTTAATTAGCAATAGCGCTATGCTTGACTGTAGTTTAGAGTTTGAAGAGTCTAGCTAATCCTATTACCAATCCAAACTCAGTGTCTAGTCACTTAACACGCGATAATACGTATCTTCATGAGAAAATATAACCTTCCCACTTCTGAAAATGAATATTTTTCAAAATATTTCTCCACCAAAAATCTATACGAATTCCTGGTCTTTTCATCCCAGCCACATTTCCAAACAACTGCACCCACCTAGAAACCAATATTCAATGAAAATTAGGCTTAAATCTCGAAGTTTTTCGTTATGTAATATTTTATTGGGTGTTGGCAAAATGTGGTCTTTAAAATGAGGCTGGGTTTAAGATTAACAACCATTCATTGTACAATGTTCTGAGTTGTATTTCATCCAATACGGGGAGAAAATATACATCGTCCGTTAGTGGCGCAAGCTGCTAAGCCATAATTTTAAAGTAATCATATCGTATTTTCAACTTAACCTCCATATCAATAAGCCAGCACAGGGCCTTTCTTCTGCAATTTGCCTACACGAGTTACGACGCACCCTGATTCGTAGAGCAGATGGAATTTACGAAATATTTAACAGTAATGAAGTAGAGTTTAAATCGTTTTCCTGACATGCACGTTTCATGTGTGGCGGGATCGAACCTCACACAGATGCAGCTCTCGTTGTCAGAAAGAGACTGCACAAAAGCTAACTAATCAATAAGGATGCTTCGGCAGAAAACGCAGCTCGCTGCTCACATAGCAAAACACAATTACTGGGAGCAGTTGGAGCACAGCTATGCGTATTTGTACCGCATGTCAGTCAAGGAAACTAGCGGCAATTTGACGGACTGTAAAACAAGGCGGAAGGATTGCCGAGGTACGGCTGCTAACAAGGCAGAGAAAGATCGAAACAGTGAGAGAGAGAGAGAGAGAGAGAGAGAAGCGATTAAGGAAGAAAACGAAAAAGGAGACAAAATTAAAGAAAGAAAATATAGGAGGACGAGAGAAACAAAGAAAGGAACGAATAAAACAGGATGTAGATAGTTTAAAATAAAATAATTGGAAAGGAAATGCCTGCTGGTTGCACGTTTGGTTTACTTTTCATGTTGAAGGTGGAGGCAATTACTTCCTCCGAAACGTCGGTAAACATCTGCCAGAATATACGGCGTCACATGCAGAAGAGAGTGCTCTTCACAGCCACTATTCACACGATACGCACAAGAGACGGCAATGACCTAGCTACAGGTACTCCCGGCGTTTGCCTGGATGGACTGAGAAAAACAGACGAACCTCAGTTGGAATATTCGGTGCTTTGGTATAGATTCGAAGCAGACACCTCCCAAATATAAGGCAGATCTGTTACCGACTATGTCCATTTACTCTGTAAGTGTGTCGTGATGAGGTGGGTTTTTCAATTGACCTAATCCTTCCAGCCGCACTATGGCCCTGGGTTCGACTCAGGCTCTAACAGAAATGAGTACCAGGAATATTCCTGGGGGTAAAGGGCGGCAGGTGCGTAAGGCTGACAACCTTACCGCCATCTTTGAGCCGATTGTCTAGAGAAAATGTGGGAGCCTCAACGTCTCACAACCCTATGGGCCTCCATGGTCTGTTACAGGGATACGTTTACCTAGCTAAATCTGTACCTGTGTAAATCATACTAAGAGTAGTTATTAAGAAAGATATATTCTAGTACGTGTATGTGACACACTACAGAGTAGTTGAAGTTATTCGACGTTTCGGAGAAATCTACAGCCTCCACTTTCTCAAGTTTGCAGCTAGATCGTTATTTTCTTAACTTATTCTCCGATTCAGGTAGTTCATCCTAAGCGTGGGTAAACATCTTCCAGACTACACGGCGTCACGTTCAAGAAGCTAGTACTCTTCATAGACACCACCTTGAGGATCCAGCACAATAGTTACGAAATCGACAGAAACCATGTATACTCGGGGAACTGACCACGGACATTGAAAGCAACCAATAAGACCACGTTGTTCACTGTGTGGATATTGTTATTGGGTCGCAGGACTACCCTCAGATCATTCATTCGGGCCGCACTCCTCGTTTCACTCTACTGTTCTCCGGAAACTGCAGCATAACCAATCCCCTTTCCCCTACCCGCAGATGAGCGGTCGGATACCATTTCCTGGCTTTGATTTTGATATGCAGAAAGATTAATTATTTCAGATGGAATCGCACTGATAATTATATCGTGCTTTTGGCTGCCTTGCTAATATACGTTCGACGGGATCCATAACGGTAGTCGGTATAATTAACAGAGCTCATAGCTATCGTGTCGTCATAATTAACATTGACACGTAACAATCTCACAGAGTCGAGACTTTGGCAATATTTCTTACTCAATTTTTCATAAAATTAACAAGGAAAAGAAATGCATTTCTCTTAACGTAACAAGACAACGTGGATAATCATCATCGTAACACAGAAATTTTCGTACAAGTCATTATAAAATTTATAAATAAATATAAATAACTGTAAACATATGAACATCACACGAAGACAAAGTCAGCAACAAAGTCATGACATAATTATGTCAAGCAACGTGAGATCCGAACATAATTATGTTACATGAAAGCGGAGGAACATCCTCTAGAATTATGAAAGCGGAGGAACACCCTCTAGAATTATGAAAGCGGAGGAACACCCTCTAGAATTATGAAAGCGGAGGAACATCCTCTAGAATTACGATTCATCATTTAAATCGAAACGGATTATATTCTGTAGAGTTTTATCTTCTGGAATATAACGTCTTGTAGTCCAATGAAAGTCAATCGACGTTTCGGAGTAACATTGTTCAGCTTGCCGTATGTTTCATGCTGTTTTCTTTCTTGACTTTATATAATAATAAAGTTTAGGACGTATACAAATTTAATATTATTTGTAAATGGACATATAAAGGCAAGCAGTGAAATGGTTGACGGATCGATACACCTGAAGATGGCAGCACACTGCCGAAACATGTAGTGTAGAAGTGGTAGATGGGATGGTATGCACTTGAAGACTGTTAATATATACATATTATGAATATAATACAGAATGTTCAACCATAGAGGAAACCTGGCAGCAGCGTAGAGCAGATGGAACGTTTCTCCGCGATTGCTGTGCCCTTCCCCGCTAGCGAGAGTGCAGTCGTTTCGCTGATACCCTCACATCAGTTTCTGTACATGCACACATTTATAAGAATACTGTAAAAATATAACACAGAATTACCGTGCTTTATAGCAGGTGCTGAAATGACGCTGCTGCCAAGTTTCCCCTATCACTGAACGCACTGTATAAACATACTTACAAATTACGCACGAAATATTGTTTATACGAAATTAATTAGAAGTACGAAGAATATTAACTTACATGTAACAAATTTAATGCATTTATAATGCATTTAAATAATATGTTATTCTCAAGGTAATAATAATAATAATAATAATAATAAAGTACGACTTTGAATGCAGCATATAATTTAAAAAACAAACAGGTATTGATTATAAGAAAATTCGATCGAACACGCGTATGAGCCCAGCATACTACGACATCAAATAAACTGCAGTTGTTCTCGGACTATGAACTTTCATTGTCTAAATGTAACATTAAAAACACGAGGTTTCTATGAATTAAACAAGAATTTTAAAAAATTGGGAAAACACTAAGTCTCTGACTAAATAGCACTGACGATGCCATAGAACATCCTGATGAAAATGTTCTCAGTAGAAAACTTCATGAGTTCTGCCCTAAAATTCTTGTTAAATTTATGTTCTGAGAGGATTAATTCGTCATTTTCCACCAAGTTTACAAAGTTACAACCTGTTACATAAAGATTATATAACGTAGCTGCTATCACCACTGCATTTCCAATATAACATCGCAAAGAGGCCGCAGCTACTAACATGTTCAGGCAAAGCGTTTCAGCTTATATCCCAAAGTGTTGTTGCCATAGGAAAATCCCCCAGCCCCGGGTGTTAAAAGTGAACATTAAAATAATCCAGCATAAGGTACGGGCTGCATCACAAAACCCCGCCACCCAACGCGTCTCTATGGATTGCCTTCATTCGTACTGTTAAAAACATGGCAAGAAGCTTTAGGTAAAACACACCAAGGGAAAAAAATCTTTAAAAACATATTAACCAGAATTCCCAGGATCATAAACACTAACATGATGTTTCATTATTATGGGAGTTTTCCTTTTGTCACTCCTTACAAATTCCGTATTTCTAATAAAGGGATTACATTGCGCATGATTACAAAGAGTATATGAATTAGAAGCAAACCGGAAGGACTCGGCTGAATGTTGGAAAGCGCTTTGTCTTTTCATTCGATATTATGCGTTCTTTGCATGTGGCGCCATCCATCCACAGAGATATTCGGATGCATAACGCGCGATTCACTGGGCGGATTTCGATGAAATTAGATACGTACGTTATTCCATCGGATGTCACTCTAAATTCCTACTTTTTTATTTAATATGATCGGTAATAAGAATGTGGCCGATACTTGAACTTGTGAAGTGGACGTAATGGCTCCATTATCAGGGCGGAAGACATAAGCAACCAAGCAAAAAGAAAGAAGTAGCAAGTACAGTTTGGTTCTTGCTGGTTTCTTTGCTTCCTGTTCGTGAAATCATAGCAGTACATTCCTCCGAAATGTCGGTGAGCTTCTACCAGACTATACGGCATCACATTGCAGAAGATAGAATTACTAATGATATTCAATCAATGTAAATTAGGCTATCATGTAAATATACCCCTATAAACAATAGACTGCGGCATGTTCATGAACTGAACCAAAAACTGAAACGTTTTCCGAAAAGATTTCTGAGAAGCATAAATTTGAACATATTCTTCTAGCATGAAATTATGTAAATAACATACGGGCATATTTTTCTTTAAATTATTCAAACTTCCCATAAAATTGTTGATAATATTTGAATTGTAATTATACAAATTTATGATCATTTTCTGCATATATTTATATATTACTGAGAGGATTGATCTGAGCAGGATAGGGACCAGTTGAGGGCTCTTGTGAACATGATAGTGAATCTTCGGGTTCCATAAAATGCTGGGAAATTCTGAAGTAGCTGCAGAATTTGTGGTTCCTCCAGAAGGGCTCAACTCCATGCGTAAGTAAGTAAGTAAGTAAGTAAGTAAATTATCCAAGTGTATTTGTCTTAGACCCCCACCACGGATCAGTTTCCAGACAGTATCATACCCATCATATCGTCGCCATGCTGACAATTTGTAATATTTAGAAGTTGCAATTAAAATTTCGAATTTTTATCTTCAGTGGCACGTCAGTTATGGCTATTAAACATGAAACAAAACACAAATTCGCATGGTCCCCATATTCTTATTTTTAGCCGTACAATGACGTCCACCTCTATCAGATAACAAATTTGACTGACCAATTTCCACCAAGATTGGAATAGACTGTCTCCCCCTTACAACGGATTAAGGTAGACGAGAAATGTTCATGTGGTTAGTTAAGCATCACGCCCTAAAATATATGGTAGAGTGGAGTTTTAGCTCCACGCATTCTTAACCTCGGTACTGGATGAAGGCGAGTGGTCAACTCCACGCTGTGGCCGTTTTCCGTCGGGGAAGGAGTTTCCGGTGTTTGATACAAGGCTTGGTGGATCACAGAGCCAGCCTGGAAGCTTTCGGGAAGAGAAATATCTCTTGACATCTTCAAGAATTCACCCCGATTGGTCAGTCATCAAGCCCGCCACCAACTGTCTTCCTCACATACGTAACAAACAGTAGCATCAACCTTACGTACGTGTTCGGTTTTTAGTGTATTTACAGAAAACGAAACAATAACTGTGCCATAAATATGTATCAGTTGAGTGGCTGATTAACGTTCAGCCAATTGATTACGAATACGATGTAATGGGGAACATGCGGCAGGGCGTGGGCTTACAGAGGCTTCCACTAACCAGGTCGTTTAAGCTATTCTATGGCTCATAAAATGTTTTGATATCGATTTTAAAACCCCAAATAAACGCATAAAAAGTGAAGCGTGCCCTTGGCATTGAAGAATAACCATGAAAATTGCAGGTACATAAAATACAAATTAGAGCCGACAAAAGAGACGAATGAAATAAAGCCACACAAAATAAAAACAGACTGACACAGGGAAACCACAAAATGTTATATGGACTTTCATAAAAATAACTTACAGACCGCAGTATCTACTCGTATGTGTATTTGTGGTGAAGGTTGCAGATCGAAAGGGAATATTTTAACTGCGATGTTTCTTTTTTGTGAAAATCTAGAAATTAAAAAATGTTGAGCATAATACTTTTAAAAGATAAAATAAGAACAACGCGCTGTAAACATTTGTTACTGGGGAGTACACATGATTTTCAGTTGCGCTCTCTTACTTTGAATATCTCATTTTCCCTTGAAGTTCATTTATTCAAGATAAAGTTTACTGCTACATTTCTGAACAAATTCCATTGACATAAGCTACGTATGTTCCAACGTAATTCCCTAGTACACACCTACGTTGTTTGTTTATTCACGTCCTTTATTCAATGACGCTATCAGTATTCTGACTGTACAAGTTGACCGGTGTGATGATTAGTGAATAATGGTATGAAGGGGTTGTGGCCTGTTCGAGGTACCATAGCAGCTGAGTTTGCCTGAAAAATAATCAGGATAATCGGTGTTTCAGCTGAGATTCGAACCAGGAAACTTCTGAGTACAAGTCAGAAGCTCCATCGTTTGAGAAATCTTGCTCGCTCAGTGATATATATATATATTGCATGAAAAGCTCCATACTTGCAGAACTTAATTAGATTATATACGAGTACATATATTCTCTTTTCCGTGCCGTCCAGACAGGCTTTCGGGCCCACCCAGGCTCCTGTCCAATGGGTACCGGGGGTGAAGCGCCAGGGACGTGAAGCTGAACACTCATCTCCATCTAGTGCCCAAGTCAAGAATACGTAGATCTATACATCCACTCCTCCATACGCCTTCACTGAGCAGTGCTTTAATAGTGAAGCACATGGACACATGTGCCTTAGCTTACAAGCATACGTGCGCATGCAAAATGCCCTCTTCTGGGATGGCTGCCACCTGCTCACGCTGGTTCCTAGCTAGCGGATATTTTCTTGCACCCTGAAGATGGAGGCGATACGTTCCTCCGAAACGTCGGTTTATAATATGTCTACACGATGCCACATCCCAGAAGTCGGCATTCTTTATATGTATGTTCAGTTAACTGATATTAACATGAATGATTGACTACCCGCATTGGACATCAATTCAGAAGAAATAAATGCTGCAGGCATTCTTGTTCCAGTCCGTACATCTATAAATACACTTTTCTAAGGTCTGACGATTGTGATTCTCACAACTGCACGTCGCTGGTGCCAATGGAAATCTTTGTTGAATATAAATCTCTTCCGATTTCGTAGAAAATTGCCAGATTCCCATGAAGCGTTGATAACCGAGGTTGAGGGCTGCAGCCCAGAAGAAACTTCAAGGAATCGGTCCTAGTGTCCGCCTATTGTTGCCTGCCCCGCAAGTTTCCCACAAGCTTTAAGGAGTCGACATTAACTACCGGGATCATTTTCCTTTTGAAACTGCTCTAGTCTTGTGTATCGTGTGCTACAGATGATCTATCCGGTGTTTGCTTGGGAATAGCCCACATATTGCTTATATGGTACTTACACATGGAGCTGAGGCCTTCTTGAGGAGCTGCCAATTCTGAAGCTATTCAAGAATTTACCAGCATTTTATGAAACAAGAATGTTCGTTACCGTGTTCACAAGAGCCCTCCACTGGTCCCAATCCTGAGCCAGATCAATCCAATCCATACCATCCCATTTTATCTCTCTAAGATTCATTTTAATATTGTACACCCACCTACGTCTTGGTCTTCCCAGTGGTCTCTTTCCTTCTCGCTTTCCCGCCAAAATCTATTTGCATTCCTCGACTCCCCATTCGTGCTAAATATCCTGCCCATCTCATCCTCCTTGACTTGATCATTCTAATTATACTTGGAGAAGAGTACAAGTTATGAAGCTCCTCATTATGCAGTTTTCTCCAAACTTCTGTCACTCCAACTCCGTTCGGTCCAAATATTCTCCTCAGCACCCTGTTCCCAAACACCCTCAGTTCCTCCCTTAATGTCAGAGACCAAGTTTCACAACCATACAGCACCATGTGCAAGTATAATAGTTTTTAAGATTTATAATGTTTATCTTAATGATATTAATGTAAAGTAGTTGAATTGTGAGGAAGTTAACCAACCCATTACAAATGTAATGAGTGTAATGATGTTATATATGTTCAAAATTACAACTGGAGCGCAGTGTTACCAACCTAGCACTACTGCTTCTAATTCAATGATTATTCTAATGTTCAATAACAGAAATGTTTTCCTCCTCAGTCGCTGATTTTATCTGAATGAGTATTTAATCGGTGTGGAAGAAAACAATCCAATTTTCCTGGCAAAATGTAAGATTATATTCTCCTTTCTGTTAGTTTTTAAAAACTGCAGTCTATTTCTCGTAAATTTAAAACGATACATTCTGCACCTACAAAGAGACACAGAGAACAATCAAGACATTTCGCTCTCCTACGCAGAAAAACTCAATGCTCTAAGACGAATGGTTCTAGATAAACGAGAAAAATATTGTGTTTTGGGGGTCCCATTTTTTTTTGGGGGGGGGGTTCATGAAATTATAAAATTTGAAATATTGAAATGTACAAAATCCCCTCATGGAGATCTTCTATGATCATGATCGTTTAGTTGGAATATGTGTAACAGAACAAACATGCGTAGTCCTGTTTGTATATTACATTTAATTAGATGCATCTAAGTTCCTAATCACTACCTAGCTAAGAACTGACTACTAACTCACTCTCTGATGTAATTAAATAGCTATCTAAGAGAGAAATAGCTAATGTTTTAAGTAACAAACACAATACAGCTACTACTACTTATACAGCACGTGACTTACACTCACTTCCTACTGGCACAACATGTCTTCCTGGCATCAATCTTAATATTAATCTTCGGTCTCCGTCATACTTGTCACAATTTCCCACCCAAATTCTGTGGTATGCGCATTCCTACTGTCCCCCATCTTACCCACAATCCCCAGCTCACTGTGGTTTCGATCTCATAATAACAAGGACCAGCAAAAATCACGTAAAGTAGTAAGTACAGCGGTTTTGATTCCTCTTTACTTGGCTTATCATTTTAACCTGAAGATGGCCGCAGTACATTCCTCCGAAATATCGGTAAAATTCTATCACACTTCATGACCTAACATCCCTTAAAAGAGCATTCTTCAAGCCCCTTGGCATTTTGACGTTTTCTTTGCTTATGGTTCTGTAGCATTAAGTAGGCCAGGACATACAGCTCTGAATGGACGTACTATCCCAGCACAGTCTTGGAAGGTTAAGGGAATCACGAAAACCTCAGTCAAGATAGCCGGTGTCTCCGAAACATTTATCTCCTTAATTCAAGCCAGAAGCTTCACCAGTTGAGCCAGTTTTATCGATACATTGACATAATATTACTGATCAATTTATTCCCAGTATTTTCATATAAAGGGCTGCCTCTGTGGTCTAGTGGTCAGAGTTCCTGGTTACAGACCCAGAGATCTCGGGTTCGATACCCGGCGTTAATAGATTTTCTGAGAAGTAGTTGGTCTGGAACGGGGTCCACTCAGCCTCGTGAGGATAATTGAGGAGCTATTTCAAGTACATCGCGGCTCCGGTCTATAAAAGCGAGATTAACGACCGTGGGGATCCGTTACGCCGACCACGCGACACCCTCTATCAGCAAAAGTTGGCACTAACTTCGCCGACATGCGGCGGTCGCTCGGTCCGTATAGCTCGCTTGCGGAATACAGGCCACGGAGTTTGTTTGGTTTCTATTTGCATTTTCATATAAACACTCACAGTATTTAAGGAGAAACAGGGTAAGGAACAGGCGCTCACGAACCTAATAGATTAATATAGGCAATGATTCGTTACGTTACACTACACTGAGGATATTCTGAAGCAGGCACAAGCCCTGCTCCTATTGTGGGTCAAAGAACATGACAGATTAAACCACTAGGCTGTCAGCAGAGAGTAAAAAAATGATATTTCCTAGCTGTCAACTCTGCTTAGCTGCCGTCAGACGAGGGGTTGGAAACATAATTGTTGCACGAATATACCAACGTCGCCGTCAGAACTCCCACATGCCCTTCCCTGACGGACTGACTCTTAAATGAATTGTTAGTTACGTGCTTGGGAAGTGTGCCAAGAATTTCATCGGCTGTGCTAATGGTTCGACCGAATCCTATCCACATATAAAACACATTATATGTTCTCCATAGCTCTTCATACTTATTCATTAATTCGCGGTTTGTTTATGACGTCAGTAACTTAAAGTGTAGATCCGAATTATCGCATGAAAGTGATTGATGAATTGGAAATAACTTGAAAGGAAGCGGTAGTAGTTTAATTTAACCTACTGCTCCAGGACTTTCCTGGATGGACCGACTAAACAACGAGAAAAATGAGAATAATTTATGTCACTGCCCAGATTCGAATATGGTACCTTCCGAATATAAGTCAGAGGCGTTGCCAATTCATCTAATCTTTCCTATCTTAGTCTTACAATAAAAAAAAACCCGTGGCCTGTAGTCCGTATACCGACCGAGCGACCGCCGCTTGTCGGCAAGTTAGTGCCAACTTTTGCGGATAGAGGGTGTCACGTGGTCAGTGCAACGGATCCCCACGGCCGTTAATCTCGATTCTCTAGACCCTTACATGTAGGCTAAATCGTCACTTGTTCACAATAACTTTCAAAACGATATACGTTTGTAATGATAATTACTGTTCTTCTTGAAAGTGACGCCGTACAGTTTTGTGTCTGGGTTCCAACGATTGGGAGGGACCTTCTACCCTTAAGATCACCGCGGCGGCCCGGGTTCGATCCCGTGTCTGGTCAAGTGGGATTTGTGGTGGACAAAGTGGCGCTGGGGCGGGTTTTCTCTGAGTACTTCGTTTTCCCCTGCCAATCTTCATTCCACCAAATTCTCCATCATCATAATCACCCGGGGCAGGCTACAATAGGTCATTCAGTGGCCGCCGTGCCGAGTGGACCCAGTTGGACTCCACCCCCCATTAAGCGAATTAAAAAAAATTACCCTTACGATGGAGGCGGCAGGTACTTTGGAAACGTCTGTATCTGTATCCCATACTCCAGGCGCCACGTAATACAAGACAGTAGTACCATTAGGAGCCAGTGTCTTGAGACTTCAAACATAACAAGTTCAATGCATGGCCTCGAGTGATATTTATATTACAGAAATTGTAAGCATATTATTAGACGTAGTTGAACTTGAATGCGCCACTGAAATGGAATTGTACAAATACATGTTTCCGATAAAGGGTTCATTTTTTACTAAAGGAGTTGTTTTAAATTGCTCCAGGGACCTTAGTTAAACAGGACGAGTTCTGGCCACTAATGAGAATTCAGATGTGCTCCTTGTGAATTATTACAGAAATATTTCAACCACTAGTGATATAAAAGTAATCTTTCCTCTGTGAATACCTTGCCATGAAATGTTCCATTTAATGAATTTACTTGCTATTTTAAAATAGTTTTGCACTTATGATTAATTTAAATGTGTCACTAGAATATAACCAAATATATTATACTGGCACGTGTATTAGTAACTATAGACGGAATTTTGATTGGTGAATAGATTTGTTGACGATTTACAGGTCGCAAATAAAAATAATTATTATACTATTGCCGATTTCCACACTACAAATCACTCAACACTAAGACGTCTCAGTTTATTTCCACTAGTTTTTAATTCGTAACACCTCCACATTGGCTATTCCTCTTCCCTCTCTTCACTGGACGTTTTCTGGTAATGGATCTTAGCTTCCGTTGTCCGCTGGTTAATACACTGTAGCTGAACTCTTAACTGAAGTCCCCAAGTCAATTACTGAAGTGAGCTGAACTGGCAGCTTCAGAACTCTATTCTCTTATAACCACTTTGCACGGACCCCACGGAAAACATCCTGTATTGTTGACAAAGCCTGTTTACTGCGCCGTTGCCTAGCAAATGATTCTCCTATTGTTCCGCGCGTTTGTTTCTACGGAAATATGTTTACCGACCACTTGCCTTGCAATGGGCATAGCGCGGACCACAAGGAAAACACTTCTAGAAATACCTTTTCTATTGTTGTATACGCGTATTTCGGGTGTTGTCTAGAAATGGGTCTACATGTCACATTGTTTTCTTTCGGTTTATTTAAGGACTCTATCAATAGTGCAGACCATGGTCTCTCCTCAAGCTGTGAGTCCCAGAGGCGTTGGAACCTGTTGTAAGAGCGGTCACCAAATATAATTTTATCCACGCAAACTTTCCGGACGTCAGTGAGGACGATACAAGTGCTAACAGAAAAAGAATAGCCGCGGCAGGCGGAATATTTCTTCAAATTTTACGTGAGCGTACAGCAATATCTTATAGCCCATTATAGGTGTAAAAACCTGTAGAGCTATTTAGGTTCCTACTGTCACCGTGCAGCCTGATAGGGACATGCAACAGGGTGAATATCTGCACTTTTCGTGACTATACAGGAACATTTTATAGCTTACTGTAGGTGCAGAGAGGCTGTAGAGCTATTTAGGTTCCTACTGTCACCGTGCAACCTGATAGGGACATGCAACAGGATGAATATCTGCACTTTTCGTGACTGTACAGGAACATTTTATAGCTTACTGTAGGTGCAGAGAGGCTGTAGAGCTATTTAGGTTCCTACTGTCACCGTGCAACCTGATAGGGACATGCAACAGGATGAATATCTGCACTTTTCGTGACTGTACAGGAACATTTTATAGCTTACTGTAGGTGCAGAGAGGCTGTAGAGCTATTTAGCTTCCTACTGTCACCGTGCAACCTGACAGGGACATGCAACAGGGTGAATATCTGCACTTTTCGTGACTGTACAGTAACATTTTATAGCTTACTGTAGGTGCAGAGAGGCTGTAGAGCTATTTAGGTTCCTACTGTCACCGTGCAGCCTGATAGGGACATGCAACAGGGTGAATATCTGCACTTTTCGTGACTGTACAGTAACATTTTATAGCTTACTGTAGGTTTCGAGGAGCTGTAAGCAATTTAGGTTCCTGCTGTCACCGTGCAGCCTGACAGGGACTTGCAACAGGGTGAATATCTGCACTTTTCGTGACAGTACAAGAATATTTTATAGTATTATATGGGGTCGGAGCTTCACAATGTCTGAGAGTCCCTGTCTCAGATTAAATGGTGCCGATTAAGAATATAATAAACGACTTACGAATAATTTATATGGAAGCAATCGTGGCCCTATTTGAAGTAACGTCCCGAACGCTTTAAAAACTTTTATTCTGATTCTAGAATCACAAATTCTATTTTGTTTTGTGTAAGTAAAACTTTAAACTTCAGACTGAAATTCTCTTGTATGTACTACAATGGGAAACTTTATCAGTTTTATACAATGTAGTATCTCCAAATGCTTGTTTCAAGCAATTCCAGTAAACCAATATACTCAACCTATCGATCCCATCCATAGTGGTTTCTAGTTCAGTTGCTCTGAACCCAAGTTATTCTTAACCCGCTCTATCGAGACAGCGCTGTTTTACTGAAACTAAAGTTTTTCTATCAACTTTAAAGTAATGGTTTTGACAACTTTCCCTTTAAACCTGTCAATCTGATGGATTGTCAATTTTGTCGTTACTTCGGTTTACATTCGTCTCCAGCCACTCTCTACTAAAACTCAGACGTCACTTTCAGGATAGCATCTGAACCGAGACGTACCATCGAACCAATAGTTTACCAAGAAGTAACTAACGGATAGGGTGCAAGAAAGGGCTGTAGTTTCATATGTATACACTTCTGAAAAATATCGAGAAGTGCTAAGAGGTAGACCGCCTCTGTGGTGTAGTGGCCAGAGTTCCTGGCTACAGATTCAGAGGTTCCGGGTTCGATTCCCGGCGCTACCACATTTTATGAGAAGTAATGGGTCTGGAACGGGGTCCACTCAGCCTCGTGAGGATAATTGAGGAGCTATTTCAAGGAAATAGCGGGCTCCGGTCTAGAAAACTGAGATTAACGGTCATGGGGATCTGTTGCGCTGACCACGTGACACCCTTTATCCACAAAAGTTGGCACTAACTTCGCTGACAAGCGGCGGTAGCTCTGTCGGTATAGTTCATTTGCGGACTACAGTAAGATTTACTAATACTCTCATCTACCTCCCTTCAAGTGTTTCGGTCTATATATATACGAGTATATACTGAAAGTGGCAGAATCTTTAAGTTAATAGTTACAAGCTGATGGACATGGCGTTACTCAAAAGCATCTCCCATGTATAATTTCTTTTCCACTGGATCTACAGCCCCCTTGGGCCTTAGCCTCTGATTTTCAGTTTCATGATCATTTTACAGACGGCAGAACTCCTTGGACGAGTGATCAGTCCGTTGCAAGGCCTCTACGTACACACAGGACAACAAAAATCCAGAATGGATACATTCACATACCAAATATCCATGCCTTGTGAAGGATTCATACCCACGATCCCGGCTTCCGAACGAGTGAAGACGGTACATGCCTCAGACCGCTCGGCTACCGTGACCGGCTTCACGTGTATAATAATGAAGTTTAAAGCAGTGATAAATTATATTGTTCGTCTTAATTATATAAATATGAAATAGCAAAATTGTAAGGAAATGAACTGATCTATTAAATTATAAAAAGTGTAATGGTATTCCGTATGTTAAATTTAATAATACGGGTGAAGTGGTGCCAACTTCACCCTCTTTTAACTGCCACGTAAAATTTGATGTTTATTCTGATGTTTGATAATAGTAATTTATTTCTTATCAACAAGTTCCTGTATTTTAATATGTATTTCGTTCACTGGAATTGTAATACTAACCGTGGAAGATAATGGACTATTTTCTAAGACAAAATTTAAATCCTCGCATTTTTAATTTTTAAATGTCACAGTTTACTCGTATCTGTCGAAAATGTAATATGCAATATCTGTATTAATACAAGAAATTTCTTCCGCCACTGCCCTGAGCGAAACTGCCCTATACATATTTCATAACAATTTTCTTTCGCTTAGGTCGTTTATCCAAGGAATCCGTCCAGGTCCGATGTTTCTTGCAAATTTTCGTAACAAGCTTATTCTTATGGCGTTGAGTTGTTAGCCTCACGCCCAAGCCCCAATCTGGAGGACCACTCATTGTCGGCTGTCCGCGACTGTTTATTCAATATAATCGCAGCTACTCTCCATACCTGGAGGACGTCTCCACCATCCGCAACCTGAGGACGCGCCATGCCATGGTGACAAGGGACCCATCTAACATCCGCAACCTGAGGACGCGCCATGCCGTGGTGACAAGGGACCCACCTAACCTCCGCAACCTGAGGACGCGCCATGCCGTGGTGACAAGGGACCCACCTAACCTCCGCAACCTGAGGACGCGCCATGCCGTGGTGACAAGGGACCCACCTAACCTCCGCAACCTGAGGACGCGCCATGCCCTGGTGACAAGGGGCCCACCTAACATCCGCAACCTGAGGACGCGCCATGTCCTGCTGACAAGGGACCCACCAAACATCCGAAACCTGAGGACGCGCCATGCCATGGTGACAAGGGACCCACCTAACATCCGCAACCTGAGGACGCGCCATGCCGTGGTGACAAGGGACCTACCTAACATGAATGTAAGAGACAGACGTAGAGAAAATATTTTTTTTATTTGTTTATTATTTTAAGCTTAATAGAGCGCAGAAAAACTCAATACGCTAGGACAAATAGTTCTCGACCAATAAGCTAAAAGCTGCGCTTTAAGATTATGTTGAACTTGATCAAAATACGAGCAAAGATACGAAAATGCACAAAGAAGAAACAAGCACACTTGTTTATATATTAGACTCAGTACAATTTAGTGACCCATCCATGCCCATAATTCCCCCTAGCAGGGATTCACATTGTTTTTAATTTGTGAAATATAACCTCACAATTGTACGTACGTACATTGCTACGGTGTTTATAACCATTATGGATAAATACATTTCGATGGTACCTCTGCACCTAATGGTACACAGAGACCGCAATGGTTCTTCAGTAATTGCTATCATACTGATAGCTGAATATAAACATCGACTGGCGGCCATATAATCGTTTTCCATTTCACAAAAAAAAAAAAATACATGAAATAAAATTTTAATATTTTAGATGATATGGTTTAACATAGAGTTTCAGGGCTCTACGCATTTACGTATTTACATCTCAGAATTTAGGACACGCGGTAGAGTAGTTGGTTGAGACATTATGCTACAAACTGGAAGGTCGCGGGATCGAATCCCGAGGAGGTGGATTTTTTTCAATGTACCTAATCCTTCCAGCCGCACTATGGCCCTGAGGTCGACTCAGCCTTTAAGAGAAATGAGTACCAGGAATATCCTTGGGGACAAAGGGGGGGCCGGCGCGTAAGGCTGACAACCTTACATTTTCCATAAAATTAGTGGTTGTATTACATTTATTTTAGTTAAAGCACCCGACGTCGTTTGTTTAAATAAACACTAACCAGATTCAAGCACTACATTGAATTTTGCTTCTTCATCCCCACACATAAAACAGGCTTGCACTCTTGTCGTTACACGCGTATGTCTGTAGTTTTTTTTTTTTGTTATTTGGGGTGGGGTGGGACTGAGTCCACTTGGTACGTCGGCCACTAACTGGCCTGTTGTACCAGCTCCGGCTGATAGATGATGATGAGTGTGAAGCAATCGGTGGAATGAGAATTGGCAGGGGAAACCGAAGTATTCGGAGGGAACCTGCCTCAGTGACACGTTGTCAACCACAGATCCCACAAAACCTGAAACGGGCTCGAACACAGGCCGCCGGGGTGGGAAGCCGGCGACTAACCGCCTGAGCCTTTACACGGCCTACACAAATGTTAGTAAGTAGTTACAATATGAGCAGAAGATGGCAGAAACGGAAGATATTCTTGAGTTCATATTACAATGGACGCTTATGCCGGAAAGCTACATAAGAACACGGCTTGTGGATACTGCTATTCTATCAAGTTTATTATTTTTCTATAAATGCATCTCACTTTCCAGAACTTTCCAAGTTATCATATTAAGTGTATCTGAGGAAGCCTTGTTTGTAAAAAAAAAATCCCGTTGAAATTTTACGATAAGTTTCTGTAAGAATTTTATTAAGCTTAAGCCTATGCAGAATACACTGATTGCCTCAAATAAACAATGAATGTGTATTATACAAAATTACTGTTTCTTTATTTTTTCCATTGTCCGGAATTCTAGGTAAAAGAAGACACGACGTTTCGGCAACTGGATCTGTTTCTGAAACATCCTGTCTCTATTAACTTAGGATTCCGGACGATGCAAAAATCCAAAACCCCAGTAATTCTGTGTGGCATCCACCATCGCCAGAAACCCTTTAGAACCCAAATGTGCATTATGTTTGCATTCCTGTCTTTCCGCTCCAAGGAACATTTTAACATGAGTCACATATGTGAACCTCCTTGCAATTTCAAGAACAAAGTTGAAATTATTACCTTAAGCCAACCAGAGCGGAAATATAAGAGCGCAGTGTTCTGCCAAAGAACCACTCGCGAAACATTTTGCATTATTAAATACCGAGATTTCCCGATTATAATAATGTATACATACATATATATATGTATATATATACACACACACACACACAGAAAGAGAAAGGATAGCGGAAGGATTGCCATTACAAAGCAAGGATTATGTGGAATTTATATCCGTAAATTACAATAAAATTCAGGGTATGAATATTTTTAATTGGTGGAGAATATTGATAACACTGGACTGAATTTGTCCTACTTATCACAGAAGCCGACGTCATTAGACCTACACTTAATCAAATGCACAAATAATGTTGTGTTTCAGCATCCTGTTGCACTGTACAGTTCTCAACTATGAAATTTTGTGCCGTCTAAGCGAAACGTCTTTCACTATTCTTTCGTCATATTCCCTTTATTGGACAATACATGTTTCGACCTCAGCATCTTCAGGTGTAGTTTTTTATGGTTAACGATTGCACTGCTCACTGTAATGTGGTTTTCTTTCCCCGTATTGTAGTTACCTTTGGATATTTTGGTTGTATGGGTTACCATCATCTCCAGACGGCCAGTTATGCCGGAATACGTAATGCCCAATAAAGTAGTACGAAGACAAATGCAGAAAGACATTGTTTTGCTATATGTCGAAGGAAGACGTAACCTCCATCTTCAGGGTTGAAGAGTAAGGCGGGTCAGAAGCTAGTATCTGAATTTAAAAGCACTAACAGTGTATCTTGCCGGTCATGGTAGCCGAGCGGTCTAAGGCATGCACTGTCTTTGCTCGCTCGGAAGCCGGGATCGTGGGTTCGAATCCCACTCAGGGCATGGATGTTTGTGTGGTTTTTCTGTGTTTGTCTACAGGTAGAGGCCTTGCGACGAGCTGATCACTCGCCCAAGGAGTCCTACCGAATGTGTAAGATTTAGTAAACCGAAGTGAAACGGAGAGTTTCATGGAGGTAGGCCTAGGCCCAAATTGGGGCTGTAGCGCCACAGAAAAAAAAACAGTGTATCTTTAGCTTAGGTCGTTTATCCAAGCAATCCGTCCAGGTCCGAGACCTTGTGTTCATTTTCGTAACATACTTATTTTTCACGGTGAGGAGTTAACCCCACGCCCAACCCCCAAGCTGGAGGGCCACCCTTTGTCGGCTTTCCGCGACTCTTTATTCAATATATTCACAGCTTCCCTCCAAAACTGGAGGGCGTCTCCACCATCCGTAACCTGAGGACGCGCCATGCCGTGGTGACAGGGGAAATGACAGGAGATTGGAGAAAAGTGCATAATGAGGAGCTTCATG
>NW_019742439.1:153595-157805 GCF_002891405.2 Cryptotermes secundus
AAAGCTAATCCTCTTTCCCTCTACACTTACTTGATTGATTAATTAAATTTTTACTTTCGTTAATTTTGGATTTAAACTTATTTATATTGGGACTTGTTTTTAAGTCTCGTTAGACGTCTAAGAATAACAATTATTTTCTAAGTTCACATTAGATGCATGCTCTTAGAGGCGAGGAAAGAACACCCTTAGATATGTTTTCGAGTACGTATGCCTTATTTATACGCATACATGTTACGTATGTGATATATGTGTGTGCATATACTGTACGTATGTGTATATAATGTATATAGTATAACGTATATGTAGGGTATGTAGGTGATATATGTTCGTGTGTGTCCTAAAAATAGTTACATTCCTGGAGAGAGTTCATAAAGCGAAATTTCGAAATTCGAATCCGTGTTTCCTATAGGCAAGTGTTATAATTTACGATCATGTTTTAGCAGGACAACAAAAAAAAAATAGAAACTTCAAACTTTACATTCAGTGTCACCGGATTTGTGACACGTCTTTGCGAAACGTTTCTTCCGGTTCACTCACTTATGGAGCTGAGTCTTTCTTGAGGAGCCGCCAATTCTGCAGCTACTCAAGAGCTTCCCAGCATTTTATGGAACCCGACAGTTCATTACAGTGTTCACAAGAGTATTCCACTGGTCCCTATCCTGAGCCAGATCAATCCAATCCATACCATCCCATTCTATCTATCTAACATCCATTTTAATATTGTCCACCCACCTACGTGTTGGTCTTGTTAGTGGTATCTTTCCTTCTGTCTTTCCCACCAATATCATATATGCACTCCTCGTCTTTCCCATTCGTGCTACATGCCCTGTCCACCCCATCCTCCTTGACTTGATCATTCTAATTATACTTGGAGAAGAGTACAGCTTATGAAGCTCCTCATTATGCAGTTTTCTCCAACCTCCTGTCACTTCATCTCTCTTCGGTCCAAATATTCTCCTCTAGAGAAGCCATAATTAAATAAGGTATAATGCATAAAACTGTTAAAAGAAGCAAAATCTTATAAAACATAATTGGCAGTACAGAGCGAAAGGCAAATTCAATGGAGGTGTTCTCCTTTTGTTTTCGCTTTGGTTCCTATTTTTTCGGTTTTGTTCGAAAGGAATTTCAAACGAATGAGTACAATTTCGAACGACAAGCGAATCTGAGTGTATGTGCTACATTATGAAATTCTGTATGAGCAAAATTTCGTAAAGCGAGGACTTAACATTCTCTACAAGATGGAGGTGAGCAGTCAGCTGCACGGAGTGGCCGATTTCCCCGCGGGAAATTGGCCCTGGTTCCCAGGAGATAGCTACAAGGGAACCAGAATCGGTTTGGACATGGTTTCGAAGGGACAAATCTCTGTTCCTACTGGGAATTAGACTCCGATTGGCCTGTCTTCCAGCTCATATGATAGTCGCTTTACTGAGCTACCCCAGCCCATTTAAATATAACACATTGTATTATAAAACCCCCTCAATATTTCAAGATATTTTTACAGAGGTGTGTTTACCTTGCCGTGGCACAGAAACGGCACTTCTTCAATTATTGAGCGTGCTTTAATTTCTGCGGGAATCCGTTTACCGAGCCGTTGCCTAGCACTGAACTATTCCGGTTTTCAGGCGTCATGTCAGAGTATAATAAACGAAGAATATGACAGATTCAATGAAAGTGAATGTGTGTTTGCGTAATAGAATATTATGACGACTCAATAATAATGAATGGTAAAGTAGTGATAACATTTGTCTAATATCGAGATAGATAGCAGGACATTTCCTTCGTTACATGGGCTGGATGGCTCGAAGCCGTTCAAAAGTTCAGAACAGAATTTATTTCTTCTCTCTTCTGTTAGGGGTTTCTTGCAAATCTCTTTCCTTCAGGGTCATTTGCGCATGTAATTTTATGGACCTTTCGTTCATACATTCTGTCTAGAAGCATCCAATTTAAATCAGGACCTTCAATATTGTCAACTTCGTTTGAAGTTTGTAATCTCAGTGGGTTGCAAATTTGTGGCGAAGGAGGAGAGGGGAAAGACGAACATTGATATTGTCTGTCTGCAACATCTGAAAGTAAGATAATGAAATTCAGGTTCATGCTAATTATGTTATAAGACTTTCGGAGCTCTGATTCATAATTGCAAAAATCCACGGTTTCAAATTTCATTAAAGAATATTAATGTTCAGGACTGGTAAAGAACTCATTTTCCTCCCATCTGTGCTACATGTCGGTCCGGTCTATCATCCGTGATCTGATGGTCTTAATAATATTTCATGATAAGTATAAATTATGAAGATTCTTATTATAAAATGTTTTCTGGCTTCCGGTCATTCTCTCCCTCCTAGGCCACAATATTCTCCCCTGCACCACCCTCTCTTACTCGGCTCTAAAACACATTGTTCCATTTTCTTCCCTTAATGTGAGAGATCAAGTTTCATACCCATATAAAGAGAGATAAATTATTCTTCTGTTTATTGTAATCGTAAGATTTTAGAGAGCAGAATTCTGAATTAAATTATAGCAAGCATTCCCGAAGGCATGCACTATCTTCGCTCGCTCTGAAGCCGGGACTGTGTGTTCGGATCTGTTTCCTGTGAGGTACGAACTGAATTCTTATATACTATTCTTATACACTGCCGGTCACGGTAGACGAGAGGTCTAAGGCATGCACTGTCTTCGCTCGCACTGAAGCCGGGATCGTGGGTTCGAATCCCACTAAGGGTGTGGATGTTTGGTGTGTGTGTGTGTGCGCCTTTCTGTGCTTGTGTTGTCCTGTGTTTAGATAGAGGCATTGCGAAGAGCTGATCACCCGTCCAAGGAGTCCTACCATCTGTAAAATGATCATGAAATTAAGAAATGAGCCCTATGCTCCAAAATGGGAGCAAGAGGAGAGAAAAAAAAAGCAAACCCGAAATTTAACCTGCACTAAATTTTTTCGTTAATGCAGTTTCGTCGTTATGATGTACTGTCTCGGTTTTGACAGCCTCGTTTACGAGTACTGGGTGCACCAATGGAGGCAAATCAACTGTTCCTAGGAGAGACATCCCGCTAAAGCAACTGTAGTTCCCAGTCCGGTACGCTGTGTTAACCGGTCCGTGTCTGTTCTGTATCAAGTGATACAACATCCCTGAATCTAAACACGGGCCGTGAAACTTTGTAATGTAAATGTGCTACAAAGAGAAACTCGGTTTTAAGCACAGCCGTAACTGTATGCTAATAAGTATCCCGCGCGCGTGTATGCATGTGTCTGAGGAAACTCACAGAATTCCTTCTCTCGACAGTGCCGTATGAACATCTCTGTAATTTTTCTCGCATCAGATGAGTAGCCGGTACCTTTCGTATGGGACGCGAAAGCCTGGGAAGAAACTGAGACTATCAACCGGAAATGCCATGGCGCACTCCTTGTCCCCACGTTATTGCTTCAAAAGGTATCAAAGACACAGTTAAGAAACTTCCCGAACTCTCTCAATCCTTGCGCCTTGGTAATGCCAACAGACAGTATGTCTACAGCACCCCCAACGAATGTGTGTGTCAATTAATTAATTCGCTTAGTGGGGGGTGGAGTCCAGCTGGGTCCAATCGGCACGGCGGCCACTGACTGACCTACTGTATTTGCCCCGGGTGATTATGATGATGGAGAATTTGGTGGAATGAAGATTGGCAGGGGAAACCGAAGTACTCGGAGAAAACCTGCCCCAGCGCCACTTTGTCCACCACAAATCACACTTGACCAGACCCGGGATCGAACCCGGGCCGCCGCGGTGTGAAGCCAGCGACTAACCGCTTGAGCTATGGCGCGGCCATGTGTGTGTTTGTATACAAACATATGTTTCCAGGTAGGTACATGTCATAAGAATCCTAACAGGAACGCTATAAAAAGAGGAAAGTAATACAGTAAGAATAATAATGTTAGAGATATCACATCCAGTGTACGAAACCGTTTAAATCATACGTTAGATTCATACAATATTTTTATTTGCCATCTATATTTACAAGTAATTGTCTGATGTACATATTCTTTTGATGATACAAGTTAATAGAGTGGTTCCGATATAGTCATAATAAGAAGAATAAAATTATTATTGTTATTATTATTATAGTATTAGTATAGAGCTTTACTTCTAGCCTTTGTCCGTCTTTTCTTGTGAACACTTTCAGTTCTTTCCTGTTATAGGCCACTCGCTGTTGGCAAACACTTACATAAATGAACTGA
>NW_019742439.1:157993-165099 GCF_002891405.2 Cryptotermes secundus
GTGTTTTCCTCCAGTGCTTGCCTGTGATTTGTCTTTGACTTTATGTTGCGTTTGTCCATAATGTAATTACTTGTATCTACCCTGTGCTCTGTCTGTAATTGGCCTTGCGGCTGTTGACTCGGCACATAAATAATAAAGAATTGAATTGAGTTATCTTTGCTCTTTCCTTTCGTTTTGTCCCTGTTTCTTTCTGCCTTTTTTTTAATTATGCGAAATGAATCCGCGAGAAGTGGTCCAGAGTACACGACAAAAACCCGTGTATGTGCAGCTGTTCCTGCAGAGGTGCGGTAGTCACTTCACTAGACATGTGTCTTGTGAAACACAGAGCGTAGTAGGGTCACTGGTGAGTCTGGGTCAACACAGACAACGGAGCACAGACGCTACAGCGAGAACAGCGTTGAAGGACCCCTTACGTAAAACAAAAACAATTCCAGAGGCGCTCAGAGCACGAAAATATGATTGAGCACTTAGTTTAAGGTAGCAGTTAGCACGCAGATGTTCTGAGCGTGGTGGTGATGGTGGTGCCCATGCTGATGATTGAACTCTGGCCTTCAGTTCTTAAACAACTACTTTACAGATCAAGATATATTGTAATGTAATATATAACATCCACCTACACGTAAGAATTATTTCAGTTTCTTTTCGTGACTTATATTATTATATATTTTATTTCTTTAGAGGCTAAAGAAGAAAAATAAGCTGTGAAAGCATTCGTCAGAATTTATACCGCGAAATAATTTGTCAGAATTTGCATAATTCACTTTTAGCTAGTAAAGACGCTAGAATTTTAGTGCAGAGTGTTTAAGAATAACAAAATACTTTCTTTACAGGGCTGATCTGCATAGTGGCAGCTATATGTATGCAAATTGGCGGCATATAAGTACCGAACTCTGACATTTTACTGTAACCTCGTAGAGGAAACGAAAGCGAACAAACCAAGTGAAAGTAAAATTTCTAAGAAACATCAGTTTTGCACCTGTAACATCTTCAATAAGAGGAAAAAGTTGAAACCATATTATCGCTTCTGTGCGGCCGCTGTACTGAATTGAAAATATTGAAACTGAGATCACGGAAGTGGTACAGCCTTTTACCGAGAGACGAAAACATTATTTCTGAACTGCAGATATGTGCACTTCATATCCTTAAATTTCCAGTGTGTAGTCAATTCAATGTTTGGTCTCTGGCATTAAGGGAGGAACACACACTGGGGGTGTTTGAGAACAGGGTGCTGAGATGAATATTTGGACCGAAGAGAGATGAAGTGACAGGAGGTTGGAGAAAACTGCATAATGAGGAGCTTCATAACTTGTACTCTTCTCCAAGTATAATTAGAATGATCAAGTCAAGGAGGATGAGGTGGGCAGGGCATGTAGCACGAATGGGGGAGAAGAGGAATACATATAGGATATTGGTGGGAAAGCCAGAACGAAAGAGACCACTGGAAAGACGAAGGCGAGGTGGGTGGGCAATATTAAAATGGATCTTAGAGAGATAGGATGGGACGGGATGGATTGTATTGATCTGGCGCTGGATAGGGACCAGTTAAGGGCTCTTATGAACACGGCAATGAACCTTCGGATTCCATAAAATGCTGCGAAATTCTTGAGTGTGTACACAATTTGCGTCTTCTCAAGAAGGAATATATATATAGTTAATTCAACATTTTATCCGAACACGTTCCAAGATCATGTTATTAATATTGCCGAATAAATAATGACGCTGTTTACTGTACTAGTAACGTAAGAAGTTACTTAAAGGGCAGAACGAATTTTATAGCAGTGAGGCTTTTGGAAATTTAAACACTTCAAACCTGAGGATGTTCCTCCGAAACGTCCGTATACGGCTGCAAGACTGCATGATATCCAGCTCAGATGACCAAAGTCGAGACAATCACAGCCGTGAAATGCTCAAAACTTACTTACATAATTGAGAAAATCGTTAAAGAAGAATAATAAGGTTATGTTTAAATCGTCCGTGAAAATACAGTGATAACATATGAATTTCTTGCAAATGGGGTGGAGGCTATGAACACCGCGGAATAAAAATCAAGAAGCGTATTTGGACTTGGAGTGTATAATTATCTTATTCTATTCTTGTTATAAATTAATTATAAAATGTGTTGAACATGACGTCAATTCATATTTTCATATGAAAATGCGTCAGCCAGTAAAAAATGTATTATGGAAGTACATTCTCACAAAAACACACACCCGGAAATGACACTACCCTTAGAAAAGACGATAACGTGAAATGAATCAAAAGGGAAAACCACCCTTCAAATGTTCTGCAGGAAACAGGAAATACAATAACTTCATTACTACTACTGTTATCCTATATTGGACAATTTGTTGGCCACGTCATAGTGAAGACTTACTGCATTATGATCTGTTTTTATACGTTGTTTCCCTCTTCCTCTACGACGTCTGCATTTATCATAAACATAAAAGAAATCGCAGTGCGACTCACGAGAGCCGAGGAAATTATAGTTTAATGAGACTACTGACTCACTCTGGAGGTGAAAATAAGAAAGCAGAGGGAAAAAATATTAAATAAATTGAGTGCAAATGACAGATCTCTGGGGAACTAGAAATCGCGTGAAAATGGCCACTCTCAAGTTCGATGCACATATTTTCGCCTTTATGTTCTCGTGTCTTCGTCTATCTTCCGCGTATGACGGGGGTTTTAAAATGAATGAACCTTATAAACAAAAGTGTGTGTTTGGCAAAATTCAATAAGCCATCCTTATTGTTTAAGATTTGAGGTTCTCATTTTTGTGAGTTTGAAAAGCACTACGATGTAACCACGTAGATTTTAATTTTGGGGGGGAACAGACTCCCCCCAATTTGCACTTTCGAAGAGTAAGTCAACCAAGCAACCACTCTGCTCACAGCTTGCTTCATTCTGGTTTATTGTTTAGTTTACATTGATCATGAATATGGAGGCAGTATTTTCTTCCGAAACGTCGGCGAACTTCTACAGGAATACACAGTTTCATTTGCTAGTAATCTGCAAAATGCCTCTTGTTTGATCTCGACAGTTTGTTACTGACAGCTTCAGGATAAAAATTGATTTTTAGCTTACTTTTGCCGAATGGTTGCACTCGAAATTCGGTTAAGGGTTCCTGAGAGGAATTTTCTTCTTACTTATACTTAACGACACTTATGAATTACGTTCGTTAAATAACATGGAATAGCAACATGGTTTTCAGTTATGAATTGAATGAAGTGAGGAACCAATGTGAACAGCCACCTCCTGCTCACGTTGGTTCCTCGCTCGCTGATTTTTCTACCCTGAAGATGAAGGCGGTATGTTCCTCCGAAACGTCGGTTAACACAATATCTACAGGATTCCACATCCCAGATGACTGCATTCTTCATAGTCACTGCCGTGAAAACCTCAAATATTACGATATTGTTTTTATTTCTTCTGTCCCTTATATGAAATTTCAAATATAAGGCAAGGATACACGTGAACAGATCTCTAATTCTTTAACAGGTGAGACAACGATCATTCATAACTAATCTTTATCATTCTCCACGAAGAGTTTCATTATTTTGCACACTCGAAAAAGAATGCTTACAGTGAACAATATCACGCATTACAAACTACTGAACACACAACAGAGCCACATTCCAGGAGAAAGCAATTATGAGAACCTGAGAACAAAGCCCACTATAGATATATGCCTCCATGTCCTGATTCGCCCAGTACTGTACGTTAGCCGGTAATGAATGGCTTTGCTAATTAAATCCACATATCAACATTTTGCATAGACTGACACACTGTGCAGGTAAGCCAAATTCCACTCTGCTAACATTGATTTGTACCCGTTGAGAGGAAAAAATGGCTTTCGTATTCAAGTTGGAGTACTATTGGCACAGTTTTCTGTTACAAAAAAGGGAATATGGTAAAATTACAGTTCTTCCCGTACTTAATTAAGTACGGTGCTATGAAGACGTATTTGGGAGCGCAGAGTGGTTCCTCCCTCAGCATCGGATTAAGGTGAGTGGTCACCTTTACGCTCAGACAGCCTTGTTTGTTCCCCGGGAAAAGAGCCTCTAATAGACATGGTGGCATGTACTGTCTTCGCTCGCTCGGAAGCCGGGATCGTGGGTTCGGATCTGTTTCCTGTGAGGTACGAACTGAATTCTTATATATTATTCTTATACACTGCCGGTCACGGTAGCCGAGCGGTCTAAGGCATGTACTGTCTTCCCTCGCTTGGAAACTGGGATCGTGCGTTCGAATCCCACTCAGGGCATGGATGTTTAGTTTGTGTGTGTGCGTTTTTCTGTGTTTGTGAACAGGTAGAGGCCTTGCGACGAGCTGATCACCCGCCCAAGGAGTCCTATCGAATGTGTAAGATGTAGAAAAACCGAAGTGAACGGAGAAGTTCATGGAGGTAGGCCTAGGCCCACTGGGGCTGTAGTGCCAAGGAAAAAGAAAACAAATATGCAAAATTGATAAAAATGTATTTGGAAGACACGTGATCTCTGAACCGAAATATTCCCTCCCATTCGTTCTTCCTATGAATTACGAGAATATTTCTACAAATACTTTATACAAATATATCGCTTACAAGAGAACCGCTTGAGGCAAAAGTAAAGATCACAATCTGCGAGAAATATGAGCAATAAGAAATTTAACTCTGAGAGACCTTAAAGACGACCGACTCAACAGAGCTAATGTAGAGAATCCACAGGTGCACCTGTATGGTTGAAGTTCAAAGCTATCAGTATATTATTTGTCCCATTGCTGTACCTTAAGTACGAAAGATTAACAGAGTGGAGCTTAAATTGGTTGCACAAATAACACGATTTCTTCTTATACCCTGAAAAAGTAATTGCAACTCCGGTGCGCTGTTAGGAGACAGCAGTGTAATTGGATTGCGCAGTGGTCCTCGGTTAATGTCTACTTCTGGTATTGTCTGATCTTCTACAAGCGAAAAATAAATTCTTAAGTAAGAACCTCCTGGAAATAAATAACTTATACAAGCTTCGCTTTGTTGTGGTCGTTCTTTGAGAATTATAAACACATTAGGCTCGAATGTTGCTGTCTTTTTTATGTAACGTCGTGCAGTCTGTTACATATCTACCTGATCACAACGTTGCACATCCCAGAGGCAGTATGCTACATAATCATCACAATCAGAACACCAGTCTTTGTTTAAATTTATGTCGAAACTGTCGGTAAGCATTCGTTTCCTCCATAGACTCACTCCTCCCGCCTCTGCTAATAAAATTAACTGATTCTAGTATTATTTGGTATTTGAAGTCTTTAATAAAGTATTAATATTTTTATAAATTGATCAACAAATTCAAACTCCAGTGCAACGTCCAAGGTGAACTTAGTTAATTACCCTTGTTAGTTAAAAGGTATTTAATAAATTAATTTAACAACTTAAAGCTCAGTCCTAGGTGGGTTTAATTAATTATTTAATTATAGGGTATTTAATAAATTCAACTACGAAATTTAAATTCGGTCTGAGATGGACTCCGTAATTTAACATGGTGGATCATGTACGTGATGAACATATTAGAGAGAATTTCTAACAACAGCAGAATACACATCGTCCAGGGCGGGTCTGGGACCCATCTATCCAATGGGTACCGGGAGTAAAGCAGCTGACCACTCACCTCCAACTAGTGCCGAGGTCAAGAAAACCAAGATCTATAAATACAATAAGTTAAGCACAGGAACAACTTTACCTTTTACCTTACTTTATATATATATATTTCTTCTTTTTGCAGGAAAAGAATTCGTTGCAACATATCTCCTATAGATGATGACAGCAAAATACGTGAGAGATTAGCAGCGCCCAAGCCTTGTCACACGCAGGGAGTCATGTCACACTGAGTCCTGATATAGGATCACCAACAAATTACATGTGTCTCTCGGACTGTGATCACCTCGTATATTTCATCAAAGGGCGGGTATGATGCAGCCACTTGTTCATGCATATATGGTATATCATAACTTAACGAAACGACTAATTATTGCTACCACGAGGAGAGAGAGGTTTCAACTACAACAAGAGTCGTATACGACACTACACAAATGGGGCGTATTGCAATAGTTCTGACCATGTGGTCTTCTTTCAAATTGATATCCGCAATTACAATAAGTCAACTATTTGAATTTAACTTAAGCAACATATTCTATTAAAAGTGTCATCTTCTGGGATGCGACGTCGTTTAGTCTGGTAGAAGTTCGCCGAAATTTCGAAACAAAGTTCCACCTTCATCTTTACAGTGAAGAGTAATTCAACCGAGTAGACAGAAGGAAGCAACTTCTACCATACTACACGGAGTTATATCCCAGAATAGAGTACTGCTCAGGGTCACCGTCATAGAGAACATCACCTCCAGCAACCACTGCTCTCATTAAACCATAGCGGGATGAGTTTAATATAAGCTATAAACACATGCAGGAGTTACAGGCTTTAAGAGAGTATATCCATCTATCTCTGTTGCCCTCACTGGGAGCATAGGGCATCTGTGAAAACGCTTCGTTTCACTTCACTTAATTTTAGTCGGTAGGACTCCTTGGACGGGAAATCAGCCAGATGCAAGACCGCTATCTACAGAGAACACAAACACAGAATAAACGCAGACAAACATCAATACCTTGAGTGGGATTCGAACCCGAATTTCATGCTTCAGACGGCATGCGGCCTTAAGAGATTATAATACTCACTTAAATGAGGCAAAGAAAAAAGTTCCAGCCAACATATGTTCAGCAACCGGTCCCAGCAGAGATATGGGCGATGTTCATGAGATCTCTACAGCAGGTGCTCTCTGCGGTTCCCATGTCACTCAACATAACTGTCAGCTCTTCGTCACACAGAGGTGCGCGCTGCGTCGAAAGTGCTCGAATCTCCCGACAGAACGGACATCGCCCATCATCCGATATTCTAAAAACACCATTCATCTGTAATCTGTCAAGACGACAGGTCCACAGTCTCTTCCAAAACAGTACCTCCACTTGATGCGATCTAGAGCTTTCTCCTTCAAATGAAAATATCCTCTTCTGTCCCCAAGGTCATCCAGCATCTTCTTACGTCTTCTTCCTCGTCTTCTGGTCACTTCTATCCGCCCCTCTCTCTT
>NW_019742439.1:165272-242661 GCF_002891405.2 Cryptotermes secundus
TGAATGTTAGTTATACGCCATCGAACCCTTTAGAATCATTTATCGGCGCTGAATACATGAGAGATTTAGGTGTCCCCACAGCGAACAATGCAGAGGATTACTGGGACTGGGACTCCACGTCCTAACCACTGTTCACCGAAAGTCTCGTTCAGGAGCTGCCTGACAATGCGGAGAGAATGAGGTGGTTCCCCGTCACGCACGAACCACGTGTGTTGTCGTTGATGAAGAGGCACATGTTCCAAGAGCACTGGCAACTCATTCACCAATAAACTGCACCTGTTAGTAAGAGAGCTGGTAGTTACTCGGTCACTCTTTCGGTGGGGTTACAAGCTATGTTAACTTGTTTGATTTTTCGTGGTCTTCCTTAGTCTCCCTAGGGAAATCTCGAAGTAAAAACTTAACGTTATTTGTTTCGGAGACTTTATATTAATTATCTCATTCAACGTCATAAAAGCAGAGTCATATCTTCTGTGATATAACGCCGTGTAGTCCGCTGAAAGTCGAACACTATTTCCGAGAAACATGCCTCCATCTTCAGGGTTCGAAGAATAAGCCAAGCAAGAAACCAACCTGAAGCAAGTACAAACAGAACAACCGGAATATACGGGAAACAGGGAGGAAAACAAGTCAGTTCCCGTTGCCTTGTCCGTAGGACATAAAAACCGCCAGTATCCACTGGCAGTCAGGCACAACCGAGTAAACCAATAGGAGACAAGAATGGAATAATCCGCAAGGCCTTAAAATGGGCCGTTCGTGATGGTCTAGTTAATCACCCATCCTCTTGTCAGAGAGGGCGCCTAACATGGACAAAACCGTAATTAACAGTAACTAACATCTGGTTATGAGCCCTACTCACTGACTGACCGTCGGTCTTAAGGTGACTTTGATGATGACTTGGTGTAGTAAAAGGAGAAGTGGTAAGGGTACGGCAGGCAGAGAACCGAGGATCATTGGTACGAAGATGTGTCCCTGGGCCCTAGGCACGCGGTAGAGAATAAAAAAGCAGTAGTAGCAGAAAGAAGCCGGGACATGAGGGCAGAAGCGGATGAATACATCATTCACCTGTCACCCTGATATTCAACAATATATTGTCTATCTCAAATAACAACGTCGTAAAATAACCCCCCACCCCCCCAAAAAAATACTGGAACCGCGCCGAAGTTTTACCGGAGAGAGATCATGAATATTCTTGAGATTCTCACCGAGGTCTCGACTAAAAAATATCAGTGATGATGATGATAAATTCTGGCAGTCATTCTAGTGACGTCCCACGCATAATGAAAGGTTCTATGCCATTGCATTAATCATGCTACGACTGCTGTTGTCATTAGGGGTTGGTGTCATGATGTGAGGGTGAGTGTGGATGTCTTGTTTGCAATTGACGATCATGTTATCTGGGCCGGTCGACCAACATATGAGTATCCCCGTCACTTGCACGCACTACATACATCACTGAGTCGAGAAGACAAGGCCGAACATGAGCACACGACGTTTTCTCTACAGCCGGGACGGTGATGTTTATTTATACTTACGTCCCTAAAGTAACGTCATTACACAACTTCCTTCTAATCACATGCAGTTTCATATCAACTCGATTTAATTAATGCTAACGTTATTATTAATATGGCTCTACAGCCCTTTGTTGGAGCTTGGCCGCTTTTTCAGTTTCTTGATCCTATACATTGTCTGTAGGATTCCTTGAACGGGGGATCAGCCCGTCAAAAGGCCGCTACCTACACACAGAACAACATAAACACAGAATAAACTCACACAATACAGACATTCATGTCTTCAGTGGGATTCGAACCCACGATCCCAGCGTTCGAGCGAGCGAAAACAATTCATGCCTTAGACCTCGCAGGGCCGCGCCATAGCTCAAGCGGTTAGTCGCTGGCTTTACAACCGCGGCGGTCCGAGTTCGATCTCGGGTCTGGTCAAGTGGAATTTGTGGTGGACAAAGTGGCGCTGGGGCAGGTTTTCTACGAGTACTTCGGTTTCCCCTGCGAATCTTCATTCCACCAAATTCTCCATCATCAGAATAATTTAGGGCAGGCTATAATAGGCCAATCAGTGGCCGCCGCGCCGAGTGGAAGCAGTTGGACTCCACATCCCACTAAGCGAATTAAAAAAAAAACTAGTAAAGATGTCCGCCCATACACATATATAAAAATTTCCCTTGGATATATGTTAATTTTTATAAAAGAAACCAAATCCTTTGAATCTTGGCATAAGTAACTTCTATCCTCAATATGTTTGCACGTCGAGTAACAATGAATCATTGCATCTCCTGCTACGGATGAATGTGCAGGCTTACAGGCTTATGAAATATGAACACCGAAGAGACCGGGACCACAATGTAATGTTCCACCTAACTCATCCTAAAGTCCGGGTCTGCCGTTACAGGGGCAAGTCCTCTGCATTATGCAGGCCCCTCCGGCAGCCACAGTTGCTGCAGACTTCAGGCCGTGCTACTAAAACAGCGGTAGAGGGTGGTAAAAGGAAATCAGAGTGGATTTGAGAATCTCATAGCTGTGATTATGAAGAATCCTATCCTTTGAAATGTGACGCAGTGTAATCTAGCAGAAATTTATCGACATTTTTGGGGAACGTACTGTCTCAATCAAGCCTGAAGAGTAAGGGAAGTAGGCAACAAGCAAGACACAGACAGCTATCAGAGTAAACCTGTTCACAATAGATCTATAATACATCTATCTATGACTCTAGAGCCCTTTGTTGGACCTTGGCCCCTTTTGCAGTATCGTATTAACCTCATAAACAGTCGGTAGACCCCTTGGACGGGGGACCAGCGCAACGCAAGGCCTCTACCTACAGAAAGAATAACACAAGCACAGAATAAATGCAGACATCAATGCCTTGAGAGGGATTAGAACCCATGATTCCAGAGTTCGAGCTAGTGAAGACAGTTCATGCCTTAAACCGCGCCGCCACTGTGATTGGCAGAAAGATATAAAGATTAGCAAATCGAAAGACCGCCTCTGTGGTATAGTGGTCAGGGTTCGATTCCCGGCGCTACCAGATTTTTTTTCGGAGAAGTAGTGTGTCTGGAAAGGTGTCCACTCAGCCTCTTGAGGATAACTGAGGGATTCGTTGCGCTGACCACGCGACACCCTCTATCCGCAAAAGTTGGCACTAAACTTCACCGACAAGCGGCGGTCGCTCGGTCGGTATAGTTCGCTTGCGGACTAAAATTACGGAGCAAATCGAAAAATCACTTTCAGAGTGATCAGTCAACCTTGTCACCTATACAGATCATTGTGTGTCTCGCGATGTAGTTTCATATTCTCTTCCTCTCTACAACATTTCAGAAACATAATCAATATCTGCATCGTCTGGGCCTTAATTTACTAACCTCCCACATGTAGTCTTTCAGCAGACTGGATCCCTTATGAGCCATTTATAGGACAGCTACCTTGTTATCGACATTCCAGTCCCATCTCTCTAAATTTAAAAGAGTTTTTATCCGAGATGGAAGTAGAAAATAAAATCCATACAGATCTGTAAATACAATTTAATTATATATGAATGGATGTTATCTGTTGCCATAATTTATTTCTAACTGGAAAACTGTATCCAATCTATAAACCTGCTTCATGCTGACTGCCTCATTTTTATTTCGGTCAAGCCTGAAGACGGAGCCAACGCTGGTTGGCTTTCAACGGATTACACGGCGTTAAATCCGAGAATATAGAATGTTTCATAACCATCGTCGTGAGAGCTTCAAGTGCTGCAGATATGTGTAACTTCTTAAACTATGTAGTATTCATTCTAGCGTTAAACCCCATGAAGCAAAGTGGCTTCGAGAAGGAGTGATGTTGCAAGAGAACTTTCTGTTTCCTTAGCTTCCACGGATTAGGCCCTCTGGGTTATTCCATTTAGCATACTTCAGCAGCAATGGATCCTTCAGATAGATAAGACTCCTTCGACGGGGGATTACCCCATCACGAGGCCTCTACCCGAACAGAACGGCACAACGTGTGCAATAGAAATTTATTCATGTTACTTTTATTCTTATTACATTTGGGGATATCAATATAAAACTGTAAAAACAATGAATTGCGTTGTAAGATTTGAGGCTTTCACGGCGGTGACTATGAAGAAAGCAGTCTTCTGGGATTTGGCACCGTGTATAAGTGGTGTTAACCGACGTTTCGGAGGAACGTATCGCCTCCATCTTCAGGGTAGAAGAAAAAGTATAAGAAATCTGCAAGCGACAAGACCGTTGTCGCTTGCAGATTTCTTATACTTTTTCTTCTACCCTGAAGATGGAGGCGATACGTTCCTCCGAAACGTCGGTTAACACCACTTATACACGGTGCCAAATCCCAGAAGACTGCTTTCTTCAATGAATTGCGTTTCTCTGTTCCTGGCTCATTCATTCGGTACACAGTATGTCATGAACCACTGTGGATATGATTCAAACCTGGGGATGAATTTAAACTTCGTCTGATAAACAAGGAATATGAAATATTTATTTTATGTTTTCACGTTGGTTCGCTATTCATTTCTATTCTGCTATTGAGTCTTTACGCGGTGTGAATATGAGACAGGGTTTCAGACGTTTCAGAACGATTCTGCCTCCTTCTTCAGGGTCTAAGTCAATGCAAAATCAAAATTTCACATTACGATCGAAGGTCAGTTGGCCAGTCAGTCTTTGTGACAAGCCCCATCTGGGACCCAAGACCACATTTTTTACCTACAGACAGTTGAGGCTTTGTCGATGCTGGGCGTCTTCTCTGCCGAGAGGACGGGTCTGTAACTTTTCGCGGTGATAGCAGTACACGGCGTCTGTATTTACATCTTTACTTGTCGGCATTGTAGATAGTCATTTGTCAAGAGTCCGGTTTCTTGTGGATAACTACTGTTTACACTTTTATGTGTCACTCTAGTATATATATATATACACGTGCACGCGGTAGCATAGTTGGTTGAGGAAATATGCTGTAAGCCAGAAGTTCGAAGTTTCGATTCCCGATGAGGTCACTGGATATTTCAATTGATCTAATCCTTCCAGCCGCATTGTGGCCCCAGGGTGGACTCAGCCTCTGACAGAAATGAGTACCAGGAATTTTACTGGTGCTAAAGTGCGACCGGGCTGACAACCTCAACACCATCTGTGAGCCGATTGTCTAGAAAATGTGGGCGCCTAGACGTCTTACAACCCTATGGGCCTCCACAGCCGGTTACAGCCATAGCTTTACATTTTATTTACCAATAAATGTATTAACGAACATTAATTTAGGGTCTAGGTTTCTGCCCAACATGCTGAAGAAGGAAGGCTGGGGATGAAGTGTGGTCCGAGAGAATACGGGCAGCGGGCCTGGAAATGTCATCAAACAGCACTGCTTTTTAAGGCAACTAAACAAAATAAACGTCAAAAACGAATTTACAAACTTACTTTACTTGCTATTTCTGGTGCAGATGTCAGGTCGACTGTAATGTAGCCAATTATTAATGGCATATCTAAGATTCATGGACTCGACTGAATATGCACATGAAATGCGGGAACTAAAATGATGGCCAGCTGCAGATAAAGAGCTACGTAATGCACTCCCGTTGAAATTTCATACACATTAATGACTTACAGTTTCGAGCTACAGATTCTACAGAGAATGTCCATTTTCAGGAAATCATTCTCTGGATTCCGTCAATCGGTCGGCGAGGTAGTCAGTGAAATAGTCATTAAATGTATCAGTCAATGAGTGAGAAAGCGGTTCAGTCCGGCCGTCAACGAATTTGACAGTCGATAAGTCTCTGAGCCATTCAAGGCAAGTCAACCGCTGAAATAGTCAGTCAGTCTGTAAGTCATGAACTAGCATTAGTAATTATATCAAACGACCAGGCGGTTCAAGTAAGGATAGGCAGATAATGAACTCTCAGGTTTCATAAAATGCTGAGAAGTTCTTTAGTAACTGCACATCGGGCGGCTTCATGAAGTTAGTTAGTTAGTTAGTTAGTTAGGCATATTATTCTATTAAGGCTGCAACAATTTACAATTGTTAAATTTCTAACATTTGCTATTGATGTTATAGTCCACAGTTTTACTTATTAACTTGTTATTAGAAATACAGTTTAGCATGAAAAAGTGGGACTATGTTAGATGTGAGATTGTCGGGAAGGTGATTATGAAGACTACTATCTTCCGAGATGTAAGTAGTATAGTAGGTATTCACCAACATTTCGGAGGAACTTCTTGCCTCCATGTTCACAGCATACGTATCTGTAAATATCTACCAGAAATAAAAATAATCTTCAGCAACTATACTATTATCAGTACTGCATATATATGAAATGTAAGGGACAAGCCAGCCAAACAGAAAACACCACAAAACACCTACGGACAGATTTTCAGAGCTACGACAAAACTTTCGCTGTTCAAGGTGATGTAAGTTATTTTTCACATAAACTTTCGTTTTAAACTGACAATGGCCTAACATCGTGCTGTTTAATTCATGACTCGATTACAGAGTAAAAGTAAAGTAAAGGTATCCTTTTAACAGGCCTTGGAGGCCCATAGGGTTGTGAGATGTTGAGGTTCCCACATTTTCTAGACAATCGGCTCATAGATGGCGGCAAGGTTGTCAGTCTTACGCGCCGGCGGCTCTTTACCCCCAAGAACATCCCAAGAATATTCCTGGTACTCATTTCTGTTAGATGCTGAATCGACCCCAAGGCCACAGTGCGGCTGGAAGAATTAGGTAAATTGAAAAAATCCATCTCATCGGGATTTGATCCCGTGACCTTCCGGCTTGTAGCATAGTGCCTCAACCAAGTACGCTACCGCGTGCCCACACTGTGCACTGTACATGTGTAGTATATAAATCCCGTGAAATCCAAGGAATAAAGCGAATTACGTGTTGAAGTGACTGTACAGCAGCAATGGAGCACGTCGTTAAAAAATATTCGTCGAGAATATTTCAAATAAAAGAATTAAAAAAATTAAATCGAACTGCACCTGAGGGAATTCGCCCAATTTGTTAAATTAAACGTCCCTCTAAATTGAGAGCATAGCTACGCAGTCTCTGCACTTTACTCAGGAGGGGCTGTTACTTTTGCCTGAATCTATGCAACACTGACGTTCGTTTGTTGATTTGCGTCACGGACTACTGAATGAAAAAGATGAATGCATTTGCCTTGCCTAATAACATGAGGTACAGTGTAATTATTTGCTCCCATTCCATTACTAAAATATAAACGTTGTGGCAGTGGGAAAGCAGTTAATTAATTTTAGTATACTGCGCAGTGTGAGGAAACTAACTTGATAATGTGGCGTAGAGATCCGTTGCTAGGGAAAGACCCCGTAACAAACAAAGAGTACAGACGTTGTTATGCAATAAGCAAATTAACACACGGCTGGTTCTAGAAAATGGATCGGCAAACACGCACACAACAGAGAAACTGTTAAGAACGGTGTTTCCTGTTGGGTCCGCCCCGAGGATATATATATAGCGAGGCCAGATAATAATTGAAAGGCCCGTGTGGAGGTGGGTTCGAATACCTCCACCGTGACCGTGCGAGTCGTAGGAGGCGACGAAAAGGGACGTCTCAAATTTGAGACAGTAATATGTGGTCTCGGACCCGAGAAAGACTGCCTGCATATATGCCTGCAGCATATAGAAAAGACAGACCCGTCCTCTCATCAGAGAGGGTGCCCACAAAAAACAAGACCTAACTGTCAAACAGTACTAACGATCTGGTCGCAAGCCCCAGATGGGTGCTTTGTGACAAGACAGACTGGCCGACTGACTATCGGTCGTAAAATGAGACTCAAAATCAGATACTTGAGAGTGTTACTTGAGGGTTGGCATTTCAGTTGAGCTCTGCAAGGAAGGCTAAGAAAAGATGGTGCTATACTTCGGGTGACAAGTGTTGAGTTCTGCACGGGTGGATGTAATAAGATGACCTGAGCGCGGGAAGCTGAAGAATCTCCATTGTTAGAAGTCATTGCCAGGGAACGACTGTTAAAGACACAGCAGGCTGAAAAAGGCTTAGCGAGTGTTGTGGTGATTTCTAAAGTGTATAGATCAGCGACAGAGTTGTAATTTCGAGTGGTGTCAATAAATCCAATCCATATCCCGTCTATAGTCTCGCACACCTCTAAACCGTGACAATATCATTAGTTAGCAAGTTATTTGTTTGGAATGAAATGGTAACTACGTTTAAGCTGCTGTCATTTATTTTAAAGGCAAATAATCGGACAGTTCGGTGTCAAAATGTACTATGAGATTTGCTTGTGCATCAACTGACGGATCTTCGTTACAGAGATGACGTGGCTCTTCTTTTATTGTGAGTCAGACCTGCTTAGATTAGATTTTCCCTTACTCTAGGCACATCATAATTAAACTTTGGAAAGAAGTGGTCACTATATGTACCACCTGCTTTAACATACCAAAATTCTATAGTCTATAAAAAGAATGTGTTTGTATGCTTCGTATTGTTCTCATAATAAAGGGTAATTATTTTCCTGAACACCTATATCTGGCTGCTATTTGCAGCAGAAATGCCATGGGCCCCTGTGAGGTATCAACTGGATTGTTGTACATTATTTAGGAAAAACAAAGAAGAAAATAGGAAGAACGAAGGAAAGGCTCGCAGGGGGACTTAATCAGAATTTATTTCGACAAAAGTTCTACTTAGAAGCGTTGAGGTCACATTTTTGAACACTTACAAATTAAAAATGTATAAAAATTCATCGTCATATTTAAGTGAGAATATAGCTTACCACGAAAAAAAACTGAGATACTGTCGTGGTTTATTCAGTGGGAAATAAATGTTAATTTTGGGCCTCGTAACAGCTACTTACCAGTATTTATAAAGAATTAACGCATTTATACTCTTCCTGTGCTGTACTTAATCGAATTTGCTGGTGTTTTTACTATCATTTAAAGTGAAAGCCATCATCTGCAACTTAATATACCTACACAATGGCCGGCAAATCTCGAAATGGCAGTGATGCATCGTGAACGATTCAATAAAATAAAATAGAGTAGTAGATCTATTAAAAAATAACCCACAATGGTGAATATTATGACCTTCATCAGTTGCATCATTAACTTTCTTAAATTCCATTAGCGTTCATTAACGTATCCAGACGTATCTTGGTAATTACAAAATTTTTATGTGTGCTCTGTATGGGTGTGAAACTTGGTTTCTTACATTAAGGGAGGAAAATAGACTGAGGGTGTTTGAGAACAGGGTGTTGAGGAGGATATTTGGACCGAAGAGGGATGAAGTAACAGGAGGTTGGATAAAACTGCGCAACGAGGAGCTTCATAACTTGTACTCTTCTCCAAGCATAATTAGAATGATCAAGTCAAGGAGGATGTGGTGGGCAGGGCATGTAGCAAGAATGGGGGAGACGAGGAATGCGTATAGGATATTGGTGGAAGAGCCAGAAGGAAAGAGACCACTGGGAAGACCAATGCGTAGGTGGGTGGACAATATTAAAACGGATCTTAGAGAGATAGGATGGGACGGTATGGATTGGACTGATCTAGCTCAGGATAGGGACCAGTGGAGGGCTCTTGTGAACACGGTAATGAACCTTCGGGTTCCATAAGATGCTGGGATATTCTTGAGTAGCTGCAGAATTTGCGGCTCCTCCAGAAGGGCTCAGCTCCATGAGTAATTAAGTAAGTAAGTAAGAATTTAACATTAAAATTTCTAGAACTTGGATGTTAGAGAGAGAGATATTTAGGTAACCATATTTAAGACAGCATGGCCCACCTCCACTGAAAGTCCAGCAGTAGATAACACTACTTAACAGTGTCAAACCCAAGAAACAAGCATTCGGCTAGCGAATTCAAACCAATCTAAAAACAGCAATAAATACCATTTCCTGAGAACAAAATTTGAATTATAACATGTCGAAATCTCCACAATATTGTAGCGTGAATAGCCGCAGCTATGGAACGATCGTGAGATGAGCGGTTATATCCTTTTCTGGGCAACGGCATGCAAGGAAAAATTATGTTGTCTACGCCGTCCGTGCAGAGGAGTTATAAAGAAGAGAACTGGGGCAACAAATTCAGTTAATAACTGGCAGTAGGTTCTGTGCGGGACTTGAGCACGGAAACAGAGAAATAGCCCGTGTTGACATGCGCTACCAGGAAATACCTAGTGAAGGCACTACAAAGGAACAGCCTTGTTAGAAGCCGCTACCAGGAAACGTCTAGTAGCAAACTGAAGAATATTTAACGTGTAGTGATTTTTAAAGTGTGGAAATCAGCGATAGTGTCATAGTTATTTGTAGTTATGACCTGTAAGTGGTCATTAAATCCATACACCAATCCAAACCCCGTCTGTAGTCACATACAATATATGTGATAGTATATAACAGAGTTATTTAGTGGCTCATTTTTCGACGCTGTCAGCATGTAGACCATAAAATGTCGACCAGTAGAGTGAGCAATGAATTATGAATTGAGAAGTACTGAGAAGGAAGCGATAGTATTCTAATCCAGGTACTATCCCTGTATTTGACTGGATGGTCTGACTGAGGCCATCAAATTTCCTCTCTCAGGTGTAACAGCGTTAAGGCTGGGGCCACACGAGCGCACAAAATGCGTCCGTTATAACGAACGTCGTGACGTCCGTTGTATGAATAAACAAGAGAGGCGAATGCTATGCTTTCTTCTTGCTCCATTGCAGACAAAAAACTACTCACTGCATTCTGCAACTGTGTGGTGTCCTCAGCAACGTTCGTCATAAAGTACGTTCGTTACAACGGACGCATTTTGTACACTCGTGGCATAAATATTATTCTGGACGTTATCCATCGTTCTGTCTTTATATAGAAAAACCGCCCTGTTTATTTTTCAAAACACAATGTTTCGGAGACTGGATTTTATCTCCGTCTTCAGGTAAGACGTACTTAGTTGGGCCCAACTGATAGAATTAGTCCCTATGTCAGGACACCTGTGTCAGCACCAAGATGGGGTATACAAGCCAAGCACAGCACAAACCATCTGCGAGAGCTAAGAAAACTTTAAATTATTAGAACTCTATACGTATGAGGACTTGCTTCCTACCTGCTTATCGGTAGCTTCCTTGTTTTTCCCCCCACTGCCGCTGCCGGCTGTAATGAGGCGCTCACAGTAGCAGCCTTCAAGCAAAACAACTCCTGATGGCCGATTGCATGAATCAGAGTCGTAGTAGAATAGCAGGTTCTGAAACAAGAGAATTCACCATATTTACCATTTAATACAATTACACGGTGCTCTGTAAAATATTATTATAATCATAGCTCAACGGCTCTCCTATCCTTCCGAGACAAATAACATATTAAGGCAGAAGAGTAAAAGAAATTTTTGAATATTTTATTCAACATTCTGTCCTGCTCCCTGAGGAGTTGGCCAATAATTAGTTTCTTATTTAGGGTTACATGTTACATAACAGGAGAAAAAGTTAAAAGTATTTTATTTTGTATGACGGTCAGCAGGCTGGAGTTGAACCAGTGCATACGGTGGCATGAGTAGGCGCCATAATGCGGCTGGAAGGATTAGGTCAATTGAAAAAAATCCAATGACCTCATGGGGACTTGAACCCGCGACCTTCCGGCTTGTAGCAAAAACTTGTATTCACCCAGAGAAACCGCTTAGTGATAAAGTTCCTGACTAATATTCGAGAGGTTCTCTTTCGAATTTTATCTGGAATTCTGACTATCTTGAGATTTTTCGTGCTTTTCTTCAGTTCTTCCAGACAAAGTTCAGGGTAGGCGCTCGAGTAGGCTATGATAGGTACGATTCATTATTCATGATTCATCCTACCATTTCATGTTATATAGCGTAGCTAATGAAAGCATCCTTCTACGATCCACAATAATGAGTGTGCAAGGCTATACGAAAACAATTTTGTTTCTTCCTCATTAAATTAAAGGATAATTTCCAAGAGCATAGATTAAATAACTTCTAGTGACATGATTGTGAATGTAGACAAAATGGCAATGACATATTTTAAGATGCTAACCTAACGTCTGTTCGGAGGAAAACCACGAAATCTTTCAGTAAGCAGACCAGACTATCGGGCTGGTATTCGAAACCTTGAGGTACGGAATATGGATCCGTTCTAGCTTTGCAACCACGATGTTCCTTACAGAATTTTGATGTGGAAACCTCTGCAAGTATATAGCATGGTGGGAGCACGATATTCAAATCAGCCATAAAGAAAGAGGCAGTGAGGCTGTGAGATGCATTCAGCTGGTTTAGGTTCTGGTACAGAGGTGGATCTTTTGTTACTTATTTTGTATTTTCTTCTTGTTGGAAAGATAAATAATTCTGGCATCAATTATTCATGAAATGAAGGTATGGCCTACAGCGTTCAGAATTTTTAATATACCGGACGTATGCAGCGGGAGAAACCAGTGTGCCAATGCTGACTCAGATGCTTTTATCGCATATGTGTATTTGGAACAGAACGCTAGAAACCAATTCTTTTAAGCTACATCACATCTAACAGCGAGGCTAACGGGAGTTGACGTGGCGAAATTGTTTCGACGTTTAACAAAATTGTAAAAGGCGGTCTCTGGGTCTTTGTCATGGCAGAATGGCAAATTACAGGTTCCATTTTAATAGGGCACAGAAATATAACATCGCAATCGTGCCAATTACTCCACGTCGCTGTACAAAATTGAACGCAAAATTTTTCAAATTAAAGTTCATATCTGAATTGCATATATATAATATTTGTTCAAATGTAATAATTCTTCGTTATGAAATGTGTACTGTTATTTCATGGCTGTTAAAGCAGTCAAGAGGTGACGTCAGCAATTTACCTTCGCCTAATAGCGAAGGGAAGGAAAGGCTGGAGGTAATATGCACTTTCACAAGAAGGGAAAGGCTTACAGTGGGCTCCAATGTCATCCCAGCACCTTCACCCTAAATTTTCGTATAAGAACAATTGTTGACAAAATGATTATATTCGGTTTGATGGTGATGTAAAAGTAGTCTAGGGGTAACGTTCCCACCTCATGACTCAAGGTACGCGGGTTCAAACCCGGCAGAGGTCGTGGAATTTTTANTGGCGACTGGTAGAATATCAAAGGGGGCGTACAATAGACTATTAGTCGCGTTGCATGGGGAAACCCACCCCCTCCAATAATAATAATAATAATAACTAAACTAGAATTAACACCGTGGCTTGTAGTCCGCAAACGAACTATACCGACCGAGAGACCGCCGCTTGTCGGCAAAGTTGTGGAAATTACATCTGCTTCGCAAAGATTGGTGTAGGTTTCAAATACTAAATTTAATTTAAATGCAATAAGTTGTTTCGCCGGCGAAGATAAATAGGCCTACTTCTTCTAATTACCTTAATTTTGCGTATATCGTGTAAAATGGGCATCCAAAGAGTTGCAGAGTCCATATATAAGTTTTCGTATGGCGGAAGTATTATACGAGAAATTGGCTAGCACTAGATTTGTGTTAGGGAAGTACTTGGTTCGAATCTCAGTTAGGACACCGATTATCCTGAGATATTTCATGACTTTCCTCAGTCACTCCAGATAAATACCGGAATAGTACCTCGATTAGGTCAGTACCGTTTCCTTCCAGATCGATTACAATGCATGTCTCAACAATTATGCCAACGTTCGATGCTTCAGAGACAAAATCCTTAAGGCATCACAGATTTAAAAATTTTAAAAATCGAGGACTTTATTTTAGGAAGGTTTTCATTAAAAAAATGTAGCCATAAGAACGTCTAGCGTCCAAGAAGCAGGTGAAAAACACACAAATGGCTTACGTAAACTCACAGGTTTACTAAAGCATGGTCATATAAAACGAGAAAAGTTTCCAGGCGTTTTAAAATGTGGCATAACCTAATGGTGATATAAAAGAGTCCGCCAGGTGTTTAACTCCTCATATAAATTATTGTTTGTTTCCTCAAGAAACTTACTTTCCAATTTTCTTTTCAGCCGAAAAGCTGTCGTGATGAAAAACGAAAGGAAGAAATATGTGTGTGAACATAATAAACAGTTCTAGAAAACAAAGTCTAGCTTTTTTGTTGCTGTTTTCCTATTCATAACCCAGTGATAAAGGTTTGACAATTAGTTACCTGTATGTGCGATATTCTAGTGGTAACAAAAACAAAATACTTACGGAACTTTGCAACATTACATGAATTCGAAAATTTTATTCGCCTGCCATTGGGAACATTTACATAGCGCCATAAGCGATAAAATCATCCTTTTATTACAAACACCGACAATTTCCTAAAGCAAAATTTCATATTCTTATTTTTTATCTATTGTCATTAAAGGGGCACGCAGTAGCTTAGTTGGTTGAGGCACTGTGCTAAATTCCGGAAGGTCGCAGTTTCGATTCCTGACGAGGTCATTGGATTCTCAATTGGCCTAATCCTTCCAACCGCATTATGGCCCTCGTGTCGACTCTGCCTCTAACAGAAATGAGTACCAGGAATCTTCTTGGAGGTAAAGGGCGGCCGGCGCGTAAGGTGGACAACCTCACCGCCATCTGTTAGCCGATTTCTAGAAAAATATGGGAGCCTCGACGTCTCACAATCCTATGGGCCTCCACGACTTCTTACACGGATATCTTTACCTTTTTTATTATTTTCATTAAGGCCTTAGCCGAGTAGAATTGTGAAAACGCAAAGCTGTAGATTTGTATTTGGGAGTTGCTTCATTAGAACTTCGGTGTGAATTCCAGTTATCCTGCCTTATGTTTCTCGTGTTTTCCTCAGACCCTCTAGAAACATATCAGGAGAGTAGCTCTATTAAATTTTTACTGATTCCTTCCCAATCCTTTCCACTTCATAATTCATCAATCACCATATCATGGAAAGCTATAAAATCCAGAGATACTGTCAGTGCTGCAAAACAAGCCACGAGAAAACCAAGGCCTCCAGAGAGTCATACCGTCCATGTTAGTAATTTCCAAAATATATGAGTCACTGATCGGTAAAAAAAGTCGGTTATATAGGAGAGTTATAATATTGTAAACAAAGACAACGGTCTACAGATTTAATTACTATAAAAAACATATCACATCCCTCAAATCCTCCACATAGAACATTTATTTTACGTTCTTTGAAAGATTACGCATGAAATTTACGTTAGAGGCAGACAGACATTTATTTTCATATATTTTCCTCCAAATAACATTATTTTCAATTCAAATATGATAAAATTTCAGTCAATAACTTTAAGGCCTAAACTGCATTCACGTCATTTCGCTTGTGACGTGGAGAGAATTGTTTTCAAATTATCTCTTGTTATAAAAAAGTATTAAATAACACTGGGTCATTGAAAATGACCTGCTTTCCTGCCAGAGAATAGAACTGCGACCTCCGGAAAGGAAGGACAGTACTCTAACAACTTCTCTGGTTCTGCTGTAACTTATCAAACATGTATAGCTTCCAGTACTGAATGAAAATTAACGATGAGGCGTCTAGACCACCAGGAAGTCGGATCTGCAACTGCCAGAACACAGGAACTGCCCTTCTATTGTCTCTTTTTCCTGTCTCGTTCCGTAACAAATTCCACCTCTTGTTTAATTACTTGGTACGTCATTTTCTCGCCGACGCATTGTAAAGATGGTAAATATATAAGCACATTTAAAGGAACTTTCATTTCATTGAAAACAACTGCATACATTTAACAATTAGTGGAGTATTTACCTAGGATATTAAAGGACACGAGGGCTGAAAATAAAGCAGTCATATCTAAGTTTTGCCCTACAGGTAACAGAACTAGCAGCGGCATATATCCTTATATCGGACTACACGAGTCCTGCGTTTTGTGTATTCAAGGCATTTGAATTCAATTAACTGCTTCAAATCCAAGAAACTGGAATAGAATTTTGTGTTTTGTTGAACCAGTGCTTACTTCCTTCTAAAAAAATAATGGGTAATATATTTTTGAAAAACAAAGAGATAATTAAGCTGTTCAGTAAAATTATCAATGACAGTAGTAGTAGTGGTAAAGTAAAGTAAAAGTAAGTAAAGCTATCCCTGTACCAGGCCGTGAAGGCACATAGGGTTGTGAGACGTTGAGGTTCCCACATTATCTAGGCAATCGGCTCAAAGATGGCGGTAAGGTTGTCAGCCGCGCTTTATTCTCCAGGAAAATTATTTAATTAGTAATAGCATTATTAGCAGTAGTAGCAATAGCAGCAGCATCAGTAGTAGTAGTAGTAGTATTAGCAGCAGAAATAGTAATAATGTTAAGTGGTGGTAGTAGCAATAGTATTAGCAGCAGTATAATTAGTAGCGTCTAAGATGTAGTAAACCGAAGTGAAACGGAGAGTTTCATGGACTCAGGCCAAGGCTCAAATTGGGGCTGTAGCGCCAAAAGGAAAAAAGTAGTAAAAGTAATGATAGCAGCAGTAGTAGTAGTAGTAGGAGGAGGAGGAGGAGGAGGAGGAGGATTCACAGAGCAGTAGCGGTATTAGAGCAGCAGTAGTAGTAGTAGCAACAGCAGCAGTAGTACAATATTAATATAAGTAGTAGTAGTAGTAATATTAGTTGCAGTAATAGTAGTAGGATGATTGGCAGCAGTAGCGGTATTAGCGCAGCAGCAGCAGTAGTAGTAGTAGTAGTAGTAGTGGTAGTAGTAGTTTACTGAATGTCGCTGTCAGTAATTCAGATTATGTAGGCCAGCGATTGAATAGCAACGAATAATAAAACGGAACAAATGCAGCAGGATGTAAAAATGACCTACTTTAATGTTGGGCCCTGACATTTGCCCACAAAGACTAAGTAAATACAAGAAACATTTCAGTCAGGATAATCGATGCCTCGACAGACATTCGAACCGGGCACCTGGCGGAAACAAGTCAGAAGCATTAGTGCTTGAGCAGTGAACTTTACTACTAAATCCTGTAAGTGCAAGGAAGATAAACAGTGTGTTACATGTGATATGATCAGTGACTCGGCACAGGAATGGAAGAACTCAAGGCTGATAAATGATCATACAGTCCTATAAGAACTGACTGAAACATGAAAGGGGGGGGGGATTCAAATTATGAGAGTGGTGATCAATCATCTATTCGGAAATTACAATTTGAATTGACTAAGAACAGAGAACGGAGAAGTTCATGGAGGTAGGCCTAGGCCCACTGGGGCTGTAGTGCCAAGGGAAAAAAAAAGAACAGAGAAAGTGGACTAATAATGGTACGAAATTTGTATACGAACTTGTAACAGGACAAGAGCTCGGATGTATGCGTACTTCCTGTTATATTTCATTCGCTAGAGCATGGAATGAACGTGAATCCGGGCGAGACATCTGGTGCAACAAGTGGAAGTCCTGGATGCAAAAATTCTGAACACCGCTTGCCATGACTGAACAACTAAAACAACACAAAATCCTCTTCTAGAGCAGAAGAAAGACTGTAGCTATGGATCTACAAGAAAGCCTGGGCTTGTAGTGGGCGTCTATGCCAGTTCTTTTCATTTTTCTTCATTTACAATACCCGAAATATTTCAAACATGAGCTTGGAATTTCATACAGACTTTATGTTCACACTTTTCAAAACTCGAATCTGATGTATGCTCAGAGAGGTGTATGATTCTTCATAAAATATGACTACATAAACATGCAACGGTTTGGCGTACTGCTATCGCTGTAGACTTGTAGTCTAGGTGTTCTGTTCGAATCTCAGCACTGATACAGCCTATCCTGATTAAGGTTCTTCGTGGTTTTCGTCAGTTTCTTCTAGAAAATGATGGAAAAGTACTCGATTAGGTCACGATAGATTAATTCTAAATCATTTCAAATCAATATTAATCTGTTGTCCTACCGACAATATAATATCTAGCTAATAGCGTTTTAATATAATCCTAATATACATTCCCCCTTCAGAATTATGTCTATAGTTAAATAGTTCTTCTATGGGATGGTCCATCCATATTTTATTATTATTATTATTGTTGGAGGGGGTGGGTTTCCCCATGCACTTAGACCAGTTATTGATCTATTGTACGTCCCCCTTTGATATTCTACCAGTCGCCATACCGTACCTGTACTGGTGCGTGCTATTAGCCCCGTTCAGCCAACGAGGTCGGCCTTCGGTACCTAATACTTCCCCCATCTACCAGAGGCACTGGAAACTGCTTGGGCGGGAAACTTTTTGCCTAATTTAGCTCAGAGGTCCCCTAGAGACATGAGGATCTTTTACGTGCCGTAAATCTACGACACGGGACCCACGGCTTGAAGTCCCTCACGGAGGACTTATTCCCTGAATTTTTCCGCCCTTAAAAATTCCACGATCTCCTCCGGGTTTGAACCCGCGTACCTTGAGTCATGAGGTGGGAACGTTACCCCTAGATTTGTCACTAATCTTTGTTATCACCCGTCCCTACTGAAGATCAACCATTGATTCAAATTAAGGTTTATATATTCAAATATACGAGTGTATACTATCACATGTTTAGGGATTGTGACTATAGAAGGGGTTTGGATTGGATATTGGATTTATTGACCACTTATACACACCATTCGGAACTACGAGTAATTATAGGGCTATTACTGATATACACACTTTACAAATCGCTAGTACACACGAAGTCTTCTCAATCTTCATAGTCGTATCCTGGCAACGGATTTTAACACATTAATTACAAGTATCACTGTAACTACAACACACACAAAGTCTTCTTGCCACAGCTTCACTCTTGCAACTAACTCTTTTCTTTACAGCCTGACTTTCAACTTTCAACGAACTGGATCACCATCTCTTCTCAGCCTCACTTGTAGAGCTCAACTGAACTCGTTGCCCCAATTATCTTCTCTTTAATCACTTTGTAAGAAATTAAAACACAGTTTCTAACAATAACTCTATTGTTCTAAAGTCGTGCTTACCGATCCGTTGCTTAGAAACGGGATGCGTAACCCCGTTATTCTACTGTTGCGTGTGTATTTTGCGGGCGTTACCTAACAACGGCCGCTCTTTACAGAGTCTTCGCTTAGCGACGCGTCTATACGCCACAATACTTCCAGGTATACTCGTCTTGCGGAGAGCCCTTCAGTGCTGCACCAAGCCTACAAGTCGACCTGCATTCAGATCGATTGTCCTATCTCACATCAGCACTTCTCCACTTGTACCAACAGGTCGCCTAAAATCTGGACCTATTGCGAATGAAACAAACCGAACAGATCTGTCTATAAGTAATGGTTTAGGTTCGCTTTCGACAGATGTTTGCTCGAATATAGCCGAGGTTCCACGGCTGTACTGACTGAGGTTTTTCGTGGTTTCTTTCAGTCCCTCTAAGAAAATGCATAGATATTACCGTGATCATGCAATGACCGGCATACATTCGACGCCATACAATTGAGATACAGTTGTAACATCGCAATCCCCACACATGTACTCGTATCTCACGAAATTCTTTTCACAGATTTGTCACCAACTTAAAAACTATATTGATAGTGTGGCAGAAATATTGCTGCGATGGAGAGAGAAAACATGAGTCTATTCTTGGATGCGTTTTAACGTGAAAATAACATGGTTTCTTAGTGCGAAATCAGATCAAGTAGCTGACAAAATCATGAGATAATTCAAATGAAGTAATGTTCAGAATTTAACAGAAACTGAATAGCTAGGTGGTCTTTGGTTCGTTGCCCGTATGGTTTCAGGATGTAATTTTCAACATCTCAGCGTTCCTTATTTTTTCTGTCATTGCAAAGAAACATGTCACTGAATATATAAAGATGAGGTTAAAAATAAGCCATTCTGCACATATAACAATAAAAATCGGGGAACAATTTTATATGCTGAAAATGTAGGCAGTAAAATCTTCTGAAATTTGACACCGTGTCGCATCCATGAAGACAGTGTCATGAGAACCTAAAATCCTTATATTGTATTTGAGGGTCTCTCAACGGTGACTACTGTTTTCTGTAATGTGACACCGTGCAATTCGGTATAAATTGCAGACACTTAGAAAGAACGTACTGTCTCCATCCTCAGGGTCGATAAGCAAGCAACAAGCAGAAATCTGACTGCTGGCTACTTCCTATTGGTTTCTTGCTTGGCTTACTGCTTGATCCTGAAGATGGAGGGAGGCTGTTTCTCCAAAATTTCCGTAAATTTCTATCGAACTAAAAGGTATCACATCACAGAACACATCAATCTTATAAAATCTCTACACTATGAATTAGTTTCATGCACTTTCTGTAAGGGACAAAACAAATTAGAATTGGTGTCACAAAATTAGTCTTCTGGGCACGGTGGAAAGTCCAGCGGGCCGTTTATTGCCCATCAGGTACCCTCTACGTGATAAAAATGTGTATTCAGGTGTGCAAGTAAGGTCCAGCCATTGTGTGCAGTTCGGCTTCCAGCCATGTGGCCCTGGACGCTGTTAGTGCATACACAGTGCCTGTATGACCCCAAACCCGCAATGCGTGTGTTAGACCTTCATGCTCTCAACTGAATGCGTAGTGAATTTCGTCGAGTTCTCTAATTCAGATCAGGATTATATGGTGTGTATGGGTTACTCAGGGCTGTTAGTTACAATGCATCACCCTGACTCACAAAATGCGGGCTCAACCACCGTCCTGCTACTCCTTGCGATAATTGCAACACGGAGGCTAGGTCCGGAAACACTGCCTGCAAATTATATGGGTATTGTAAACGTTACGCAGGGCAACAAAATCCTGTTCGATTCAGAATGCTACAATATCCCACAACGCAGCTTTATTCTGTGCTTTATGATATCTGTAATAAAACGTAATTAGTAAAAGTGAAAAAGATTCTATACGTATAGAAAACAGAATAAAAGTAAACATGTTTTATTTTGAAGAATTCCGTCTTCTGGGATGTGGCGCCGTGCAGATATTGTGTAAACCGACGTTTCGGAGAAATGTATCGCCTCCATCTTCAGAGTATAAAAATCCGCGAGCCACCTGCTCAGGCTGGTTTCTCGCTCGCGGATTTTTTATAACAGGAAGATGGAGGCGTTACGTTCCTCTGAAACTTCGGTTTACACAATATCTGCACGGCGCCACATCCTAGAAGACGGAATTCTTCATAATCACCGCCATGAAGACCTCAAATTTTGCATGTCCTCTTTTAATTTAAAATAAATTATTTTAAAATATATTTTTTTTATTGCTAGTGGGGTGGGACTAAGTCCCTTCTACTGCGGCCACTTCTGGCCTACTGTACCAGCCCCAGATGATAGGTGAGGGTGATTATGGAGCAATTGGTGGAATGAAGATTGGCAGGGGAAATCGAAGTACTCGGAGAAAACCTGCCCCAGCGCCACTTTGTCCACCACAAATCCCACTTGACCAGACCCGGGATCGAACCCGGAGCGCCGGGGAGAGAAGCCAGCGACTAACCGCTTGAGCTATGGCGGGGGCATTTTAAAATGTAACTAAATATGACTGCAAAAGGAAGGAGCATTTTAAATTAATCCTTGAGAGGATCTGTCTGCTTGATTATTCTTCTACATTACGATGCTAATTCGACTGTTAAGATTGTGTAGTGTCGCATTACACAGAATGCCCAAGAATAATGCTACCCGCTTTATTTATAGCAAGGGTATAACAAATAAAAGCAACAGCAAGAAACAATGACTTCCACATTATGCGTTCAGAATGCCCTCTAGTAGCGACATTTTAAAATTCGTTTCCGCCCCCCCCCCAAAAAAAAAATTATGAAAAATAAGGAGTGCCACATATAGGCTACTGGAATGTTGTGGATATATCTATAGTTTGTGATACGTGATTCATCTCGGACACTCGGTATTTAGCACACTTGACGAAAATGAGCATTCCTATCTCCGGACTAGCTCTATCGATTGGGCCCAACTGAGTCGGTTCCACCTGAAGACTGAGATACAATCCAGTCTTCGAAACTTTGTGCTTGGAAACATAAATAGGGTAATGTTTTAGATAAAAACAGGACGATAGATAATGTCCCGACACATATTTGTAGTAAATGCAAGTATATCCAAATAATCACTACGGAACTCAACCCTTTGCCAAATTTCAAAGACACCCAGCTTTATGGCTAATAAGTTGTGGACATGTAAGATTTGAGGCTTTCACGGCGGTGACTATGAAGAAAGCAGTCTTCTGGGATTTGGCACCGTGTATATGTGTTAACCGACGTTTCGGAGGAACGTATCGCCTCCATCACAGTTGTGTATATTTCCACACAGTCTGCTTTTACCGGTTCTCACGGTCTCTTCGCTTGCAGATTTCTTATATTTTTTCTTCTACCCTGAAGATGGAGGCGATACGTTCCTCTGAAACGTCGGTTAACACCACATATACACGGTGCCAAATCCCAGAAGATTGCTTTCTTCAAGTTGTGGATACTTGTATATATACGGAATTTTAGTCTTAAATTATCTATTAATGGTGGTTTAAATCGAAGTGACATGAGAATGGAATCTTGTGAATTATTTAACAGAGGTTAAATTTATCGTGGGATATATGCCTCACGATGCATGTTGTACAACCAGTCTTATCACCGTTTAATACAACATTGTGAATACTGTTCATGAAAGGTTCTGAGTTGGCGTTTTGGAATTTATGTAGGGCAAACACTCACAATGACTGTAGTATTTCATAAAACAATTACGAATATCAGATAGAGAGAAGAAGTAAGAGATATAATTATCAATTAATTGAATGAAAAATAAATTTACTTATCATTAAAACGTGTGTGACTTTGTCAAACATAGAAGGAAATTAAATCATGAATCTACAAGAAAGGAATGTTATAAAAAACTAAAATTCAGATGGTATTATTATGTAAATGGTTTCTTGTAATGAAGGTCAACATACGTTTAAATTAATTTATTCGTCATTCTTGCTAATTAACCGTACTCGTCAACAGCGTTCTTAATACAGATCAAAAAGTAGGATGATTCTGTACTATACTAGTGTGGATAATGAAGATAATGATCATGGTTTTTTGCAAGGTACTACCAGGCACTTACTTAAGGGACCATGGGAAACTACAAACAACGCCACTCGCTATGTTATCAGTGGTATGCTTGCTCATAGGTAACATTTACATGTGGATATCGTCTCTCTTAAGAATAATTCGCCAAGAAAATGTCTCAAGAGATAACACTAATTTCATATTCGTATTTCGGGGATACCTATTTCGAAATTAGTTACAGAAATCGACTACTATGGCAGGACTGTCGCGAGATTCTCCAGGAAAATTCCGGGATAAGACCTTTAAATTTGCCATGAACGTTTCCTTTCACGTCCTTTCCAATTCATTATTCAGATTATCCGACCATTAGACGCTTTACATTTTGAATTATTGACAACATAGTTAAGAAAACTATATATAATTTTGTGTTTGTCAAGAAATAAAAACTTAATAACATCATGATGGAAGTTTTAGGGATAAAAGAGTTGTTACAGAAATTTTCGTCCCCTACTTTTCAGGTGTCGTACTTGTTTGATATCTTTTTCAGTCCTGGTATATATATATATATATTCAGTGAAGTCAGAAAACCTGCATTATTCCCAGTTTATTTCATAATATCAGGTGTTCAATAATTACACAATAATGCATCTGAGTGGCAACTAACTTTGCTTTGTCTCTAATATACTATATATTCATGTTATGCCTCCTCGAAGCAATTAGGCGTCAAGGAAGATATTCCATTACAAGATAGTAATTAATGGGGAAGTTAGTATCAGGGTAGCTGAACTTAAGCAGTAAAGGCCTTTCTGAGCAAACCCCAAATGAGTTTGTTGAACTGCGTAATCTGTTTTTCTGTCGCTCACATACTGGTACTTAAAGCTGCACATAAGCATCACATAACACAAGAATATTATAAATATTCAGACATATTTAAGAGTGTTTATGTATATATAGACCTCCTAATGGAATATGAAATTTCATACAATTAATCTTGTAAGATTTGAGGCTTTCACGGCGGTGACTATGAAGAACAGCGTCTTCTGGGATTTGGCACCGTGTAGACCTTGTGTGAAACGGNGTGACACGGCGTTTCGGAGGGACGTATTCGCTTTGGCTATTAACTACAGGTCTCTCAGAGGCATTAAATGTGACTACAGCGTCTTCTGGGATTTGGCACCGTGTAGACCTTGTGTGAAACGGCGTTTCGGAGGGACGTATTCTCTTTGGCTATTAACTACAGGTCTCTCAGAGGCATTAAATGTGACTACAAGAAGTCCCATGTGGACAAACGTAAATTTTGAGATAATTTTCCACCGTGAATTATGGATTTGTATGTATACAAAGTCGTCCTACTGTGGTGTGTACGTGTGTGAGTGTACGCAAAGGCGCAGATAAACTGCACTGTTTGTTCTAGATAGCTATTCTGAGTGATGTATAGCTGAAAAGGGAATTGTAGTGATTTCATTTAATAATAACAAACCTTATGGACTTTAACATTTGTATAAACCAGGGATATAAAAAATTAAATTTGTGCGGATAGACTATGGTAACCAACCACAGTCTTCTGGGTTGCAACGCCGAGTAATTCGGAGAAAGCACGGCGTTTCGAAGGAAAATGTCGACTCAACCTTCAGGACTTGAATATAGGGCAAGCAAGGCAAAGAAGAAAATCAAAGTTTCGGAGATCTTCTCGGTCTCCACCATCAGGGTCGATTTGGAGAATGAATGTCGCTGATATTTATACCAGTTCATCAAATTGATGCATCTTCCCATTGGTGTATTATGCGGTAGGATGGCGGAGTCAAACTGTGCGGTCACCCATCCGACTCTAACCTCGCACTGTGCTGCTTAACCTGGTGTCCCTCTTGACAGACTTTTCCGAATAGTTCTGTCTTCTGAGATATAACGCCGTGTAGTTCACTGAGTCAACCGACGACACTCGCCTAGAGTGAATGAGGAATTCCACGAACACGATCCCTTAGGTTAGCCGGTTCCTGGATGAGATTCAAAATGAGCAACTCCCAAATACGAAACTACATTATTCCTAAGTCATTCTGTTCGGTTTTAGGGGTGCTGATAACCCACGTTTTACTGGACTCTGATACATGAGTCTGTACAGTTAATTGTTTCTATTATCGACTGAGTGATATAGAAATCGAAGGGGTCAAAGAAAATTTCAGGTCTTTAAAGAGAAACGTGTCCTGGCGAATAAATTAATACATATTTATTCTACAATATATTTATTTCTTTGCTATTTTTTTATTTTTATATAGTGTATTGATATTCGTCCAACTCAACATTTATAATTCAAAATAATTTATTTTTTCTTTCTTTCCACTGCGGAGTTGGGAATACAGGTTCCATATCCATGTATAAAAATAATGGACTGTTGAGAAGAGATGTCATGTTTTTCTTGCATCTCCATGACAACCGAAACATCGCCGCAAATCTTGCTGTTCATTCTGCCTATGGTCTCCTCTTGGCATTTCATCATTTTCCAAAGCGCTATCGGCTACACGCATCCAACTGCCTGCTTTGTCGCGCGTCTTTTTCTGTCTATTGGTACCAGGCCCACCTTTACTAAATACTGGAACTGTTACATCCGATGAGGAACGAAATGAGCCGAGGGATGCTTCTTTGTGCGCGTCACTTTATCACGCTGTGAGTACATAGATTACAGAATCGGATAGTAGGATAACTGGCGAATAATGGAGTGAAAAGGATTTTGAAGGAATTGTTCATGGCTTATTTAAAACTAATATCCCGGCATTTGCCTGGAAGAACTGAGAAATAGATGTCCCGGCTAATATTCGAACCCAGCACCTCCCGCATACAAGTCTAAAGAGTTACGGTTACACTGCTGCTCGGTTGACAGAATATTATTCTTATATATTCGCTTAGTGGGGTGTGGAGTCGAGCTGGGTCCACTAGGCACGGCGGCCACTGATTGGCCTATGTACCTGCCCCGGGTGACTATGATGATGGAGAATTTTGTGGAATGACGATTGGCACGGGAAACCGAAGTGCTCGGAGAAAACCCGCCCCAGCACCAATTTGTCCACCACAAATCCCACTTGACCAGATTTGATCGAACCTGGGCCGCCGCGGTGGTAAGCCAGCTACTAACCGCTTGAGCTATGGCGCGGCCTTATTCTTATATATTCTTAAATTACATTTATTTATCCTAAGGAAATATAGCATACTCCGTTATATTAATTATATTTTTCAACGTAAAGCGGAGAAAACATTCCTGCAGATAAGAAGTAAGAGCAGTTTATATGCTTCATTTTTTGCTGCTACCGAACATTCAATCTCAAAATAAACATTCTCACATTGACTTTCTATACAACAGCATTGTAACTGAGCTGCGTGAGATTATAAATACGCATGCGCATACTACAGACAGAACTACTTCTGCTAACAAGGATCTCTCTGTCATCAGTTGTCCTCACTTTCATGAAAAAAAGTTCGTTTCGAAGAGCTANGTATCTATTATGAAGATACATTTATAGAAACTGTAGTGCATCACTATGTAAAGCTGATGCACTACAGTTTCTATAAATGTATCTATTATGAAGATACATTTATAGAAACTGTAGTGCATCACTATGTAAAGCTGATGCACTACAGTTTCTATAAATATATCTATTACGAAGATACATTTATAGAAACTGTAGTGCATCAGTATGCAAAGCTGAAGCACTACAGTTTCCATAAATGTATCTTCTCCCCTATTCGTGCTGCCTGCCCTGCCCATCTGATCCTCCTTGACTACATCATTCTAATTATACTTGGAGAAGAGTACAAGTTATGAAGCTCCTCATTATGCAGTTCTTCGTTCTACACGTACGATATGTATTCCACTGAGATGAATATCATTATTTAAGCATTTAAATTCAACTCAGGAAAGTATCTGAGTTCCAGAATGTTTACATTTCGCAAACATTTTCGTGAGTTCTATCGCAATACAAATGCGGAGACAGCGGACTTGCGGAATGTTATCAAACACACAGCGATATCGTGTCCGCTGCTTTGCAGAACATCGTATGAACATCTGTGGGACTCTCCGCACTTCTCATGTCTCTTACTTAGCATGATGACGCAACTGAGAGCAGCCTTGTACTGCGGCTCCTCTAATTTCAACGCTGCGCCGTCTTTCTGTGAAAACAGATAGCTCTCGCCAGTCTCATTATTGCGTAATCTCAGGACATGGTGTTGAGATCTGTTCCTAGCCACAGGACATATCACATGCCCAATCATTCTAAACGAGCGACGTAACATTACCAGCTGAAATACTGAAAGGGATTTCATTCCTCGCTCTACGTCAGCAGCGTACCGTATTCAAAATAGTATATAGCTTTCGATTTGATATTTCCACGGTCGTGATTATAGAAAGTACTGTCGTCTTGCATATAACGCAGTGTAATCTGGCTGAAGTTTATCGACGTTTCGGAAGAAAATACTGCCTCCATATTCAGATTCGACGAGTAAACCAAGAAAAGAACCCACAAAAAGCTATATTCTAAAGGATTCTGATGATGGTGTATAACACTTTGAATTACAGTGTTTTTGGACTATGTCCATCGTCCGGTATTCTAGAAACAAGAAAACAAAGAGTTTCGGAAACAGTGAAACTCTTTTCCTTTTACTTTGTATTAAGTAGTAAAGCAGACAATCATATCTACATGTTTTAATATTGGTCTTTATTATCGGATACATTCTTCTTGAACGGGAAAAGAGCCGTTTTATTCGAAAAGCGCAAGAGAAAAATTTATATAAAACTAAGCACTCTTATTTTTAAACGTTTTACATTCATCTGACGTAACGCCGGTGTGTCCCACATGGAGCTGGTCCTGTCAGAAGTGTAGGAACCCACAATTCAATAACAGAATTTCTCCGAAGCTCACAAAATTGAATGTAGAGCTTACCACTTTTCTCTCGTTTACAAATTTACAGGACAGTAGGGCACGTAAACAAATCACGTTATAGTACGAAGTCGAAAACTCAAACAGAAAGAAGTCAGCTTCGAGCCCTTTCCAAGAAACACGCCATCTCTACAAATATTGATCGTGTTCCCGGGTCCGGTCAGACCGAGTTTCCTTGTGAAAGGAAGCTCTGTGCTGCTCGCGCACTAGAAACAAGAGAAGCTGCCCACATTACGTAGTAATGTCTCAGCTACACAAGTTGAGCTGTGTTGAGGGAGACCAGGAGAAAATTATGAACAGGTACCACTTCGAGAAAACAAATTACCTGAAATATTTATAGGTGTTGCCAACATATTATCTTACAAGAATAGAGGGCAGTTAGTCGCAGACCACAAATGCCACTTGACGACACCCGGGGTTGAACCCGGGCCGCCCCTTGAGCTATGGTGCGGCCTCCTAACCTAACACACAGAATCTGTTCCCATCACAGTTATTCTAGCAGGCACCATTTCATAATTTTAAACTGCGATGAAGAAACCCAAAAAAAATATTTCCATGAAAAATAAAGGTTATTCTTAGTCTTTGAGAGTTTAATTATAAACACACTCCACACCAGAAGGGTTGAATTTCCTTAATTAATTTTCTTTGTTCCTTTTATAACCGGAATTGCTTGTGGAAAGTGAACAGGAGCAGGAATGTCTGCTCCAGTTAGGAGTAAGCATATTTTCCAGATGTCTTCCTTGTGAAATTTTAACTTCTCGTTGTTCTTCGTGTTTATTTCTGCGGATACAGATCTATTCGCTTCATCAAGTTTTCACAGAAACAGTCACGAACTCAGACACTACACTGTATAGACGCAAAGATTCTATAGCTTAGGAGGCTACTCGCGGAGTTACGGATATTACGAAACATGGCGAAATAAATTATTTTTTAATTTATATAAATACGTAACAAGTCTAAATGTGTTTCTGTAAATGTTATGTAGCTTACTCACTTCAGTATTCATCCCGTATTCCAGTTTCTTTTACGATTCGCGATATATGATAACATTTAATTTGAATTTCATGTAAAGAAGAAATTATATTGGATCTATAAGTAAGTAAGTAAAGTAAGGGCCGCTCCATAGCTCAAGCGGTTAGTCGCTGGCTTCCCACCGCGGCGGCCCGGTTTCGATCCCGGATCTGGTCAAGTGGGATTTGTGGTGGAGAAAGTGGCGCTGGGGCAGGTTTGCTCAGAGTACTTCAGTTTCCCCTGCCAATCTTCATTCCACCAACTGCTCCACAATCACCCTCACCTATCATCTGGGGCTGGTACAATAGACCAGATGTGGCCGCAGTACGAGGGACTTAGTATCACCCCACTAGCAATAAAAACAAAGTAAGTAAAAGTAAAGCTATCCCTGTAACAGTCCGTGGAGGACCATAAGGTTGTGAGATGTGGAGGTTCCCAGATTGTCTAGACAATCGGCTCACAGATGGTGGTAAGGTTGTCAGCCATACGCGCCGGCCGGCCTTTACCCCCAAGAAAATTCCAAAAATATTCCTGGTACTCATTTATGTTAGATGCTGAGTCGACCCCAGGGCTCTAATGCGGCTGGAAGTATTACGTAAATTGAAAAAATCCACCACAGCGGGATTCCATCCCGCGACCTACCGGCTTGTAGGATAGTGCTTCAATCAACTACGCTACATCGTGCCCCATATTGGATCTATGTGGAATAAAATTAAATTGACTGAATAATTTATGACATTGTTTCAATAACAGGCGCCATAGAAATCTGCTGCACCAATTACACGTTAACTTAGTCCACTTAAAACAAAGGTAGATAACACATTAATAAGTATTACACACATACCGACTCTCGCTAAGTCCATTCTACCTGGATCGCCCCTCAGTTTCGGAATTCTCTTTGATACTTTATCGGAACCTCTTCTGTTAATCATTATCATTAAAGTGTCCTAATAAGACGAAATACGTACACGTTTAGTCCCAACTGGAAACATTATAGGCAGAAACTTTCCAGAAAGCCATTACAATCACAACCCTAGGATTACCCAGCCATGACGTAGAACAAGATAAAATCGGCATTCTGCTATATTGCCAGAATTTAATAAGAATAGTGCAGAAAATCTACAAAATGTAGCAACAATGGAAATGCGTATATATGTATTAATACCTACGGAAATTACGGCAGACACCGAGCAGTTGTCTACAGGCTGGAAAATCCAGGATCGGTTTCCACCAAGGAAAGGAATTTTCTCTTCATCACCAAGTACAGTTCCAGCTCAGGGAATAGCCCGGTTCTCTTTCTCCGAAAATATAACGCCCATAACTTTAAGTCGATGACTCACTTCCCCGTATTATCGAGATCCACAACGCGTGCAGTTTTACTTTTACCCTTCCTAATCGATGCTTGAGTAAGGGACAAATTTACTTTATGTAAGATTTAAGGTTTTACGGCAGTGAATATGAAGAATGCCGTCTTCTGTGAAGTGGCGCCGTGTAGATATTGTGTAAACCGACGTCTCGGAGGAACGTATCGCCTCCATCTTCAGGGTAGAAAAATCCCCGAGCAAGGAACCAGCGTGACCAGGTGTCTCCAGACTGAGTCACCAGGAGGGTGTTTTCGACTAGTGACTCAGTCTGCAGCCACCTGTTCACGCTGGTTCCTTGCTCGCGGTTTTTTTATCTTAAAGATGGAGATGCGTTCCTCGGAAACATGGTTTACACCAGACGGTATTCTTCAAATTTACCTTAGTTTATCCCTTTGAAGCATGAATTTCTCCTAAATTCTATTTAAAAATTCAGGCCCTGTATCAGAGGAAACGCGCTATTTCTCCTTTGTAAAATTCAGCTGGTTAATGTTATCTAGGAAAACAATGGCTGTTTATTATAATAAACGTATAAAAATAATAAGAAAAACGCAGAATTTCTGGCTGAGAGCCCAAACTTCATATTTTAGTCTGTACAGAACAGTACAGTATACTGTAGTGCGGTAGAGTACAGAATTAAATCGAGTGTCTGATCTGTTGTTTGCTGTGTTGACAGTCACGTGTAATCGGAGCAGTCGAGCCAGCTGTTAAGACATAAATCAAACTGACGTAGTGGTTCCACTTCTGATGCGTGTCTATAACGACGATTACGTCTAACAGCATGTCGATACAAATCATTCAACAGAAACAGTTTCTCCCCGCCGCAACCTCTGTCAACATGCATCAAAAAGCAAGGCGCTGTATGGAAGCGCACCATATCGATTTTTCCCCAACCTTGCAGTTGTGGCACATCCTGAGATCTGCTCCTTACCTCCTGCAGCCTCTTGCTCTTGTAGCATCAGCGATTAGAAGAATGTGATATTATTACTATTAGTTACTATAGGATTCTGACGATGGTGTATAACACACTGATATATTGGGTTTTTGGACTTTATCCATCGTCCTGGTTTTTAAGATAACAAATAAAAACACGACGTTTCGGAAACTGGATCTGTTTCCGTCCTCAGGTGAAGGAAAACACCTATTCTGTTGGGTCCGTTAGAAAGAGCTAGCCTCAATCACTGGACAAACATCGGTTAAAGTCCAAAACCCAGTATATCAGAATATTATTACTACTTGGCCATGCCATAGTTCAGGCGGTTAGTGGGTAGATTCCCACCGTGGCGACCCCGTTTCGAACCCAAGTCATGTAGGATTTGTGGTGGACAAAGTTGCACTGAGGTAGGTTTTCACTGCTCCACATTCATCATCGTCTATCAACCGGAGCTGGTACGATAGACCAGTAGTGGCCGACGTACAAAGTGAACCTAGTCTCACCCCACGCCAAGAAACTAAAAAAAAAAAAAGTATTGCTATTTGTAAAATTGAGATTTTCAGTCAGCCTTCTCGCATTTACGTCTCCCTTCTTTATTCTCTTCATCAGAGTCTTCTTAATTTCCTTTCTCCCGTATGTTAGTTTTAACCTTTCATTATTCTTCTCATTTTCCTTCCGTCTTCTTTACTGACCTCTTCTACTTGGTCTTCACATTCTTCTTAGGTTTTACCTTTTATTCGTCATTGTTTTTTTTATTATTTTTTCCTCCGTTGCACGAGAACCCGCAATTTGAATGTCGCTAAAACGCGATAATTAAGACTCCAAATTAACCGCCGTCTGTACCTTGTAAATGGAAAGAAAACTGGAAAAATTACAAATTTTTTGTGTTTTGTTGCTAAACGGCCTAGCGGATACATTTCCTTCGTTATGGGACAGCATAGTCGGTACGGCGGCTGGCTACGGGCTGGACGACTTTCCGAGTACCGGTGAGGCCAAGAATTTTCACTCCTCCATGCCGTTCAGACTGGCGCTGGGGCCCATCCAGCATCCTATCCAATGGGTACCTGGGGTTCATTCCCGGGGATAAAGCAGCCGAGGCGTGAAGCTGACGACTCACCTCCAACTATTGCCGAGATCAAAAAAATATTGATCTATACATCCCCCCCCCATACGTCTTTATGACATATTGCTTAATTAGTTAAGCACATGGACGACTTTACCTTTTTACGTTCATTGTATGTGGTTTGATCGAGCAGGTTTTGGTAAGACCTGTATTCGGAAATGCTTGTTTGAACCACGGGCGACATATAGACCATACTGCATGAGGGTTTTCATTAATTTACTTAGTCCTTTCAGGCAAATACCGGGATTGTATCCTGAGATTAGATAAACATCGCTTCCTTCCACATCCCTTCCAATTCATTATTGACCACTGATCCTACCTTTTGACACTATACAGTCTGAGATATTGGTAGCCACGTTAAATAAATTTCAAATAATTTATACAACATTTTGGAAAGAATGCATAATAAGCTGAAAAGTAAAGAAGGAATCATTGGATCAATGAAAAGTACAATTATTTCCCAGTTTACGATCCATCTTAGCTGAACACGCAGGTGCGTAACGTTGCGTTGGGATCCACACTCATTCATCTACGTAAAGGTCTATGCATCACCACTTGGTGACTATATGAGTCCGTCCTATTGTTCCTCTCCGTACAGACAAACTAACTAATCAAACTCCGTGGCTTTAGTCCGCCGCTTGTCCGTGAAGTTAGTGCCTCTGTGGTCTAGTGGTCAAAGTTCCTGGCTACAGTTCCAGCGGTCCCAGGTTCGATTACCGGCGCTACCAGATTTACTGAGATGTAGTGGGTCTGGAACGGCGTCCACTCAGCCTCATGAGAATAACTGAGGAGCTACTTGAATGGAAAAGTAGAGGCTCCGGTCTAGAAAACCGAAAATAACGGCCATGGGGATTCGTTGCGCTGACCACGCACCACCCTCTATCCACAAAAGTTGATTGTTCCTCTCCGTACAGTAAGTGTATGTGATGATGGAAATCAGTTTGTCATGCAGACACATATATATATAAATTCACACAAATTAGAACTACTTTAAAAGGATTTTACGCTATTATGAAAGTTAATTCATCTTGTCTGCGTGTATTGACGTTTTCGTCATTTTCACAGGCATTTTAACGGCTGGAAAACTCACCTCTCTCCCGCTTGGAGTACCGTTCTGTAAACAGTGCCTTCAATTAATTACCGCAATGCACGGGCCCCAGATGTGACATACATGCATTAGTTACGGCTTCTATAAAGATAACACAGGCACCCAAGTAGTGCCGGATTTAAATTACGAAGGGAAAGTAAGTAAATTAAAATTCCAGTCTTCATTTTAACTGTAATATATCCTGTTATCACAAATGAAGAGTTGCTGATCACCGAGACATGGCAGTATAACCAATCATTATAACACATATGGCGTAAATGACTGACCATCATTATGTCTGGTGAGGTTATAATTCTTCTGTTCATTTCCTGAAGCCGCACCATGGCCGTACAATAAATGCATCATGTATGGAGAAAGTGCCTCTACGTATGTATAATACTGATTGAGGTATACAGCCTATCTCTGTAACGGGCCGTGAAGGCCCACATTATCTATACAATAGGCTAACAGCCTTACACGCTGGCCGCCCTTTACCCCCAGTAAGATTTCTGGTACTCATTTCTGTTAGAGGCTGAGTCGACCCCACGGCCATAGTGCGGCTGGAAGGATTGGGTCGCTTTAAAATATCCACTTCATCGGGACTGGAACGGTTTGGAGGAAAGACTCCACATATTTAACCGATTCGAACATACTGGTCATTATTATCTACTTCACAGTTACAATATTCCATGATTTAGCGTCTTTTTACAAAATTTTACAGTCACTAATCCCAATCTCTTCTGGAATCCGATGTTTAGTTACCATGTATACAAGAGCACACCACTGTAACTTATCATGATGAGGTAAGCTTGCATCGTCCATAATAATTATTATAATCTATTTTAATAATCTCCTAAAATCTATAGCCAGCCTTTGCAAATGACCTTTTATTTTCAGGATTCTCGATTACAATTATGTCTATTTATAATTTCAAGCAGTATAATATCGGGTGTCCGGATGAAAGGTATCCAAAATGAAAAAATGTATATCTAGGAAAATAACTGTCGTATATATATCCGGTTTATGTCATCGGAAAGGAAACCCCTGTAAGTTTTCTTTTCTCATGCCCGGCTCACGCGCATGCGCCTCCACATTTCTGCCACCATGTAAGGAATCACTTGGACAGAGTGATGGCTGGGAGATAGATCGGCAGAAATGGATGAATTGCTTGGCATCCTACGTCGACAGATTTAACCCCACTGAATATTTTCTTATGGTGTTATGTGAAGAACATTGTCTATCAGGTTAAGATCAACGACCTGCAACACCTGAAAGCCCGCACAAGGGACGCTGTGGCTATGGTAACACCAAACATGCTGGATCGTCCGGATATTTCTCGTGCCACCGAGGAAGCCCACGTTGAAATTTATTGAGAAAGTTATATACTCAGAAAACCCTTTGAGAATTTCCCTTTGTAGTAGTGTAACCCATAAATGTGTATAATAAAGCTTTCTGAGATATAATTATTTTATTTTGGATACCTTTCATCCGGACAGCCTGTATATGTCGTGCCCACTGAATCCCGAATAACCAATTCATTACTTAAATCCACTGAGCACAGTCCTTGCGCCATCTGCTTTAACGATAAACAATTCCCCATATTGCCCGCAGAGTACATTCAACAAGAAGGCTGAGTACAAAACACTTACGAACTATACGTAAAAATCCATTCTTCAGAAGCTAGCAGTAGCAGTAGGGGCCGCGCCATAGCTCAAGCGGTTAGTCGCTGGCTTCCCACCGCGGCGGCCCGGATTCGATCCTGGGGTCTGGTCAAGTGGGATTTGTGGTGGACGAAGTTGCGCTGGGGCAGATTTTCTCCTAGTACTTCGGTTTCCTCTGCCAATCATCATTCCACCAATTGCTCCACAATCACCCTCACCTAACATCTGGGGCTGGTACAATAGGCCGGAAGTGGCTGCAGTACAAGGGACTTAATCCCACCCCACTAGCAATAAAAAGAAATAATACTTCCCGACATATCCTCCACTAACATTGATAGACCTGTCAAATCCCTTTATCAGTGCGTCGAAACCCGCAGATATAAAAGTATTTTCACTGTTGCTTCAACCACTTCCACAACTCCGTATTAACATCTTCGTCATCAGCGAAACATTTGCCACATTCCTCAAAATACTTCTGAACTGCTTTAAGCGAAAAACACTTCACACCGTTAAAAGGAAACTTTTTTTTTATGATTAAAATTTACATTGCGTCCTCTTGCCCACAGAAAACGCACAACAGAACGCTGCTCTTCGGTAGCATAACCCTCAAGCACGGCCGCCATTCTGACTACTGAAACCAGCATTTTAACACATGCATGCGCGTCTGCTATGTAGACGGTCATGAAGCTTCACTGTGCTGCTACATAGTGATAACTACTACGTTTGTTAGAGATGTTTTATTTCCATTTGTGAACCAGTTACTGACTGTCCTTCGTAAAGTTTGTGACACATCAGGACTTTCCCCCTTATCGCTGTGGCTGATTGTGCAAGATTAAGTTTGACTGCCATAGCGAATTGTGTTATTGTTAAGAACGTATATTTGCAAGGGTGACATTTAGGGTGTAGAGTTTCACTGTAGTCGTTCATTAAAGTTCGATTTGAAAGTGAAGTTTATTGGACTACCTGCGTGAACATGTCAGCAGGGCTGCCAGCATACACTGCCGCGTTATCCTTACTGACTTGGCGATCGATTAAGCTATGAATTATTACTCGGCATATGAGACTCCTACCCTCCCCTGAGACAGCTCTACATGTTCTGTTTGACTGAGAGCTGTCTTAACAGCCATGACAGTTAAAGGGCTGCTACTATAATGACTTTGCATCATTTAATTATTTAGTAAACTAGCAAGCTATATAGTCATTTCACTGATTTGTAGCGGAGTTTTTTACTCTGGATTACTGGGCTTTGAGCCGGTCATGGTAGCCGAGCGGTCTAAGGCATGTACTGTCTTCGCTCGTGGGTTCGAATCCCACTCAGGGTATGGATGTTTGTGTACGTTTTTCTGTGTTTGAGTACAGGTAGAGGCCTTTCGACGAGCTGATCACCCGCCCAAGGAGTCGTACCGAATTTGTAAGATCTAGAAAAACCGAAGTGAACAGATAAGTTCATGGAGGTAGGCCTAGGCCCACTGGGGCTGTAGTGCCAAGGAAAAAAAATTACTGGGCTTTGGACTTGTCCATTGTCCGGTATTTTAAACATCAGAGAACACAACGTTTCGGAAACTGGATCTCTTTCCATCCTCGGGTGAGGAGTGGGAGACACCTATTCTACTGGATCCGTTAGAGAGAGCTAACCTCAATCACTGTTGGGGGAGGTACAGTGATTGAGGTTAGCATTTTATAACGGATCCATCAAATTTAGTGTCTCCATCCCCTCCCTTGAGAACGAAAACAGATCCAGTTTCCGAAATGTGGTGTTCTTTGGTGTCTTTTAGAACACCGGACGATGGACAAAGTCCAAAGCCCAGTAATCCCGGGTGTCACACACCATCGTCGCAACGGAGTATTCTGGTTACTATCGTATGTAGTGAGATAGTTACTTACGCGTATTTAGTCAGTGTTCAGTTAGTTTGGTAGTTACTCGGTTCGTTAATGCTTACAAACATGTAGCAATATGTCACTATGCCCTCAAGGCAGGGAATTGAATTAATAGGATGTTATGAAGTTTGTACGCATTCTATGTACACTGGGAGAGTAACATAACAGAGCGGCTATTGCATGTTTTGACATTACTCTCCGCCTCTCTCCCTTCCGGTTATGGTGAGATGGTTTCTTTTCCCAGAGGTCACACACTTTTCAATCAATAAAGCTAACAGCACATTTGGCCGTCATTTAAATATTTATAATGCCCATTTAAACTCGGCCATGTAAATTTACGCCCTAAGCGAAGGAGAGAAAGTGAGACTGCTCCACTGTATGGAAATGGTTACTTTCTGCATACATAAGCAATATTCATAACATTTTTTATTGCTAGCGGGTGGAATTAAGTCCCTTATACTGCGGCAACTTCTGGCCTATTGTACCAGCACCAGATGATAGGTGAGGGTGATTGTGGAGCAATTTGTGGAATGAAGATTGGAAGGGGAAACCGAGGTACTTGGAGAAAACCTTCCCCAGCGCCACCCAACTAGCAACAAGAAAACCCCTAAAAAGAAATATACCGACAGATGGGCTACACACAACCACTATCCATCTATCTCTGTATGGCTCCACAGCCTTTTGTTGGGCCTCAGCAGCTTTTCAGTTTCTTAAATCTACACACACACAGAGCAGGTAGGACTCCTTGCACGAGGGATCAGTCTTTCCCAAGGCCGCTACCTATACATAGAACAACACAAACACAGAGTGAACCCACATAAACATCCATGCCTCGAGCGGAACTGGAACCCGCGATCCCAGCGTTCGAACGAGAGAAGACAGTTCATGCCTTAGACGGTGAGGCCACTGTGATCGGCATACAAAAAACTATACGCAGATAAAATATTTTATGAACACTTAATTTTTATTTTTAAATTGAATAATTTAACGTTTTAAGTATTAATATTTAATCTTAGCTTCATAACTTGTACTATTCTCCAAGTATAATTAGAATGATCAAGTCAAGGAGGACGAGGTGGGCAGGGCATGTAACATGAATGGGGGAGATGAGGATTGCGTATAGGATGTTGGTGGGAAAGCCAGAAGGAAAGAGACCACTGGGAAGGCCAAGGCGTACGTGGGTGGACAATATTAAAATGGATCTTAGAGTAATAGGATGGGATGGTATGGATTGGATTGAACTGGCTCAGGATAGGAAACAGTGGAGGGCTCTTGTGAACACAGTAATGAAACTTCGGGTTCCATAAAATGTTGGGAAATTCTTGAGTAGGTGCAGAATTTGCGGCTCCTCCAGAAGGGTACAGCTCCATGATAAGTAAGTAAGTAATATTTAATCTTAAAGTGAATACACTTTTTATAAATAACGACAATGCATAGTACTAAAAACCCGGTAATTTAGGTAGTAAACTCTGACCAATGCAAATGTGTGTAAATAAGTCAAATACCTGATGATGGCTTAATAAGCCGAAACATGTCAAGAAACGATTAATGTACGTGTATGGTGTGCCCCTTGCTGTTGCGGCAACTTCGATGGCACATGAGTCGAGCGATTAGTCTAGACAACTCAATCTGGCACACACAATTACTGGGGTTTTGGACTTCCATCGTCCGGAATTTTAGGTAATAATGGACACGACGTTTCGGAAAACTGGATCTGTTTCCGTCTTCAGGTGAGAAAGGAAGACACCTATTCCTTTCACACCTTAAGATGGAAATAGATCCAGTTTCCGAAACGTCGTGTCCTCTATTACTTAAAATTCCGGATGATGGAAAAAGTCGAAAACCCCAGCCATTCTGTGTGTCATCCACCGTCGTCAGAACCCTTTAGAATCAACTAAATCTGGGTTCGATTATCACATTATATTACGTTAAGTTGATGATCAGGCTAGGCCGGTGTATGATTACATCTTTAAATTGGATAGGATTTATTTAGTATTAGACATGCAGCAGACGCATGCGCTTGCAGTATATATCACGGTAATCCCCAGATGAAAACTGAGATCGCCACGCTGGCCAGAACTCGGCCTCGATACCATGTGGTATCAGCTATTGCATTCTATTTTGAAACGTACTGTACAAAGCATACCGCAACTCCAAGCGCCGTTCGCCTGATGTCCTCGTTCATCGATTCCTTCTTCGCTTGCACTTCTGCAACGATATGCTCCTCGTAATAAGCACCATAAAATACAGGTTTAATTGCTTAGTAATACAGTGCTACCTCGATAAGCCGAACTAATTAAAGCACGAATGTGTTCTGACAATCGGACCAATCGAATTACCGGATTTAAAGTAAACAATTCGAAATTTTTGGTAAAGCTGTTCATTTGGAAGATTTATATGCATATTTTTTATATAAAAACAACGACCGGAACGGGAAGATGTTCCACGACACGCTGGGCTCGGGAAAAACGGTAACCGGGATACATCTTTCACAGCAAAGAGAGGCAGGCCCATTAGCAAATATTACTGTAATGTGTAGAGCCGTTACTATGCAACGACCTCGAGATAAGCAAATTTAACAGAGCCGTTACAGGCAACGGCTCGGTAAACACGTTCCCGCAGCAACGCACACGCATGCAACAATAGAGTTATTTTTGGAAACGGTTCCCTTTATTCGGTCCGTGCAAAGGGGTTATTAGGACAACTGGAACAAGAATTTGAGCAGTTGGAAGGGAGCCGACGTTCAGGGAAGATAGAATCCGTTACTAGGAAACGTCTAGCAAAGACACTGCAGGCTGGAAAAGATTTAGCGTGTGCTGAAATGATTGGAAAAATGTGGGAATCAGCGATGCCGCTGTAATGAAGTGTAATTAAGAGTTATGTGTTGAAGTGGTCAATAAATCCAATATCCAATCCAAAATCTCGTCAAGAGTCACTCATGCACGTGATAGTATTATGTTTCACAATAATTAATTTATGTTTCAAGTAGAGTAACTAAGTTTTGGAGGTGATATGTCTTTTGAGGGGGTGGTTTCAATTACTGAGAGTTCGGATGAACATGAGTTCATATTACAGAGGTTCAACTGGATTATATTTTTGCATACTGCTGGGGTAACGATGAATATTAGTAATTTTTCAGTGTTTTCTTGCAAAAATCAACTCACAACAGAAAATACTGACCGAAATTTGTCGTAGAATGAGTTAATACACGAATTTAGATGATATGTGCATACAAATTACACTATCTACCGCTCTACAGAGTTTTGTTGGGCCACGGCCGTTTTTCAGTTTCTTAGTCTTATACATAATCGGTAGGACGGGGCATAAGCCCGTTGCAAGACCTCTGACTATATAGACCAACACACAGACATCCATGCTTCGAGTGGGATTCGAAACCACGAATGCAGTGTTCGAGCGGGCCAAGACAGTGCATGCCTTAGACCGCTCGGCTACCGAGACCGGCAGTGTATAAGAATAATATATAAGAATTCAGTTCGTACCTCATAGGAAACAGATCCGAACCCACGGTCCCGGCTTCCGAGTGAGTGAAGACAGTGCATGCCTTAGACCTCTCGGCTACCGAGACCGGCAGTGTATAAGAATAATATATAAGAATTCAGTTCGTACCTCATAGGAAACAGATCCGAACCCACGATCCCGGCTTCCGAGCGGGCGAAGACAGTTCATGCCTTAGACAGAGAGGCTACTGTGACTGCCATAAAACCCATATTGCTTGAGACAAAAACTGAATCCTGTGAAGAAAGGGCTGAAAGACCACTAACTTTTATTGTTTAATATCTGGTTACTTTTAAGTTCTCGGTAAGGCCGAGCCATAGCTCAAGCGGTTAGTTGCTGACTTCCCTCCGTGGCGGTCCGGGCTCGATTCCGAGTCTAGTCAAGTGGGGTTTATGGTAAACGAAGTGGCGCTGGGGAGTGTTTTCTCCGAGTACTTCGGTTTCCCCTGCCAATCTTCATTCCACCAAATTCTCCATCATCATAATCACCAGGGGCAGGTACAATAGGCCAATCAGTGGCCGCCGCACCGAGTGGACCCAGTTGGACTCCATCCCCCACTAAGCGAAGCGAGAAGTTCTCACTAGGGTTAGGTGAGGTTAGGTTATTTATTGGGTTGAAGTGTGTTGAAGTACATGGATTATGGGATGAGCTGGATTACGTTTTGTAATGCCATACGTGAGCAAGCGCGTGGGCTTGTATCACTCTTCTATGATCTTAATGTAGTTCATGGCTAGACTATGAGCTACCTTTGAAGCCGGAATCTGTTTAAGAAGAAGTCTCGATTTATATTTCTCTGTGGATCATCTTATGAATCCTGTTTTGAAAAGCATTCGATCAAGCGAACTCCTCGGTTCCAAGTCTGACTTTCCCATCCTTCGTCTCCCACTCATGCGCAGTGACGTGTTTATATACGCATATAAATACAAGAAAAAACTTGAATAACAAGAGTAGGAGACAACATTATAAAGATATGCCTATGTATTACGAAATGACAATTGCAAGTGACTATGTATAAGCAAAACTTAAGTAGAAGTGAAGAAAGGAGTTCAAAAATAAAGGACGAAATTCAAATCATTAACTGAGGAAAGAAATACAAATACCGGAAATAGACTGAAAATTGCTATAATAAGACTGGATATTTCAAATTAGAGAAGTTGATATGGACCAAAATAAAATGAATCCGCTAAACCTAAAAGAAAACTTAACTGAAATTCTATAAGTCGTTTTAGAAATTAAACATGCGTATCGAGAGAGAAAATTTTAATTAAAATATATTCTTAAGTAATGAATCATAATTTCTCGACCAGAACGTAGAATACAGGGGGCACGCAGTAGCGTAATTGGTTGAGGCACTATGCTACAATCCGGAAGGTCGCGGGATCGAATCCCGATGAGGTGGATTTTTTCAATTTACTTAATCCTTCCAGCTTTGTAGTGGACAAAGTGGCGCTGGGTCAGGTTTTCTCCGAGTACTTCCGTTTCCCCTGCCAATCTTCATTCCACCAATTGCTCCACAATCACCCTCGCCTATCATCTGGGGCTGGTACAACAGGCCAGAAGTGGCCGCAGTACAAGGGACTTAGTCCCACCCCGCTAGCAATAAAAAAAATCCTTCCAGTCGCACTGTGGCCCTAGGGTCGACTCAGCCTCTAACAAATATGAGTACCAGGAATATTCATGGGGGTAAAAGGCGGCTGGAGCGTAAGGCTGACAACCTAACCGGCATCTAGATATTGTGGGAACCTCAACGTCTCACGACCCTATGGACCTCCTCGGCCTGTTACAGGGATACCTTTACTTACTTTACTTTATAACGTAGAATACATGACTGAGGGTTTTCTTGTTTTCCTCAGAACGTGCAGGATAATTTTGAAGCAGTATCTGGATTATCCCACGACAACTTTCTTCCATTTTCATTCCAATTCATTATTTACCAGTGGTTCTGCATTTAAGGGGCATATGGTCTTAAATGAAAATAACGTCGTTAATTTATTACCAATGAATTAAATTACGGTCGTTATGCAATGAGATCATACAAAGTCAAATTTCAAAGCATACCCAGCAAATAATCAATTAAGCAATTTCAATTACTACCGTAACATTCCCTTCGTCTGTTTCAGTTGCAGTGTTTGCGGGAATGTTTCCGATTAGGTCGTGCTTTGGTTTCCCAATTCTCTGTTTACCTTTACCTAGAGCAGAAAGACCATCATAATTATTTCATTTTTACTTTCGTGCCAATAGTTTTCACGAAACTTCCTTATTTCAATTTAATTTGTAGCTCAGTTCAAAAGGCGAATGCAATCAAAGCAGCCCCCAGTAATGTTTCTACTCCATTCTGTATGGGGTCAACAAGATACGAGTTTATATACTGGGATTAAAACTCCCACTTGTTTTGAAAACATCTCTAACTTAGCACTGCATCTGTTAACGAGACTGAATGCCTAATAAGCACTGACAAACTTCTTCATTTGTCTATATAATTTATCAATTTACTTAAAGCAGACAGACAAATATTTTACAACGTATTTTTTTTATTGCTAGTGGGATGGGACTTAGTCCCTTGTACTGTGGCCACTTCTGGCCTATTGTACCAGCCCTAGATGATAGGTGAGGGTGATTGTGGAGCAATTGGTGGAATGAAGATTGACAGGTGAAACCGAAGTACTCGGAGAAAACCTGCCCCAGCGCCACTTTGTCCACCACAAATCCCACTTGAACAGACCCGGGATCGAACCCGGGTGGCCGCGGTCGGAAGCCAGCGACTAACTGCTTGAGCTATGGCGGGGCCCATTTTACATGGTAACAAATTGTTCCACACGATATCATGCTAAGCCCACTGGCTTCTAATTTAGTCATGTTTGGCTGGGTTATTTTATGGTAGGTCAGTTGCGTTGAAATATGTCATACTGGTTAATGTTCGGATGCATGCGTTCAGTTGTGTTAGTGTAGGACAGGCTAGTTGTTGTTTTATTGTCCAATGTATTATTATATTGATATATATAAAACTGTTCTTACATTTTATCAGGTGTTAGTGTCAAGAATCTGGTTTTGGATTGGTAATTGGATTTATGGAATTCTTACAACTCATCGCTACAAGTAATTATAATGTTCTCGTTAATTCAACACTCGGCTTCTCAATGCAACACACAGTAATTCTTCTTCTATCATGGTCTTCATTAGTCGTTGCTCGGTTACAGTTCCCAACACAGTACTAGATTAACCTCAGAGGCTGATGAATCTGTCTTCAAGCATACTTCCTTCTCTCTAGACTCTCCAGTACTGTTTAGACTTAAAGTAAAGTAAGCGGCCTCCGTAGTCTAGAGGTAACGTTTCCACCTGATGACTCGTGGTACGCGGGTTCAAACCCGGCGGAGGTCGTCGAATTTTTAAGGGCGGAAAAATTCAGGGAACAAGACCTCCGGGAGGGACTTTAAGCCGTGTGTCCCGTGTCGCAACTTTACGGCACGTAAAAGAACTTCATATCTCCAAAGGAGATCACTGAGCCAAATTCCAGGACGTTTCCAGCCCAACAATAGTCTCTAAGGCCTCTGATAGATGGGGGAAGCATTATAGACACCGCTAAGCAAGTGGAGGCCGAACTCGCTTACTCGGCGGGACAGATGGTACGCACCATTATCGGTAGGGTAGAGAGAGTGGTAGAATATCATAAAGGGAAGCACAATGGACCAATACTGGTCTAAGTGCATGGGGAAACCCACCCTCTCCAATAACTAACTAACTAAAGTAAAGCTATCCCTGCAAGAGGCCGTGGAGGCCAATAGGGTTGTGAGACGTCGAGGCGCCCACGTTTTCTAGACAATCGACTCAGTGAAGATGGTCAGCCTGACGCGCCGGCCGGCATTTACCCACAGAAAGATTCCTGGTACTTAAACGTATTTATGTTAAGGGCTGAGTCGATCAAAAGGCCCATAGTGTTACTGAACGGATTATGGCCCACTAAAAATTAAACAGAGATAAATTGATATAAAAAAAGAAAATATTTAATGTGTAAGATGACACTTTTACTATGGATTTAATATTCCTACAACGGTAACCATGATGACTATTCACCGACGTTTAGGATAAAATTACTGCCTCCACTTTTATTGCTTAATACTTTTTTCTCACTTCTTGCTGGCGTTTTAGTTCCTTACTTTTTGAAAATGAAGAGGGAGGCAGTCTGTTCCTTCGAAACTTCGTTGATTTTCTACTAGAATATATAGAGCGACATTCTAGAAGATGTAGTCTTCAGGAGTTTGGTTTATTATACATATTTTTGTTTCTTCTGTAGTGGTTCTAACCTGCACACATAACTATATCATCTCCATAAATTAAGCTGGAGACCTTGTTTCAACTCTTGCTAATAATGAAGATAGGCTAACAGCAGGAACACAATAAGACAAACTCTGTCATGGACATAAGAAAAGACACTGAAATTCTCACTAGAAACGTGGGAAGGCAATATACGAGATTTCCCTCTGGACGGGGACAGATTGTGGATACAAATCACCAACAAGGGAGAACATATGGCACACAGAAGTGAAGACGACGGTTCCTCCCTTCTCATAAGGGAATTTCACAATCAGCAACAGATGAAAACAATAAACTGCATTGATTGAGAGACCACTCTCAGTTGCCAGTCACGTAGGCCGGTCTTAATTGAAAACTTGCAAACAAAACTGAACTTTCCACCCCGTTCCTGACTTCTCGTTTCATGACTTTCAAACTTTTTAATCTCTCAGGGGCAAAAACGTGGGCCCATTTGTTCTTAACTGTATGCATATTCCTCCTATATATATAAAGGAATCAATACTCTTGAGCAAAGAAACATATATATATATATATATACATATTAGTTACGATAAGTAGGCCTGCGGTTTCAGGTACTGTTATATTTAATTTGTATGGGAAGAAATCTTTGCCAGATTCCTTGTGATCGTATTGCATAACCAATATCTCAGGCTCGTTGAATTTAAGGTCATCACAGCGCGAATATGATTATTTTTTTATTATAATTACTATCAGTGGGGTGAAACTGAGTCCATATGGTACTGCGGCCATTGCAGGCCTATTGTACTAGTCCAGACAATAGATGATGATGATTGCGATGCAATTTGTGGGATAAAGATTGGCAGTGATACCAGAAGTACCCGGAGAAAAGCTGTCCCAGCGCCATTTTATCCACCACAAATCCCATGTGGCCAGAGCCGGGCTCCGAACAGGGACGCTGCGGTGGAAAACTAGCGACTAACCGCCTGAGTTAGGCGCGGCCTACGAAGATTGAGTGATTGAGACTAGCTCTTTCTAACGGGCCCAACTGAGTAGGTTTATCCTTCCCTATCCACCTGAAGACGGAGACAGATCCAGTCTCCGAAACGTCGTGGTTTTTGTCTTTTACATACCAGACGATGGATGAAGTCCAAAATAGCCCAAAAGAAATAGAGTATACACCACCGTCAGAATCCTTTCAAGTCTATCCAAGGAAAGAGACGTTGAAACTTCATAACATTTCGGTTTCCGAATTCAGGGAATGATTCACTGTACACCTGGAAAGGTTGGAGTTTACGAATATGAACCACGAAAAAAAAAAGCGACGTGAAAAAAGAGACCAAACAGCCTTCATTCTGTTTAATTTAATTAAAACGTTGCTTAGTTCTCTTATACTGAGCATCGTGTGCTTCGACGTACCTTGTTTACTTGTAGAATATAAATGGAACACTGAGAAATAACCTCATTACATGAAGTAATAAATGATCCAATAATTACGTAATGTTATCGAATTTCAATTTCGCACCAACTAGGTTTCATTGCTTTATAGAAACAAACCCATAGAAATCGAGCATTTGGAGAAAATGAATGCCGCTGGGTTTGAAGTTCTCATAGCGGTGACTATCTTCTACGAGGTAACGACGTATAATCTGCTATAAATTTACCGACGTTTCGGAAAAACATATTTGTTGCACTTCAATTCTACTTGCCGCTTCCTTCTTGCTGGTTGTGTGATTGGTTTATTCTGCGTCCATGAAGATTGAGACAATGGTTCGTCCGAAAGGCCGGTGAAATTTTACCGGGCTACACGGTGTCGCATCCGGAAATATATTACTCTCCAACTGAAAACAGTTCCATAAATCTGTTGCACTTCTTCATTTCAATTAGTTCCAGTAAACATTCGCACTGACGAATTGCAAACACAATTACATGAACAGTATTTGGCATCACTAAAAGGCTAGCAGTAGAAGGGGACCTTACTCAGCCATTTCTATTATCACACATAACCAACTTCAAGGAGCGGGACCCTTCTTGAGAAGTTGCAAATTGTGCAGCTACTCAAGACCTTCCCAGGATTTTATGGAACCCGAAGGTTCATTACCGTATTCACAAAAGCCCTCCACTGGCTCCTATTCTGAGCCAGATCAATCAAATCCCTACCATCCCATCCCTACTATCTCTCTAAGATCCATTTTAATATTGTCCACCCACTCACGTCTTGGGCTGCCCAGTGGTGTCTTTCCTTATGGCTTTCCCACCAATATCCTATATGCATTCCTTCGCTTTCCCATTCATGCTACATGCCCTATCCATTTCACCCTCCTTGACTTGATCATTCTAATTATACTTTGAGAAGAGTACAAGTTATGAAGCTCCTCATTATGCAGTTTTCTCCAATCTCCTGTCACTTCATCTCTCTTCGGTCCAAATATTCTCAACACCCTGTTCTCATACACACTCAGTCTAGCAAAATTTTAGTTTCATATATTATGATCTTTATGCTTTTAGACAGCAGACGAGAACACAAAAGATTATGGACTGAATGGTAGCAAACATTACTCGAATTCAGGGTCGTCTTAATTTTCTAATGTATCGAATTTTGATTTGTTATAGTCGTTCCAAAATATTTTAAATGTGCCACAGTTATTGTCTCACATAGACTAACAAATAGACAATATACATATAGACTGTACAAAAAGTCATTACACATAGGAAACGTGAATAGAAATTATTTCTTGCACAATTCATTTCAGTTTTACCATTCCTTTTGCGAGGTATCTAAACATAGCTGAATTTGGGGTTCTCACAGCTGTAACTGCGAATATTATTATCTGCTTGATGTGGTGCCGTGTAATATGGTACAAGTTTACCCACTTTTCAGAGGAATGAGCAGCTTAGCATGGAACAAGCAAGAATCGAGCAGGAATTTCTAAGCACCAACAAAGCCTCTGAGTACACAGGTAGCCGCCGCTGTCGAAATTCTCCGCGGGAGATAACCGGCTGTAGGGACTCCGACAAGCCACTGAGACCCTTTCATACAATTCCCTCGTTGTCCATTTTAGCTGTGTTAGAAAGTTGAAAAGACTAACTAACCGCACACAATAGCGTTTTCATCTTTCTCATGAATACAGTTGCGTATAAATGTTAATTAACTTCATAATAACTATGGTCTTGTAACTTCAAATTGAACTAAAAATTGTAAAAGCCGCTAATTAAGAGATATTCACGGTCCCGAGTCTGGTCAAGTGGGATTTGTGGTGGACAAAGTGACGTTGGGGCAGGTTTTCTCCGAGTACTTCGGTTTCCCCTGCCAATCTTCAATCCACCAATTGCTCCACAGTCACCCTCACCTATCATCTGGGGCTGGTACAATTAGGCTAGAAGTGGCCGCAGTTCAAGGGACTTAGTCCCACTCCACTAGCAATAAAAAACCATATTCACAGTAGTTTAGGCCACTTCATCAGAGCGAACAGACGGATCTAGCGATAAAGTTCAAGACTTTTATTTGGGAAGTGCTGGGTTCGAATCTAAGCGGGAGTCACCGTATATTCTGATCGAGATTTTCTGTGGTTTTCCTAGGTCACTCTAAGCAGAAACTGGGTCGTTACCTCGGCTCCCTTTTTCAAATTAATTTTGAATTCATGATTGATCTATCGCTATAGAGTACAGCTAGTGACAGCGTCAAAGTAACCCCCAGAAAAGTACACCTACAGCCCCTGTAGACGTCATGATCAATACTGTGAGTGGATTCCTGTTTCCCTCATCTGTGACAGAAAATTCTCGCAAATTAGTTTTTATTTAACCACATTATATTGCAAAGAACATAAAGCTATTAATTACGTATTTTTTTAAACGCTTATTGTTTAATTGCTTCAAAATCTAAGTACCTCCTCAGCACTTGATTTTCAAATGACCTCAATCCATGATCTTCGTCCAGAGTGAAAAGCCGCGTTTCACAGTAACATGAACAAGTCAAATGTGTACTTATACATTAAGATTTCACGTGTTTAAATAAGACACGAACCGAGCACGTTGCTGGAGCAGTAACGTTTTAGATTTATGTTCAGAAAGTGTCCAGTTCGAATACTGGTCCAGACACAGGTTATCGTGACTAGATTCTTTGTGGTTTTACTCAGTATCGTCAGGTAAATCCCAGGATATTATCTTTATTAGACTAGACGATTTCACAGATCTCCCAATTCATCATTCTTTGTGGCTGTATGAAATTTGGTAAGCGTATTGTAATTAAATTTGCCACGGTTTTATTTCTACTTTATACTGTCTTACTCGTCATAATCTTGCAACGTCAGGACGTAAACATTGCGCTCCTTCCAAGCAACAACCCGCAGCATCACATCCCGCATTAGGAGCAGGGACAGCTCAGTCTGTATGGCGATGGATTTGACGGACGGGGTTCGATTCCCGGCAAACGAAATACATTTTTGTCTACACTACAGCATCTAGACGGGCTCTGAGATCTATCTAGCTTACTATACAAGAGCTACCATTGCGATATTTCCCCCGGGATAAGACGGCTGGGCCGTGAAGCTGAACACTCAACACCGTATAGTGCCGCGCTCAAGAATGGTGGAGCTATGCCTCCACTCTCCAATAAATCTCCGCTGTATGATTGCTTAATTAAGCATAGGAACAACTTTTCCTTGCCTTTTGGATGTTACTGATATTAAGTTGAAAATGAAGTGAAAGCAGTCTGTCGGATGTTATCCCGGAATTTACCTGGACATAATACTTCAGCCAAGATGGCCGATGCCAATTCGAACCGGACATCTTCGGAGTACAAGTCAGAAGCGGTCCCAGTTTGACAGCATAGTTTGGTTCACCCACCTGCTTGTCTTCATAATGAGAACTTCGAGTCTCATGCATTTCTACAGGTCTGTAACGTAATGAGAAGGTACATGTAGTGGCCCATAGAAGCAAGGATGTATGATCAAAGGAGAATTCCTGTGTCAGCAGATGGACTGCATGAAATACGGTATCATTAGCACGCGCCGCCAGATAGTGGGTTGGTTCAGCACAATTAATGAACCTTCGTTCTGTTTGAAATGACACAGGCAGCTTAAATCTCGATTCAAGTAGCTCATTTTGTATGTGTATGTGTATGTGTATGTGTGAATATTATGTAATGAGGCTTTGTTCCCTTTTCTTCCCCTGTACTTTTTAATTCGTTGCACTTCTACTAACTCTCGCTTTATGAGTTAAATAATGGAGTGTGTGGTGTGAATCGGGAACAATGGACCAATAGACCGACGTTTCTGCTCAAGGTAAAAGTTAAATTATTTTCATGTATTTAGGGGTGTGATTATAGACGGAGTCATAAAGAATGAAATTCCGTGGCTCCGCCCTTTGGATGTGAAATGAAATGGTGTCTAACAATTAAATATTGTGGCATATTTGCTCAAAGCAAGAACTGTAGAGACAGAGAAACAGCCGTTGCTGGCGAACGACTCTGAAACATCCTTTTCTGGACAAAGAACACAAACAAACAAGTTTACGCTCCGTGAGCAACAGTGGAGGAAACTTGAAAACGGCGTTTTCTACTCGGTCCGTGCAAAGGGGTTATAATGAAGATAACTGAAACAAGGATTTGAGCCGTATGAAGGTAGCCGGCTTTCAGTGAAAAATTGAATGTGAAAACAGAGGAATAGCCATTATTAGAAGCTGTTACAAGAAAACGTCTAGTAAAGACACTGCAGGATACAAAAGACTTAGCGTGTGCTGGAGTGATTGGTAAAGTGTTGAAACAAGCAATAGCGCTATAATTAAATGTAATTATGAGTTATGTGTTAAAGCGGTCAATAAATCTAATCAAAAGCCCCGTTGTGAGTCACCCAAAAATAACATCTTCCCGAGGAGAAAAGTTCAGACTCTTGCAAAATTGCAATATGACCTGACACGGCCAACGGCTAGCTACAGGAGAATGGTTTCATTAAGCAGCTTGTTACAAGCAATGAACGGACAGGATCAGAGTGAAATGCTGTTTAAAAACGAACGTTGCATGAAAGACAGAACATTTGAAATTCAAACTTTGTTGTCCTGGAAAATAATGCCCGTGCATTCGTAAAACGGACAAATGATATGTGTTCTATACCATCTCATTTAACAAATAGTAGATAAGGAAAATTTATATAAAAATTATCTACTATAATACGAAAAATAAGAGACGCCAGAAATAAGATCCTTGATAACAGAAAGCAATGATCTGATAAAAGAAACATTAGAACAAGAAGATAAGAGATAATTATGTTAATGCTTCCATATTTTTTAAAATATTATTATAAAGAAGGTTAAAACAAATTCAACCAGGAAAATTGTCGGTTTTACTTGTGGGCTACAAATTTGAAACATCCGGTATTCTGACTTGTGGGCTAAGCATCTGAAAGATCGGTGTTTCTGATTTCTGGGATGAGAGCCTACATTGGGTTTAATGTCGGTTCGTACTGCGTTGTGGTCTACGAAATATTCTAATTTCTAATAATTCGAGGGCTGTGTACGTGTTGTTCCTCCCACAATCGGAATTTTATATTACTTTACGAAGTTATTCACAGTAGGAATATTATACGTACAGCGAGATTTTCGGGGCGTCGGCTCAGGTGACAGATTGGAGTGTGTACGGTAATTTCACGGCACAGTTATCTAGAAAACTATATATATCATAATTCAAAATTAAGTAAACATTTTTTAAGAAGCATATAAATTAAGATATATATGTAACATTAATGTAACACAGAGACAGATAGAGAATTTGTCCGAATTTCTTGCAGACTTCACAGCCACTTGATGTGAGCCGCAAAAGTCAAAGGGAAGTTAGTCTCAGACAACTATCAGCAAGTCTGTGGTTATATGGTAACCCTTTCCCTTGCTGATGTACCCTTTCCTTTCAAACTGCGTGCACACCACGTATACCGACTTCCCTTGTGGTGGGCCCTTCTGGTAAGGGCTTATGGAATTCACGTTTCTTATTTTCAGGAGAATTCCTCTTCGCATGATCAGTGGCACAGAGCGCTTGTCTTGTGTAGGCGTCATTTTCATAATACATGAGCCTCTAGCAGACATGAAGAGAATCCGGTTTTCCAGCTGTTCATATAATAGATATTGTTGCGTCACTCTGAAATTAATATTGTATTATTAGTATCTCAAATTGTTTTTCTAATTTTGTATGACTCTGTACGTCGCCGAATGATGTGGATTGGTGACCGCAAAGTCAGCAGGTAAGGACTCTCGAGAATGTATGAAAGTGCTATGTGAAGAGACTAGCCCGGCATTATCTTCAGAAGACTGAGGAAAACTATGATAATTGGTATCCCAGCCGAGGTTTCAATCAGATATTTCACAAAACGACCCGGGGCAGCTCAGTTGGTATAGCGACTGGCTATGGGCTGGACGAAAGAGGGGTCAGAATTCGAGTCCCGGTCGGGAAAAGATATTCCTTCTCTCCAGGTCGTCCAGACCTGTTCTGGGGCCCAACCAGACTCCTATCCAATGGGTAAAGAGGGCTCTTTCCTCAGAGGTAAAGCGACAGGGGCTTGAAGCCGACAACTGACCTCCAACTAATAGCGAAGTCAAGAAAATGTGGATCTATACATCCACTCCCTCATACGTTTTCATGATGCGGTGCTTTTTTTTTTTATTATTTGCTTAGTGGGGGGTGGGTCCACTCGGCACGGCGGCCACTGATTGTCCTACCGTAGCCTGCACCGGGTGATTATGATGATGGAGAATTTGGTGCAATGAAGATTGGCAGGGGAAACCGAAGTACTCGGAGAAAACCCGCCCCAGCGCCACTTTGTCCACCACAAATCTCACTTCACTAGACCCGGGATCGAACCTGGGCCGCCGCGGCCTTGACGTGACCTCAGAATGCAAGAATAGGGCAGAGCTTCACTGTCACAAAAAGCAAATTTATGTGATGTGTCGTTATTCTTTCGATGGTCAAATCATCCATCCTACCGCTTATTCTGGTAAGGTTTCAGAAAATCTAGAATAGATGAGGAAAAGTTTTCAACTGGTTACCAATGAAAAAGAATAAGAAGTGAAGATAAGAGTGACATATGCAACGAAACCACTGTCTCAAGGATTTTCTGGTAAATGTAAGAAATGTCTTCTCTTTTTTTATTCTAGGGCAAAGAAGGAAAGGGACAGCTTAAGTTCATTCAAAGGCATTTCAAACTCTGGTACATTTCGGTGCTTGGTGTATGTCTCAGTAGCCTAGGCTGCAGGAATAATCCTCGTGTGAAGTGCAATTGACACGAACCGCAAATGGCAGCCATGAAGAAACTGACGTCTGCGCCTGTTATCTGGACATTCGGAACGGATGAAAATCTCCAACTTGGCATCAGCTGAATCCGACTTCAACATCTTAAAGACTAGGGGTGTTTGAGAACAGGGTGCTGAGGAGAATATTTAGACCAAAGAGGGATGAAGTGACAGGAGGTTGGAGAAAACTGCATAATGAGGAGCTTCATAACTTGTACTCTTCTCCAAGTATAATTAGAAAGATCAAGTCAAGGAGGGTGAAATGGATAGGGCATGTAGCACGAATGGGAAAGCGGAGGAATGCATATAGGATATTGGTGGGAAAGCCATAAGGAAAGAGACCACTGGGAAGTACAAGACGTGAGTGGGTGGATAATATTAAAATGGATCTTAGAGAGATAGGATGGGGTAGTAGGGATTGAATTGATCTGGCTCAGAATAGGAATCAGTGGAGAGCTCTTGTGAACACGGTAATGAACCTTCGGATTCCATAAAATCCTGGAACTTCTTGAGTAGCTGCACAAGTAGCAGCTTCTCTAGAAAGGCTCAGCTCTATGAGTGAGTGACAGTGGTGAACAAAATAATTGAAATACTAAGACATTGAAGAATAGAATTTGTTTGTGTTGGCTACATGGAAAGAAGTTAGTTGGTAACACTGAATTTACTTCTTCCCTTTGTTTACACTTCGTAATGCTCGTGTAAGTGCATTAGCGATTGTCTTAACGGTTGTCCTTGTGACAGAATCGGAATGTGGGAGACTCGTCTGATTTTGAAAGAGGACAGATTGTTGCAGCGCGATAAGCTGGAGCATCTGCGACAAAAACTGCCACATCATTAGGTGTATCGAGAGAGACAATTTCTAAGGTTATGTCGTCATATACGAATCCTGGGAAGACATCAGCGAAGATGGACAGTCAGCGAAAATCAACACTAACCGAAAGCGATCTTCGTACATTGAAATGACAAGGAGTATTTCGAAAAATCACAGAACTACTACAGAACAGGTGACAGGAGAACTGAATATTCATCTTGAAGACCCTGTTTATTCAAAAATCGTCCGACGTGATGACAGATTCACAAATGCAACATCCACGGTAGGGCTGCAATTGCTAAACCTCTGACTATTGAAAGTAGTGCTCAGATGCGTAAACGACGGTGTCACGACCATAAAACCTGCACATAGGCAACTGGAAACGCGCTCCTGATATGGTCACATGAGTCGTCCTTCACGCTGTTCCCTGCATCAGGAAGAGTTTACGTTTGGAGAACAGCCAAGGAAGCCTACAATCCGGAATGCCTGCTGGTTCCAACAGGTTCTGTGATGGTTCGGGCAGTAATGTAATGTTACAGTACTCTGTCCCATTATTACCCTTCTCTGGCCGAATTACTGCAAGGAAGTACGTGGACAGGTTGGCTAATCAGGTGCATCCCATGATCCAGACGTTATTTCCGAACGACTCAAGTTTCCAAGACGACAATGCCCCATTCACATAGCTGGAACTCTTCAGTCATGGTTTGAAGAGCATGAAGGTGAACTTCAGCATCTTCCCTGGGCCAACACAATCGCCAGATCTGAACATCATTGAACAACTCTGGTCAGTTTACGAGACTAGACTGGGGAACAGATTCCTACCTCCAACATCTCTAAAGAAACTTGAAGACGTTCAACAAGAATAGTATAAAATTCTGCTAGAGAGTGTTAGAATGTACGAGTCCACCCCAAGAAGGACTGCGGCTGTACTGAAGGCAAAATGTGATCCAACACCATACTAATAAAGAAATGTGTACAGTACCTGTAGTGCTTCCATTACCCACACTCCATTCCCATCGTAGTGATAGGTGGAATGCACACAAAATTAGAAATTCGACCATGTCAGTAGAGCAATACAAATAGGAACTGTATTACGTACATGATGTGATATATTTGTTTAGATTGTCATGTGATAGAGCGACTATAGAGGGGGGTTAGATTGGATTTATGACCACTTAAACACATGACTAGTGACTACAATTATGTATAGCTCCATCGCTAATCTCCACACTTCATGAATCACTATAGCACGCAGACTGGCGTTCTCAGTCTGTTACAGTCTCCGCTAGTAGTTTCTCGGAATATGTCTTAAACAATGGTCATTCTTAAGGATCTCTTCTGAGGTCGTTACTGTCAGGCGAACATCCCACGAATCTGAACTCCTCGAAGTCAATGTTACGATCGACGGTCAGTTGGCCATTGTCTTGAAATAAAGCACCCATTTACTTCAATTGTTCTGCTTATAAATTCTTTGCAGGATCGCGTCAACAAATCATTTATTATTGTGCTCGGACTCGCCGTGGGAACATGTTTGTTGGTGAAGGAATTACTTAGTAACGGTTGCGCATATTTGCTTAACAAGGATCTATGTTGTTTCGTTGTTTGTTTCGCGGCCGTTACCCAGTAACGAGTCTACATGCTATAATATTGTTACCGAATCTCTTCAAGATCTTTTTCCCGAATTCACCGACAGATGTGACTACTACAACCCAATTTCGCTTGGACCTACTCAAAAAGACTGTGAGACGTTGAATAAAACCGTAGTTACAATTCTCTTGCAGCTCACCATACTTCGCGGGGTGTGTCTGAAGAAAATCTAGTAAGCGAGGGTGGCGAAAGACTACCAGGTACCAAGATACTGACGACCGTGTTACCGTGTCACATTACCTGGGAAACATACTTCAATTTTTGGCCGCGCCATAGCTCAAGCCGTTAGTCGCTGGCTTCCCACCACGGCGGCCCTGGTTCGATCACGGGTCTGATCAAGTGGGATTTGTGGTGGACAAAGTGGCGTTGGGGCGGGTTTTCTCCTAGTACTTCAGTTTCCCCTGCCAATCTTCATTCCACGAAATTCTCCACAATCACCCTCACCTATCATCTGGGGCTGGTACAATAGGCCAGAAGTGGCGGCAGTACAAGGGACTTAGTCCCACCCCACTAGCAATTATAAAAACTTCAATTTTAGGTGTGACACGGCATTTGTCTTATTATTCTTCTACTTAGTATTTTGTACCCTTCTTCCTGTCTTCCGTCCTTTCGTGTTTTCTTAGCCTTCATTTATTTTTACCCAGTCTTCCTTTCTATATCTGGTCGCTTAATCTATTTTAATAACGATATAAAAAGTAAACAAAACTATTGAAATCGATTATCGATGTATGTAGGCATATACAGAACGTAATATTAGGGCTATTTTATGGAGCTAAATGAAAGTAAGTTTAGTTTCGAGAAGTTTACATAACCAAGCATGGCTCTGAGCCCTAATATTTGTAACGCTATGTAAGGCCCTGGAACAAGATGCAAGCCGTTCCATCTGTGAATAGGTCTAGAGAATTGCTCGAGATTTCAGGCAAGCGGTGAACATGATAAAGCGGGGGAAGATACCCCTTTTTATTGGCAGTAAAACAATTCCGCCACCGGAGCACGCTCACAATAGACTTACATTTACTTTCTGTAGAAAAGGGAAATATAAATATATATATTCCTGTAATTAAAAAAAACTGTACCTGAAAAGAGAACATATTTAATTTTTGTTAACGGAAGTAAAAATGTCAACAGCCAATTTTATATGTAGGAATTGTAAGGAAAATATTATTAATATGCAGAAGAACATAAAAATTTTGAACACCGCAATACAGTTTAGAAACCTGTTGGATCATACATTAAAATGTCTATCACAGTGACAGTGCGGTCTAAGGCATGACCTGTCTTCGCTCGCTCGAAAGCTGGGATCGTGGGTTCGCATACTACTCAAGGCACGGTTGTCTGTACGTTAATTCTGTTGTTCTGCGTGTAGGTAGCGGCCTTGCTACGGGCTGATCCCCCGTTCAAGGAATCCTACCGACTGTGTATAGGATTAAGAAACTGAAAAAAGAAGCCAAGATCCAACAAGGGGCTGTAAAGCCATAGATAGATAGAATACCACATTAATTCCCTTTAAAATTGGTCTCAACGAGGAAAATCATACTTTCTAGCAATGGGATTTAAAACTGTATTTTCACACAGAAGTATCAGTCTATCTCATACGCCTTGTTCATATATGTGAGTTTAGTTGAGGCTGTGAAAACGAAACACGTCATAATTTTTCCAGGCATTTAACTCGAGTATTTATTATATAACTTTCAAAATATGAAGCTCAACCCTAGTCACTCCATTTACAGAATAGCCTAATTAGTGACTGATTCGGTGTGTAACTAGAATAACACGCTGTTAAAATACACTGTGCTGGTCGACAGCTCCACTGCTGGTCGCTCCGCAACTGACCCTCCTCTTTGTTTTGTTACGAGCACCAGAATGAAACAATTACACTTTGTTAAAGCAGGGCTCATGCCGTATTCACTCGATAATTGAGTTCTAACCTACTCTCACATGTCTGTATAGAACTACCGGTCTGGTTACAGAAACCCGCATTGGAAATATTTTGCGGAAAGCGAACTGTTAGCATCTGAACTTAGCTACACCTGATGGGAATCGTCATGGCAAGGCCAATCGCTTTCGTGTAAATGTTCAGGCGGTTTTGTACAATAAACTGCACACCGTGAACATATACTTCGAGGTCGCGTCAAACTGTACACATGCATCAGAAACAAAACAATCTAACCGATTTTGATTAAATTCGGTGTATGAGGGGGACAAGGGTGAATTAGATATTAAAGTTTATCATGTGCATTTAGGTTTATTCCCTCTTCAGTTCAGTATAACGCAAGGTTAAACTCGGTAGTTTATTCATACGTTGAACAAGAAGTTCGCTTGAAGTGAGGCCCATAACCTATATAAATTGCTCAAAATTTATATACAAATTTTTGAAACATAAGAACCTATTTATCTAAATAACCTTTAACATGTATTTATTACGGTATATTAAATTGAATTTTATCGGTTTATTGTTTATTTCGGATTAAAATCTTTCAGCTTATGCCTTATCGGCCCACATTTTCGTGGCCTAGGAAAAATGTTCACGGGCCCCTGGGGAGACCGTGCCTCCCTCTCTGAAAAACGCTGTCTTAAATGAAGCTGAAATGTTAATTTTTTCTGAAGTGCGGTTCGCAGTACAAAATAAACGCTGATTAATCGTATACACATAAGTTAGCTTAAGAATTTTTTAACATGAACGCCAAACACAGTGAAATGTGTAGTACAGTATTCTTTTTTATTGCTAGTGGGGTGGGACTGACTTCCTTGTACTGCTGCCACTTCTAGCCTATTGTACCAGCCCCAGGTGATAGGTGAGGGTGGAGCAATTGGTGGAATGAAGATTGGCAGGGGAAACCGAAGTACTCGGAGAAAACCTGCCCCAGCGCCACTTTGTCCACCACAAATCCCACTTGACCAGACCCGGGATCGAACCCGGGCAGCCGCTGTGGGAAGCCAGCGACTAACCGCTTGAGCTACGGCGCGGTGTGTAGTACAGTAAGAGCACTCCACTTCAGTACACAGCTTTGCCTTCCGTTTATTTATTTATTTATGTTTAATTTACTTAACGACGCTCCCAGTAACCGGACTACATAATGTCGGATGGGAGGATGTTAGGAAATAATTAACTGGAAAGGATATTGAAGGAAGCAGTGGTGGCTATTCCCCGGAATTTTTCCGGAGGGACTGAGGAAAATCACAAAAGTCATCAGGCAGGATAGTCGATATGCCATCCGAGACTCGAACTGGGCGTCTTCCGAATTCACATCAGAATTCTCTCCGCTTGAGCTCACTTCCTCGGGTTCTCCTCCTTGTATTTCTCAAGTAACAAATATTAAGGTAAGATTTGAGGCTTTCACGGCGGTGACTATGAAGAAAGCAGTCTTCTGGGATTTGGCACCGTGTATATGTGGTNGGTATTTGCGAAGAAGTTCTGAAGAAGACGTCTGGACATAATACATAAATATGGGGAACTGGTGAAAATTACATTATATTTTCATAACTCCTATTCTTCGTCTACATATCTAGAGGTGCCATATCAACACTGGAGGGGTAGAGGCGGCATCCAGCGCGACTGAGAGGAATATAAAATGAATGTGAACCTGCAAACATGAATAGAAGCAACTATTCGGGAGCCCAGGGTGAAGATTGGAAGATTATATTAAAATGTATCTCTCAGAAATAGATTCTGAAAGCGTGTAGCGGATCCAGTGGCTGAGAATTAAAGTCCAATGGTCGGATTTTGTGAAAAATATAATAGACTTTCAGGCTGTATAAAAACTTGTCATTTTTTGTTGCGCTTAATACATTTCAAACGATAAATGAAAACCTTATATTATGTAACTGAAAGTTCTGTGGTTAAACATTTTACTGATTGTGCTATTCCGGTTCATATTTTGGAATTTTTTCTCGCAACTTTTCTATCTAAAAAGCTTATTTGTCTTTTTATTAACAGCAAATTATATCATAATATTACTCAGAAACATAATCTTAGTTACTGTTAATAATATACACACTTAAGTATTTCCTGGAAAATATTCTAGATTAAATTTCCGGAATTCGTACAAGGATATTTGTCCAACACACATTTCCTGCAGCTTTAACCAAGTCGTGGTCTCTCCTGTTAGCCACATACACTCATTAAAGATATTTGTGAACAATACAAGTATTCTGATTATACAGTACGTGAATTCAAAGTTTCCTGTTGCTAGGCAACTTGTTCAAAAATCTGTAAAACCACTCGTATGAATGGAATCTCGCAATAATGTGGCCAGTGCTTGAGTAACTCAGGAGACAATTTGGAATCACAAGTAATTCTCAATTATGGTGAGAATATTTAGGAATTTTCAGTGCAGAAAGGACGACAGAAATTTGTGTTCCGCTTACTTCACAATCGCGTACTCCACGCATACAAATCTGTCGCTGTAAAGGTCAGCACATTACAGATACAAGGCTGCAAAATTCATAAAGTATTTTTCATTGTTTTTCGTAAAACATAAAAAAGGTAAAGCTATCCCTGTAACAAGCCATGGAGGCCCAAAGGTTTGCGAGACATCAAGGCTCCTATATTTTCTAGACAATCGGCTCATAGATGGCGGTGAGGTTATCAACCTCACGCGCCGGCCGTCCTTTAGAACCAGGAAGATTCCTGGTACTCACTTCTGTTAGAGGCTGAGTCGATCCCAGGGCCATGGTGCAGCTGGAATTATCAGGCAAACTGAAAAATCCAATGACATCTTCGGGACTCCAACCAGTGAACTTCCGCCTTGTAGCATAGTGCCTGAACCGATTAGGCTACCATGTGTCCACTTTCGTAAAACATTCAGGATTTAAAGAAAGGATACATATCAAATGTATTTAGTCATAATGATGACATATGTAAATGTTATTTAGTCATAATGGTATGTATTATTATTATTAGAGGGGGTGGGTTTCCCCATGCACTTAGACCAGTTATTGGTCCATTGTGCGTCCCCCTTTAATTTCTACTGTCGCCATGCCCTACCGGTACTGATGCGTGCTATCAGCCCCGTTCAGCCAACGAGGTCGGCCGTCGGTACCTGATATTTCCCCCATCTACCAGAGGCATTGGAAACTACTCGGGTGGGAAGTTGTTGCCTAATTTTGCTCAGAGGTCTCCTAGAGACATGATGGTATGTATGTATCACCTTTATCTTCGAATGGTGGCTTTAAATGCTTACGGAGATTCGAAGCACGCATTGAACTCGGTCGTACCATGCGTCTGTCTGTCTGCATATATGAAACAACATGAGGACCGATGAGGATATTTTCTAAAAACCTGATACTGGTGAGATTTGCTAAAATCTGTCGATACATTCCACTTTTGTTTGGAACTGGCCAAAAATAACGGACACATTAAACTAAGACCCGCCTTCCTTTTGTTCTCGTATCTACTGCATAGCTCGTTAAATATTTATCGCGACGAAAACTGTTTCGAAAAGAGCTGTAGAAAAAAATTAAACACGCGCGCTTTTTTGTGCAAAATCTGACTTCAATACTTCCGTAATTTTGAGGTGTTGGAGATAATTAAACAAGAATTGTTACTCTATATTAAGCAAGATATTTCGAATGTAATCTAGAAAGGCTTAGAATACAACAGTGCGAGTTACAAAAATGATCAAACCTGGATCTATTTTTTTTTATTATGTCAGTCTATGTCCAGGAGCTTCCTGAATTTTTTAACTGACGTTACTGCAAAGTGTCTCTTTCTCTCATTCCTCCCCCCTCTTTCTGCTGTTTCCACATTTGCTACAGAACTGAATGTAAACTTGAAGCTGCATTCAGCTGAAATGACCGCTTCTCTCTCTCTCTCTCTCTCTCTCTCTCTCACACACACACACACACAAAATCACAGAGATCTCAGTTTAAGGTATACAAATGCATTATATAGGAGACAAGAGGCGTTACGTTTCTTTGTGAAGCAAACGTTATTGAGTGCTTGCCTGCCAGCCATTCCATTCCATTCTGCACATACCTAATCTCACTTTCTCGCTGTGTCTCTTTCCCTCCCTTTCGCTTTCTGCTTTGCGAATATACAGAAGCACAGGTCGCGTTCTCTCTTGCTAGAGATGGTACAGTCAGTGTGCTATAAAGAGAATTTGGGCTCTTCGGAGTAATTTCCTTCCTTCTTACATGTAAGCAGTGAACCTGCACGTAAACTGGATTCACCTGGATCAGGACTGAGTCCAGTGGTGACGACTTCTCCATTCTCTTACATTAATAGAAAGTAAATGAGAGAGATCTGTTCGGTATTCACATAATGAACAAGCCAGATATTTTATTTACTTATTTATCGACTGGTTACGGGCTGGACGACCGAGGGGTCGGAGATCGAGTCCCGGTAGGGTCAAGAATTTTCTCTTCTCCACGTTGGGGTCCGCCTAACCTCCTATCCATTGAGTACCTGGGGCTGTTTCCCTGGGGAAAAAGCGACCGGAACGTGAAGCTGATCACTCATTGCAGCTAGTGAAGGCTCAGGATTGGGAACAGTGACGAACTCTTGTCACCATGGTAATAAATTTTCGGTTTCCTTAAAGCATTGGGACTTTCTTGAACATCTGGTCAAATATTAGTAATTTTAGACGACTTTTATCAATACCGTATATTCTGGTAATCATTCATGTGAATTAGGATTCATAGCGGAGAGATATTAAGTAAGAGAGAAGTATGGCCTTGGATTTTAAAGGGAAAAATCCCTTTTGAGATACCATGAGGGGAAGCCTTGATTTTTAATCATAATACTTCCTCTGTTCTCTCCATGTAACTGCTTCAGCGCAAATTCTTTCATTAACGAGATTTATGCATTCTGAGAAATATAGTTTGGCTGAGGAAATATAAAAAAAAAAATATACGAACTCAATATTAACAAATAAGCATGTTTCAGAATGTTAAATCCTGCAGTGTTATTACCAGACCTTGGCAAGGACTACAACTTTCCCTATTAAACATCAGGGGTGAGGTAAAAAATCATACACAACATCCGACTGACGGCAGAACAGAGCAGCTGATTAGCGGTGGAAACTCCTGAATTACAAAATGACAAAAATGTTCACCTTTCCTCTACTGCGTTTATTACAAACAACGAGAGCCTTTACAGTGGTTTAGGCCTGTAATTTACGTCGACGTATAGTAATTCCTTGTTATATTGAAAAAATTAAATTATTATGAACAGAAACGACTAATCCGAATTTCTGGGGTTTGGGACTTTTTTCACCGTTCGGAATTTTTGGCAATAGAGGACAAGAAGTTTCGGAAACTGGATCTGTTTCCGTCTTCAGGTGAGAACGGAAGACACCTACTCAGTTGGGCCCCTTAGTTAGTTAGTTATTGGAAAGGGTGGGTTTCCCCATGCACTTAGACCTGTATTGGTCCATTGTGCTTCCCTTTATGATTTCTACCAGTCTGTATATCCTACCGGTACTGGTGCTTACCATCAGTCCCACCCAGCCAGAGAGACCGGCTCTACTAGCTGAGAGGTATCTATAATGCTTCCCCCATCCACCAGAGGTATTAGAGACTGCTGTTGGGCGGGAAACGTCCGTAATTTGGATCAGTAACCTCCTTTGTAAATATGAGGTTCTTTTACGTGCCGTAAGGGACCCACGGCTTAAGTCCCTCCCGGAGGACTTGTTCCCTGAATTTTTCCGCCATAAAAAATTCGACGACCTCCGCCGGGTATTTGAACCCGCGTACTACGAGTCATGAGGTGGGAACGTTACCTCTAGACTACGGAGGCCGCTTGGGTCCCTTAGAAAGAGCTATTCTGAATCATTTTCTAAGGGGCCCAACTGAGTGTCTTCCTTTATCACCTGAAGACGGGAACAGATCCAGTTTCCGAAACGTCGTGTCCTCTATTACGTAAAATTCCGGACGATGGAAAAAGTCCAAAACCCCAGTAATTCTGTGTGTCATCCACCATCGTCAGAACCCTTTAGAAGAAACGACTAATGTTTCTCATTAAAGTACTTCGTAGTACTTAACATCGGAAATGTTAATTAAGTTCTTCGCTATTTTTATTATACCTGACGCATTTCTTTTCACGTACAAACCTTCCAAATGACTAAATGCCATTATGTAGAGAAAATTAATTAATTTTCGTACTACGGAAATATCATATTAGAATTGATACTGAGAACTCAAAATATTAAAAGTTATTTATTGTTTCATCCAATTTTCTCCCAAGGTAGTGCCTCGTTAGTATCTTAAAACTGAGTATAACTTTCTAGCGAGTGCGCAAAACATGTTAGTATTCTGATGATACGTATCACAGATAATTACTGTATGGTGATACCTACTATCAGGTCTAACCTTCCTTAATATTTTGTATGTGAAAGGATTTTCGACCGTTTTCTTGATTTGAATGGGAATTGAATTTAAATTTGAAATTTAGATGAACACAGTATTTACATTCACCTTGTTGTAGTCACTTCTGAGGTATCTGCACGCAGCACAAAATGGCCGACATATAAAATACAAACAAGAGTTGTATCCTGTCGGAAATAACGTCTTGTAGTTTGGTGAAAGTCAACTGAATTTTCGGAGGGATATATCGCTTCCATCTTCAGGGTCAAAGATTGAGCTAAGAAAGAAGACACTAGCAGAAAGCAGAGCGTTCAACTTGCTGAGTACTACATGTTGTTTTCATGCTTGGTTTACTCTTATACCCTGAAGAAGGAGGCGACACGTTCCTCCTAAATGTCGGTCAATTTTCACCGGAATTCTTCATATCAACTGCTTTGGGAACCTGAAATCCAATCCGTGACATACAGAAGATCGATATAATCTGCGTCAGTACTTTTTAAAATTGCGTTTCCTTCGACGTGGTCTGATCATAGAAAAGTTGTCCCTGTACTTAACTAATTAAGCACTACGCCATGAAGACGTACAGGGGAGTGAATGTATAGATCCACGTTTTCTTGACCTCGGCACTAGTTTGAGGCGAGTGGTAAGCGTCACGCCCCGGTCGTTTTACCCCCAGCAAAGACAATCCGGTACCCATTAGATAGGAGGCTCGGTGGGCCCCAAAACCGGTCTGGACGACATGGAAAAGTTAAAATTATAATCATCTGTCTATGGCTCTACAGCCCTTATGTACCTTGCTCGCTTTTTGGTTTCTTAACGTATACGTAGTCGGTAGGACTACTTGAAAGGGGGATCAGCCCGTCACAAGGCCGCTACCTACACACAGAACACAAACCAGATTAAACGCACACAGACATCCATGCCTGGAGTGGGCTTCGAACCCATGATTCCAGTGTTCGAGCGAACGAAGACAGTTTATGTCTCAGACCGAGCGACCACTATGATCGGCAATTCCTATCATACGTAACCTTAAAACCCAGGACAATAAAGGTGATTATTCTTATATTTGTTTTATGCAGAATACTGATCAGATAATTTTGTTCTAGAATTTCTCCCTTGAGATCAGTTCTTAAATTAATGCACTTAATTAAATATGTCCTTTACACAAACATGCCGTTAAGCTATTCAATCAGTAGCTCTTGCAGAAATTTGTGCTTCGGGTCCCGACACAGCTCTTAGTGGGATTTGTGGTGGACAAAGTGGCGCTGGGGCAGGTTTTCTCCGAGAACTTCGGTTTCCCCTGCCAATCTTCATTCCACAAATTTCTCCACAATCACCCTGACCTATCATCTGGGGCTGGTACAATAGGCCAGAAGTGGCCGCAGTACAAGGGACTTAGTCCCACCCCACTAGCAAAACCGAGTGCAAAGTTCAACTAGGTAACAACTCAATCCTCTCGGACTATGTTGGTTAATTCCTTTTATGTTCACTTGAAATTCGCCCATGCGCAAAGTAATAAGGGAACTAACAGCAAATATTAATGTCTTCTAGGATGCGGCAACCGTGTAGACTGGTAGGTATATAACAAAAGTTTGGAAGAATGTGTTTTCTCCATTTTCATGACAGAAAGAGAAACTGAAGAGAGCGGAAGCATGTCTCTACTCAATATCAGTAAATTCTACCAGACTATGCCGTGTCATATCACGAAGGACAGTAATCTTAATTTTTTTCTGTGGCGCTACAGCCCCAATTTGGGCCTAGGCCTACCTCCATGAAACTCTCCGTTTCACTTCGGTTTACTAGATCTTAAACATTCGGTAGGACTCCTTGGGCGAGTGATTAGCTCGTCGCAAGGCCTCTACCTGTAGACAAACAGAAAAACGCACACAAACATCCATGCCCTGAGTTTGATTCTAACCCACGATCTCGGCTTCCGAGCGAGCGAAGACGGTGCATGCCTTAGACCGCTCGGCTACCGTGACCGGCAGTGTATAAGAATAATATATAAGAATTCAGTTCGTACCTCACAGGAAACAGATCCGAACCCACGATCCCGGTTTCCAAGCGAGCGAAGACAGTGCATGCCTTAGACCGCTCGGCTACTGTGACCGGCCAGTAATCTTCATAGTCACCACAATAAAGAGCTCAGATCTCACGAAGTGACAGTTGTTTATAAAACTGAAGCTAGGGTCCTAACAGTTTTATTTTCATGAAACTTTCCGTTGCCCAACTTATGTGACGTCGAAACTTGTTGGAATAAAACATCAGCAGTGTCGCCTGTCCCGCTTTGGCACTACGCTGCAGGACCGTCGCTTACTTACAGCCATTACGCTTTTGCAGTTATGGATCCGAAACTTTGGGCAAACTAAATCCATTAGCCAGATGTCATGGTCACTTTTGAAAAGTCATATGTTCAGTTCCAGGCTCTATTTAGAGTGGACATACGGTTCGTCTTCCATTTCGTTCTCCAAACTTCTGTGTTCTTTGCTTCATTTTGTATTTTGCTGTTCGGCTTATAGAGATAATTAAATTGCAAAAATTTATTTCCTTTTTTTTTTGTACATTATTTTCACTCGCGTGAATTAAGCAATGCATCCTTCTTCCTGGTTGTTTGGCTTATTCTTCGATTCTGAAGATGGAGGCAGTATGTTCCTCCGAAACGTCAGAAAAATTCTGTTGGGCTACACAGTGTCACGTGCCAGAAAATAAGTGCTCTTCTTCAAAATTCTGCAATCTGGATTTAATAACTTACAACAAATTTAGAATTTAGACACGATAAAATTACGGAAATCTGAGGTAAAAAAAAAACTCGTGGACCAATTAATGAAATACTCGTATCCTAAAACCTTATATGATGAAAGACTTAAAGATGTGTGAATTTATTTGAAAAACAAACTGACGAAATTTTATATATATCCAGAGACAGGAATCATAATTACATCAGCAAATGTTCATTTCATATATCTGTTGTACATGTATGTTGAAAATTACTAACAAGAAGGCGATGGGGAATTTTGGGCTTATGACCACCAGATGTGGCAGCAATCTGTAGCATTGGATATTATTCAAAGGAACAGAATACAATGCATGGTTATCCACGACATACAGGTAAAGTAATTTAAATAAACCAGATATAACAAATTGGACTTGCGATGCACAGAGCGCTGACAATGAAGATTACTGTCTTTTGGAATTTGATCCTGCTTAATTAATTTAATTCATTTAGTGGGGGGTTGAGTCCAACTGGGTCCACTCGGCACGGCGGCCAATGATTGGCCTATTGTAGCCTGCTCCGGGCGATTATGATGGAAAATTTGGTGGAATGAAGATTGGCAGGGGAAACCGAAGTGCCACTTTGTCCACCACAAATCCCACTTGACCAGACCCGGGATCGAACCCGGGACGTCGTGGTGGGAAGCCAGTGACTAACCGTGACCCTGCTTAAGTCAATAGAAAGTAACTGACGTTTCAGAGGTACGTACTGACTCCTCTGCAGGTTCGAAGTACAAACCAGCAAGAATTTCTCGTTACTTCTATTGGTGGCTTCCTTAGCTTATATGAGCATAATCAGCTCTCTGTATTTTAGCATATGATCCATAACAAATATCAGAATACAGAACTTCCTATTAAGGAACATTAGTTATATTATTATCGTTGCATATCTAACCGAGAACAAGCATCTATCAGAGGAGCCTCTCAGCTGACACTGGATCTGACATGTACCTACAGTTTATGTACATGTTACAAACATTGAGCACAGGATTGCAATATGATCAATAAATGTATCACAACAGCAGTTCTGTATAAGGAGCACTAGCTACCGGGATCTGACGCCGTGTATTATGGTACAAGTTCACTGATGTTTAGGGGAAAACAGAGCTCTACTTGTGGCTTTCTCTTTGCTGATTGCTTGCTTACTTTACCCTTTGAGCGTTAAATATGAAGGCAGTACAATTTTCCGAAACTTCGGTTAACTGCTTTCAGATTACACAGCGTTGCAGCCCAGAAGACGGTACTCTTTAATTTCTTTTTTGTTTACGCTACTTATGTTTTATTTGAGATATTGTCCTGTTGTAATCTGTAGTTATTATATTCTACTCTGCCATTTGCATTTTATAGCCTGTTCCCACTTTATATCTTTCCTGTAATTAGCTTTCTCGTAATAAACAAAATGAACTGAGTATAATTAAATAATAATCGGTACAAATAAAGAGTTACATTGTAGCTTCCTGGGGGGTAAAGGGCGGCCAGCGCGTAAGGCTGACAACCTCACCGCCATCTGTGAACCGATTGTCTAAAGAAAATGTGAGAGCCTGGACGTCTACCAACCCCATGGGTCTTCACGGCCTGTTAAAGGGATAGCTGCACCTTACCTTTTTTTTTTTACCTTGTAGAAAAAGTGAAAACAAAAGCCTAGTATGTTATATGAATTTATCTCCATTCTCTGTTCCAGTGGTTTCCAATTTTCAGTTCGCGGAGCATTTGGACAGAACGTTGGTCTCTGCAGAATAACTTGAAAAATTATTTTTATGCCTTCATTGAATGTGGGAACTTTACTGATAGCAGGAAACATGAAATATTATATCATGGTCTATGCATCTCAAATAATAACAACAATAATAGTATTACCAATCGTTATTAAGTCACATTTAAGAGTGAAAAAAAAAATTAATTGTTTAAGAACCTTCGATAAATGCGCAAAACAGAAAATTCTATCCAATAATTATAGCATCGTGCCGGTCACAGTAGCCGAGCGGTCTAAGGCATGTACTGTCTTCGCTCGCTCTGAAGCCGGGATCGTGGGTTTGGATCTATTTCCTGTGAGGTACGAACTGAATTCTTATATATTATTCTTATACACTGCCGGTCACTGTAGCCGAGCGGTCTAAGGCATGCACTGTCTTCGCTCGCTCGGAAGCCGGGATCGTGGGTTCCAATCCCACTCAGGGCATGGATGTTTGTGTGCGTTTTTCTGTGTTTGTCTACAGGTAGAGGCCTTGCGACGAGCTGATCACCCGCCCAAGGAGTCCTACCGAATGTGTAAGATCTAGAAAAGCCGACGTGAACGAAGAAGTTCATGGAGGTAGGCCTAGGCCCACTGGGGCTGTAGTGCCAAGGGAAAAAAAAATTATTGCATCGTAGCCCCATATTGTGTTATATATTTCCAGCTGTCTTCATTCCGTCAGAATAATTTCCGTACAGTTTCACTATACGTTAATTATCTGATACATTCTATGGCCTTTCCACCGTCTTCAGGTATGTACATGAACTACTGACTGCCCTGCTCTACCCCTTACATTGACCAGAGTTTACAGTTGGTATTTTTTTGTGTAGTCCGTTTGATATATCGCGGGGTGACGCTACCACATAAGTCCTTGCTAAACCTGCACTGCGGCATGATATAAACACACAAATCTTCTGTGAAAGACCAGAGTCTGCTTCTACAAAGAGCCAAAATAATCTAAAATAAAACAAGAAGTTGTGGGAAGAAATAACCTCCTATTGCGCTAGATATAGAAAGAAGAGATAGAAAGTAGTGAGGCAGTGAAGGACACTACGTTTTGCGGAAGGCAAGAAATTATATTTCCTGTTCTGAATGATCACAGGCAGTTCCCGCTCGTCCTTCTAGTAGAGGTGATGCATGTGATGAAAAATAATTTTTATGTTATAGTGAATTGTAGTAAAATTCGATCTAACATTGGAAGGGATACATTGGGATTAACTACATATTCAGGATTTGATAGAACATGGACTGCATAGAAAACACGGCGTCCAAATTATATTGCTTCTGTGGGGACAGGTTTATTGAGTCCTTGTCTAACAACTTCATGGAAGACATACAAGCACACAGACAGCGAGGTGATCACGTAAGCTTCCTCTTATTTTTTTAAAACGGAAAATAGGCTAATAAAAATACAAGTATCTACAGAAAGAACAAATAAGTTTATAACAAAAAACTTTTGGAATTTAACAACATTCTAAAAATACCAGTATTAACAATTTAACGCGTTGTACGGAAATTATTATAAGCGCACAGAGCAACTGTTGATATTTCCGTTTCCTGTATGATGTGAATAAAACAGGTAACATGAATCGAATATGAATACTCGTACGTGTAGACGGATTAACGTCACTGTGGCGTTAGTGTAAAACTTCCTGTCAGCCGTTTATCTCGCAGTTCACATTTTGTAACAGGTTGAGATATTTCTGAGGGTAACGAATAAAAACCCTCGGTTCGTAAGGAAAGACAAAATTACGGTCCGGATTTACTTATCTGCTGTAATAACAAGATATTATCAAACATACCGGCTTCAGAATCGTGTGGTAAAAAGCAAAGAGATTCCAGACCACAGTGTAAACATTAAAAGCATTAGAAGAACCCGAACATGAACAGATCCAGCTCTCCAACACGGCACCCACAGAGCGGCTGGTTTAGACGTAACGCTCTGGAACTGTATTCGGAATAGAGCGGTTCCAATCCCGGCCGGGACACCAGCTGTCCGACCGAGGTTACTCCTTACGGTCATTAGTCAAATTCCGGGGTCATCTCTATCAGTCCACGCACGCATCCTTCCAAACCCTGCCAAATTCGTTATTCATCTCGTCATCAGGGAGGAAACAGACTGATCTTCGTGACCTCTCATTTCTCCCCTGTAAGATTGTAGGAGGTCTCTCCCAGAGGACTACAGAGCTTGTTCTCATGGGGCCACTTAGGTCTGTGGCACCAACCTTGCCCTCTCCAGGCACTCATCAGCCCTTAACCTTCCTTGCTGTCCTGGCATTTCTGCTCCTCCATCCTCTACCCCATGCCTAGGGCCCAGGGACACAACTTCTCTTCCATTTTCCTTGGCTCTCTGCCCGCCACACCCTTGTATTTATCCCTTGTATTGTCCCAGACCAGAGCAACCGGCCCTTTTAAGGGCCATGCAAGTTATCCTGTATTTGTCTCATACTGATTCGCTTCGTTGTGCGTGAGAGCCAATGCGCACCGGAGGTTCAATCTGTCCTACGCGCGAGCCTATTGGAAATGACCTGCTGCCTTCCATTTCCCTTCTCTTTCACATATAATCCGAATTTCAGTAAGCCAATTTGTTCTGCTTGCCATCTGCTTTCATGCTGTCTTCTTGTTTCGGTTATTTTTTTTACCCTGAAGATGGTGACATGTCCTTAGGAAACTTTATTTGACTTTCAACGGACTACACAGCGTTATATACCAGCAGATAGAATTCTTCGTTATCCGTCAATTCTGCTCTCATTCGGCGCTAACTAGTGAAGATACAGACGGCGGCAAAATGAACTGCAAAAACACGGTACAGGTAAATACCTCTTACATACAAATGGTTGTCCCTTTGACTAAGTGTCGCTCCATGGACATGTATAGGAGAGAGCAGAAGTACAGCTCCGCACAATATAAACCTCAACACGACATCCACATGAGCAATCAGCTTCACGCGTCGATGCGCTTACACATGACCAAATTATAGTTCAGAAAAGAAGATAAGCAACGATGTAACCCCATCTCATCGTTCGCACAAAAGCTATTCATCCGTCAATTGTTCGTTTCTTCGCGTTTAACGACGCTTCATCAGATGCATAAGCAGGATGGACAGAAGATTTGGATGTGAAAAAAAGGCACTTGCCTAGAGAGACTGTTCATTTGTCAAATAATGTTTGACATTTATAATACTTATGTTTAACAACGGGAAAAAAAAAAGTTAACAAATTCTTTGCCGACCCTTAGAGCAGCGCAGGTTACTGAGTTCATGGTCCCAAGCCGATAGAACATTCAAATCTCTAGTGAGGCACGAATGGCCTTGTGTTTCTTCTGTATTACCCCGTGACATGGATACCGCAATGCTCTGTTCCTCTAAATAAAAAAGAAATCTTTACGGAGGCATGAATGACCTTGTGTTTCTTCTGTATTGCCCAGTGACATGGATATCGCGATGCTCTGTTCCTCTAAATAAAAACAAATAATAAAAAAAAACTCCGTGGTTTTAGTCCGCAACCGAACTATACCGACCGAGTGACCGCCGCTTGTCGGCGACGTTAGTGCCAATTTTAGCGGATAGAGGGTGTCGAGTGGTCGGCGCAACAGATCCCCACGGCCGTTAATTTCATTTTTCTAGACCGAAGCCGCTAATTTTCCATTCAAGTAGCTCCTCAATTATCCTCACGAGGCTGAGTGGACCCCGTTCCAGACCCACTACTTCTCAGAAAATCTGGTAGTGCCAGGAACTCTGACCACTAGACCACAGAGGCGGTCGTTCCTCTATTAATGGAATTCTAATTTAGAAAAGTTGTATACGATGAAGAGGCGAACGTTAGAATCAGATTGAAGGACCAAGGGAAAAAAGTATAATATTTAACGAGTTGTTATTTGTTAGCGTACGAACTGAACAAGGAACTGAATCGCTATGTACCTACGGCAATACTTCAAGTTATATCCAATCAATATATTTCTAGTTAGTCCTGTGATGATGGTGAAATGCATTTCACTCAGAACGTACGCTTATAAACAGGCCTTAGCGAAACGAAAGTAGTGACAGTACAAAACACCAGCATACACTTTAAGTAACAGCAAAATGGTATGTAATTCTACAGCTGACGCGTTCATGACTACAATCGATAGTGCGGTCTATATGTAAAATAATAGCGATCACTCAATTTAAAAAATCGATATGAAGCCCTGAGGCATACAGTAACGTCAAGCCGTTCCAGCAAAACCCGGTCAACAGGAAAGCATTTCGAGGCGCGGTGCGTCGCATTGTATGTGAGAGGTGCACTGTATCGTTATCATCCAGTATCTGCGGATACACAATGTTACAATGACGGAAGAATAAAGGCTTCAACCCTGTAACTGCGTGCTTTATTTCCTACAGTGCCAAGTAAAAACATTTCAAAATTCATGTGGAAATAAACACATAACATATAACAAATATAAATATTCCCTAACAACTTCAAATGTGAATAAAATCTTCTGGGGGGTTTCAGACCGTGATGATGGCGACAGAGATGGTCGTTGTAACGTCGGTAATTTTCAAACTACTGACATGGGTGATAGCCCGAAGATGATTTCATTAACTCTGACCGCAGTTAAAACCTCTAACGTAGACAAATTTTCCCCTCCCCAATATTCCTTAACTATGTAGTTCAGATAAATTGCCTCTAAAGAATGTCGTCTTCTGGGATCTGGCGCCGTGTAGATATTTTGTTAATCGACGTTTCAGAGGAACATATTGACTCCATCTTCAGTGTATAACAAATACGCGAGCGATTAACCAGCGTGATCAGGTGCCTGTAGACAAACAGGCTCACGGATTTCTTACACCCTGAAGATGGAGGCTATACGTTCCCCCGAAACGTCGGTTAATAAAATATCTACACGGCGCCACATCCCAGAAAACGGCATTCTTCATATTCACCGCCGTGAAAACCTCATATCTTAAAAATTACTTATAGATGCCATATGCTGCAAAATTATAGCATTTTTTGTTGTAAAGGTCGAGATTTTCGCCAATTGGCATTTGTAGGGTTAAATTAAAGTACTATCGATTAGAATGAAAAGGAAACGCGGGAATTTGAAGAAAATGCATAAAACGGAGTTTCGTCAGTTGTTCTTTGGCTGAATACTGTAGCTAACTCAAGGAGGGCATGTGTGGCTGGGAAACCAGTTCGAATGAGAGAAAAATAAGTATACATAATTTTTCATTTAGCAATGGTCATGGAAAATACCCACTTTGCAGACACGGACGGACATGAAAAGGCACCTTATGAATAACAGTCTACATTGTTTCTGTTACACGAATGTGTTCGGTTCAACGAAATTCTTAGGACTTAAAATGTTCTAGTAGTTTATGGCCAGATGTTTTCTTAGCGTGGTCCTGCCGCACTGATATTTCAAATGAGCAATAATACGGAAAAAGAAAGTCAAGCAAAAGTTTGTATCATTTGCCTCTAGCTTACGCCGTCCCTGGAACAAACCTTAACCAGTCATACAGATATTCTATACACAGCGCCTCATGGAAAGCCTAACATTATCTCAGAGATATGAAGACCAAGCTCATATATTATTTCCCCTTATCTTTAATACATTGTTCCCTTTTGGGATTTAATGTGGCTCTAACTTACTTATAGTAATGAGATTTGAACAGAGGGTACCATGAAAAAATAATTGTGTGCTCAGAGTTCGGTGCAACAGAATCGAGTGATCGAGTGCCTCATAAATTGTTACTGAAAGGGGAAATTTACATTTCCTAACAATGGAATTCCTAACTACGTACTGGAGGCTACATGAACTATGCATCTTACGAAGGTTCCTTAATTACATGCTGGTTATTCTGTAACGTTAACAGGTGATCAGCGAATTATGAATTCTGAGGGATGTGGAAGGAGCCGATAGTTGAATGGTTCGAGGTGTTATTACGGTATATTCCTGGAGGAACGGAGGAAAACCACGAAAATCCAAAATCGGGATATAAAGGTCAGGATATCCCTGTGTAAGGAATAAAATGGTTGTGACATATAGGAAGAATGGAAGATAATGCAATGCCAAAGAGAACGTTAAAAGAAAGGCTATATTCCAAAAGAAGAAAAGGAAGACCCAGGATGAGATGGCCAGACGATGTTGAGAATGACCTGAAGAAGATGAAGGTGAAAGGATGATAGAGAAGATGAGGAAAAGAGAGCACTGGAGACTGGTTGTAGAGGAGGCCAAGGCTCACTCAGGGCTGTAGCGCCGAGTGGTAGGTAGCTCTGTGTAGGACTTCAGGTCGTCACAGCGGTTGACTACATCTCACCGAACTCGCTGGACTAGGAGAATACAGGGGACAAGTCGTGTCCCTTGTTCCTAGACATGCAGTGGAGGATACAGGAGCAAAGGTAGCGGACAGGAGCCGGGGCAAAAGGGCAGAGGTTGCAAACGAGTTTCATTTATGAGTGCACTATCAATCCTAAGTTCTGCATGGAATTCGGGTAAGGGATTCTGGTCGTCGAGCACTCCATTTGCATTCCAGAATATAACTGTACGTATTGGTTCTGTTTGAGATTTGACATGAGATCTAATATATTTTTTGGTGTGTAAAGGAGTCATTTGATGTTTTATTCACACGTTTTCTTGCCTCATGTTCACTCGTTTCTTGAGTATCCGCGGGTGCCGGAGATGTGTCCACCATTTGTTCCTTCTCCTCCCATTGTGTTCTGTAAATTTCCAGATGTCGTCAGCTAATGTCTTGGAAGTCGCGAAGTTTCAGACTGGTGTGTTCAATGTTGATATTGACTAGAGCTAGAGCCAGACCGAGTGTGAGAGCAATGAAGGAAGTGGCAAGTTATTCTTGCACTCATATTGATTCATTCTGTCTCATGAGCGAGCCAATGGGAACTGATTTATCTGGCACTGCCCTCCTGTTCGCTATACATACCGAAATTTCGGCAAGCCGATTACTTTGCTTGCTACCTACCTCATGATAGCTTCTTGCTTCGCTTATTCTTCAGCCCTAAATATGGAGACGACACATCGAAAAGACCGTAATCTAAAGCCTACACTTCGTGAAATATTATTTTATCAATCCGCTCAACACTTCCATTTCGAAGAGTATTAATATTTTTTCTTTATTTTTTCTTAGTGGGGTGAGACTAAGTCCCTTGCACTGCGGCCACTTCTGGACTATTCTACCAGCCCCAGATGATAGGTGAGGGTGATTGTGGAGCAATTGGTGGAATGAAGATTGGCAGGGGAAACTGAAGTACTCGGAGAAAACCTACCCCAGCGTCACTTTGTCCACCACAAATCCCACATGACCAGACCCGGCTCGAACCCGGGTCGACGCCGTAGGAAACCAGCGACTAACCGCTTGAGCTGTGGCGCGTCCACTATTTCTTCTTACTCACTTCCAGAGAACCTCAAGTTGCACGTCTTCACCTTATTCCCTCACTTGCGGTGTTTGCATGAAGTGAAAATGAAGCCCACATCTTTCATGGAAGCAGCGAAGTTACTTTTACTTTCCCAGCTACCATGTAGAAAGCTGTAGCCATAACTTAATTGCCACACAGTATCGGAACTTCTCCGCCTTATACTCGTACTTCTAAATACACGTAAACTCACACGAACTTTTCGTCAAGTTCTAACGGGTAAAACGCCGTGACGGTGAAAACTGTTCAAAACTTCTCACCGAAACAGTAAGTCTCTGCTGATCACGTTCGACAAGACTTACATCTGATCTACAGTGTCTGACATTCGTAAAATAAATTCAATAAGGCTTAATTAAAGATCTTACCAAAAATACTGCTTCACATTAAAATTCTGTTACAGACTGATGGGAAACTTCTGTAGGAGCCTGTTAATTTCACGATCTCAAAGAAAATTCAAAGTGAGAAATTCGTATACCTTGAAACTTCAAGGCAGGGACTTCTGGGAAACCTAAAGTTTCTTAAAGGGGAAAAAGTGGCGTCAATAAGTGCAGAAGCAAAAAGACACATCACGTGACTAACTAACCGTGATATGAAATTTGAAGTTATGACGGCGGTTACTTTGGAAGCACTATGTTGTGCAATGTGACGCCGTGTAGTCTGGTGGAAGTTTACGGACCTTTCGGAGGAACGTTGATAAACTTCTACAGACTATACGGTGCCACATCCCAGAAGATGATGTTCTTTATAATTAAATATTCCGACTGAAATTCGGCGTTATGGTTTTGTTTCAATGATAACGCGGGATTCCCCGCTATCTCAAGACACAGAACTTCAAGTTCCAGAATAGAGCACAAAATGGCGAAAGAAGGTTATCCAGAACGAAGACTACAATATAGTTTCAGCAACAAAATTATGAAAACAGGCTACAATTTCTATATTAGCCTTAGTGAACAGCAAAAGTAAAATTTAATGCGTAAACATTCAACATTAATGACGCTAAACCGCCGTTTCAATTTACGTTGCAAAACAGAGTGAGCTTGTTTTAAATCTTGCTGGCTTAATATAGTTTATTCCATAAATTTTGTATAATTGACACTTGAAGAACAACAAACTTACAGATGTGACACAAATAATATCAGAAAAGTATTTTAGATAAGATATAATTTGGAGAAAATATGGTAAGATATATATCCTATATGAACTTGTGGGAAATTGGAAATACAGAAGTAGAAAGGAATTGTAAAAGACGATAAAAGGTAGTGGGGCAATATCAATAGTATTGTAACGTGTTTCTGCGTTACTGATCCCACTTCTGACACCAATGTAACGTGTTTCGTTACTGAATACGCCGTAGAGATGGTTAATTGGCTTATTTAACAATCTTCAAATAACGGCTACAATTAATCATCACAATGTTACGGGTTTCCACACTTTACAAACCCTAGAACAAAATCTCTTAACACTTTCTTCGAGAGTCTTCACGTACTAATAATGCGGGAGCTATACAAGTCTCCCTGAATTACACACTCCAGATATGACTGGTTACCACTGGTTATCGCACACGCGGCTGTTATGTTTCAACTGACTGTGAATAGCCTTCGCTGCTTCTTATGTAGCCTCGATCGGACAGTTGTTGCCTGGTGCCTTGTTGCTAGCCACGCTGTCCGGAGTTGTTGACGGCTGCCTAGTAACCGCGATATCCCTCGGTGACGTCACCGCGTTGACTTGCGTTGCCTAGCGACCAGGATGCTAGGACTCGGCTAACATCGGCTCGCTTCGGCTTCGCTCGGCGCATCACGGCTGGCGG